>NC_138385.1:105336408-105352027 GCF_054177405.1 Leptonychotes weddellii | reverse complement strand
TAAAGATTTTATTTATTTATTTGAGAGAGAGCACATGAGAGGGGGGAGGGTCAGAGGGAGAAGCAGGATCCCTGCCGAGCAGGGAGCCCGATGCAGGACTCGATCCAGGGACTCCAGGATCATGACCTGAGCCGAAGGCAGTCGCTTAACCAACTGAGCCACCCAGGCGCCCGGAAGGGATTCCTTTTAAAACATGGATTCGTTTGGGAGAAGTCATATCTTTAAGGTACTCAATGTTCCCATTCAGGAAAAGGTTTGTATTGTTCTTTATGCAAAACTTAAAAAAAAAAAACAAAACCCTTTGTGGAATTATTGGTGTTTGTTTCTTGGTTTGTTTAATATAGATTTTATCACTCCTATGTATTTTACGTTTGCTGCCATCTGGCAGCTATTTTATCATTCTATTGTCTATGTTTTATTTGGTTATGTAAAAGATGCTAATTTTGGCTTTAATACTCTTACTCCCTAATGACTGAGCCCCTGTGTCTTGTTTTGTGCCTTTCAGGGGACACGTGTAGAATCCAGCTGTAAGCAGGCATTTGCTTCCACATACACTGTCGGCTTGTGTGTACGTGTGTGTGTGTGTGTGTCTATCTGTGTAACCCTTGGCTACTACACCAAGGGATTAATACAGCATTTTTATTTCACTAAGAGCATTTAAAAATATGGATGGATAAGACATTTTCAAGATGTCTTTAGACTGTCTATGGAAGTGATCACCTTCTGTTTTAATATTCTTTTATACAAATGGATTTTCAAGATGGAATGACCCTTGTATTTATCTGGGGTCTCAGAATTGCAATACTGGGGGGCCCCTGGGTGGCTCATCCGGTTAAGCATCTGCCTCTGGCTCAGGTCATGATCCTGGGGTCTTGGATGGAGCCCCACGTCTGCTTCCTGCTCCGTGGAGAGTCTGCTTCTCCCTCTCCTTCTGCCTGCCACTCCCTCTGCTTATGCTCTCTCTCTCTGCCAAATAAATAAATAAAATCTTTAAAAAAAACTGCAATATTGGGATAGAGATATTGGCAGCAAAGAGTGCCCTCCTCCTCACCCCCAAGAACAAAAGTCAGGGGCTTTTATAGACAAAAGGGAATGCCTGTGTATGCAGTTTCATAAAGCATTTTGATGGCTCTCGGTGGCAGAACACGCATCTTGGCTGAACCTGACTGCTTACTCAAGTTTTCACTAAGCCGAGTGTCCTAGTGCAGTAGTTTGCAGGGGTGTGGGCTCAATTCTGGGAGGATTTGTGGTTTGACTCAGTTCTCAAGTTCATGGTTTTGCCAGCAGGGACATGCAGAAGGTCCACCTCCTGAATGGCCCCCTGGGTCCACCCCACCTTCCACGGAAGTGACCCAGGTCACCTGCTGGTTCCAGTAGAAGTTGGTTTGTTACGAGTGAGTTGGACAGTGAAGTAGTCAGAGCCAGGGTCCCCAACAAGGAAATATGGAGTCAGGACAGCTAAGATCAAACACCACTGACTTCCTATTTTGCAGCTTAGACAGGACCACACTGACATTCTGCTTTGCTGCCTTTGCAGAAATGACTTCTGCAAAATGTCCTAAAATAAGACAATGAACCATAAAAGCTTTTGTCAATATCACGGGCAAGGGACAGTTAAGACCTAAGCCCCTAGATGTCAGACCATCAGCATGTGGACATGAACCTAGTAGGTAGACAGATCCGTGACCAAAGCCCTGATTGGCACGACTCAGAACACCCTGATTGCTTAAGAAAGTTCTGCAAAAGAGCTCATAAAACCCCCTAAACTTAGAAATTCCAGGGGCAACCCACTGGGGTCCCCCTCCCTCTCTGGGGACTTTGTACTCTTGCTCAATAAACGTTGCTTTCTTGCCCACCACTCTCCATCTGGTCTACCTCTTCATTCGTAGAAGTGGCAGGAGCAAGAACTGTGGGCACTAAGGGGACACAAATCCTATAACAGGTTGTCCCACGACAAGCCTTCTGACTAAGGCTGCTGCCACCTCACTCGCTTGCAGCTGGATACAAAAAACAAAGGCTCATCTGGGTTTTATGTCCTTGGCTCTTGCCATCTGAAACAAAGTTCCTTGAAAAGACAGATAGGTGTCTGAAATCACACGGTCGGGATAGCTTGCATTTAATTCTCAGAATGAAAAAAAAAATGAAAGGATTATAAGCCTCAGTACATGTTGACATGACTTTTTTTTTTACTAACAGTAAAATAAATAATAGCAGAGGTCAGTTCATCCTTGTTTACTATTAAGGAATGATTTAAATGACGTGTTTTTGAAATGAAAATACATTTTGCCCCCAAAGACAAGGATTAATGTTTCTGACATTTAATTCATAGAAAAATAAAAATATGAACCCAATTCTTAGGCTCCTCAAAGTCCATGTGTTTTGAGGTCCAGTTGTGAGATCCAGTTTTAAATATATATAGAATAAGTAAATATATATAAAATGTATATAAATATATAAAAAATATAAATATACATATGGGGCGCCTGGGTGGCTCAGTCGTTAAGCATCTGCCTTTGACTCAGGTCATGATCCCGGGGTCCTGGGATCGAGCCCCGCATCAGGCTCCCTGCTCCACGGGAAGACTGCTTCTCCCTCTCCAGCTGTGTCTCTCTCTGTCAAATAAATAAATAAAATCTTTTAAAAAATTATAAATATAAATATATAATATATAAATATATGAATAATAGAATAAATAATAAATGCATATAAAATAATACAATATATTATATATTTTGTATATTCTCTATATGAATATGTGTTAATTTATATATAAAACATAAACATTAATTTCATATATTTTTATACAAATATATGTAAATTTATATATAAAATAGAAACACTTATTTTATATATAAATACATATAAGTGTATATTATATATGTAAATTGTAGCATCCCCTAGGTTTGCATTTCACCCTTTTTCTGCTTTAAAGCTACATTTTGGGGGCGCCTGGGTGGTCAGTCTATTGAGTGTCCTACTCTTGCTTTAGGCTCACGTCATGATCTCAGGGTCGTGAGATCGAGCCCTGCATCAGGCTCTGGGGTGGGCATGGAGTCTGCTTGAGATTCTCTCTCTCCCTCTCCCTCTCTCCCTACCCCCAACTGTGGCTTGTGTGCAAGTGCTCTTGCTTTCTCTAAAAAAAAAAAAAAAAAAAAGAAGGTACATTTTGGCAGCATGATTTTCAAAACACATTTTTTATTTTAATTTTAAAAATTGTTTGATATTTTAAACACATAGAAGTTAAACTTAATTGTAAAAAATGATCATATTTCCCATTTAAAAATTGCAGCAGCTGAAAGGACGTAAGGTGACAATTAAACGTCTGTCTCCACCTCCCCAACCTCAGCCCTGAATAAGCTCTTACAAAAGTGAGCATTGATGGTGTATGTTTTATTTTTATGGTGTTCGGCACCCAGTGGGAAATGAACTGGCTGTCAAGCCTGGGACAAGGTGAGACCTGCTGAGGGGCCAGCGTGAAAGCTGCCGTCCAATGGCACGACTGTATGTAAGCACATACATTGAATGCACATATGTGCAATGCATGTGTCTAATAAAACATGGAGCTCATATCACCAGCAGGGTGTTGATAGGCATTTAGGTTCTTTCAACTTCTATGCTATGAATAACAATGATTCAGTCAGTAAATGCAGACAGGCACCTGGGAAGGGGTTCCTAGCTCACCTCCTTGCAGGGGAGGAGATGCTGGGTCAGAAACGAAGAGTTTGTCACTTTGATGACCTACAGCCCAATGGCCTCTCAGTCAAAGAGAACAAGAAAGTACCAATTTGCACAGCCCCCTTTTCCCGAATGAGATTTTCCTCACCCCTGGCCTATGGGAGTGTCCTCGGGTTTCTCTTACTGATGCTTTGTCGCTACTGTTTTTAGGAGTGAGCTCTGAGTGCGGTGGGGGTGCCCCGTGTGGGGACTGGGGAAGATGGTATCCATCAGGCTCTGGAAGACGCGCTCTCTGGCTCCACGCCTGGTCGTCTGGGAGTTGGGTTGTCAGGAGGAGAACGTGGCAGCTGTGCCCATGGCAGGCACCCCATGGGTGCATTTGGGCTTCCAAGCTCGCTCCTGTGTTTTCTGCATGAGGATCATCCTGCTACGTCCAGTCCCATTGAAACCCATCCAACCAGCTGAGGACAGGCTTTCTTTCCCTGTTGCATTGCAAAGACAGTTGGGAAAGCGTTGCTTTCAATGTGACCTGATCTCTCAAGTGAAGACAAGTGAGCAGATGAGCTGGATTTGCCTCTTTTGAAGCAGAAGTCATTGTCTGGGAGGAAGACATAATGTATGATTTCAGTTTGGGTTTTGACTTGGAGTCAGTTAGGTAGATTTATTTTATTTTATTATTTTATTCTATTCTATTCTGTTCTATTCTATTGTATTGTTTCTATTCTATTCTATTCTGTTCTATTCTATTCTATTCTACTCTACTCTTCTATTTTACTCTGTTCTATTCTACTCTATTCTGTTCTGTTCTAGTCTATTCTATTCTGCTATTCTATTCTATTCTATTCTACTCTACTCTACCCTACTCTACTCTATTCTACTCTATTCTATTCTATTCTACTCTATTCTGTTCTGTTCTATTCTACTCTGCTCTATTCTATTCATTTTACTATTCTATTCTACTCTATTCTACTCTACTCTACTCTATTCTACTCTATTCTATTCTATTATTTTACTCTATTCTATTTTACTCTACTCTATTGTATTCTACTCTACTCTGATCTATTCTACTCCATTCTGCTCTGTTCTATTCTACTCTGCTCTATTCTATTCTATTCTATTCTACTCTACTCTACTCTATTCTATTCTACTCCACTCCACTCTACTATTCTATTCTATTCTATTATTCTATTCTATTCTGTTCTATTCTATTCTATTCTATTCTATTCTATTATTATTATTACTTTAGTTCTCAAAGGCAGGAGCTTCTCCAAGAGCAGCTGGAGGGAACGCAGCCCCTACAACTTGGTTTTGTCCAAATGATAGCCAGTGGAGAATTTCAGCCTCTAGAAATAGGAGAGAATGAATCTGTGGTCTTTAGTATCGGTGGCAAGCTAATAAACCAGCTGGGACCCCAGGCTACACGGCTTTTTCCATAACCAGTGAATACCCTTGCATAATATGTTAATTTGGACATCTCATTTACAAATCAAGAAGTTACGGCCAATAGTCTTTTTAGGGAATGCATGAATATTTCCTTGATAATTCTGTCTGCTGGCTGCTATCTGATTCCCTGTTTTAGGTTGCGATACTTCTCATGGAGGGGCCATTGAAAATGTAGAGATGAATGTCTGCCTATTTCTTCCTGTCCTTTCTTGCTAAGGGGCACATGCACTAACCTCATCGATCCGGAATTGCACTAATCTCACCGATCCGGAATTGAAGGACCGCTGATCAGTACTCAGAGATTTTAAGGGAAGCTCTCTGAAGCTGATTTATCCTACCCCAGAAGAGAGCTGCTTCCTACACACATAATCGAAAGCAGACATGATCTTAGCAATAGATAAATCAGAATGTCTGGAAGATGTGCTTTAAAATAGGGCATCTGGCTAACAATCAGAGATTTCTACAGGAATAACAGTGCAAGACCTAAAATGAGATTCATGGATTTATAATATGTATTATGTATGCACATATATGTAATATGTAATTACGTATTTATGATATGAACTTATAGATTCTATACATACAGCAGAATATGTATATGGTATTTATATATGGTGAGTATATACACACACCATATATATGTATATGTATATGTACATACACCATATGAATATAGTCACCATATATAAATGCCATACACATATACTCTTTCTCTGTATATGGTGTGTGTTTATATATATGCTGTATATATATGTACATATACAGAGAGGAAATATATATGGTACATATAGGTGGTGTGTGTGTACATATGTATGGAGTATATATATTGTATTTATATGTGGAGTGTATATATATACAGTTTATATACTGTGTATCTATATGTACATGGAGTGTATATATTGTATCTATATGTGGTATATTATATATAGAGAGTACATATATGCACTTTGTGTATATAATATATATGGTATGTACATATGTACAGAGTATATGTGTGGAGTATGTAACTGGTATATAAATGTTATATATGTATATGGTATATATATGTATAGATACATATATTATATAATGTTTTATAGGTATATAGTATATATATGTATAGATATGTATATTATATATATCATATATATTGTATATTATATATTATATATATTATATATTATATATATTATAGAGATATATATCATATATAGAGATGAGGCACTTGTCCTGAGGGCTTTATAAGCATAATTGCCTTTATTCTTTACAGGAACCCTGTGAGGTAGGAATGGTTATTATCCTCATGTTATATTTAGCTAAATTTCCCCAATCACCCAGGTGTAAGTGGTGAAACTAAGAAAGAGCCCAGCCCGCAGGGTCTTCACACACCATGCTTGTAAACTCTATGAACACCAAGAAAAAGATGTAGCTATCAAGGGGTTTTTCTGCAAGGAAGATGGAATTTTTTGAGGAGATACATAAAGATATTTAAAATATAATGCCGTGTGTTAATTGTCCTTCAATAAAATTAAGTTAAATTAAATAAAGATTTTTTTAAAGATTTTATTTATTTATTTATTTATTTGAGAGTGAGAGAGATAGGATGAGTGGGGAAAGGGGTAGAGGGAGAAGGAGATTCTCCTCTGAGAAGGGAGCCCTATGTGGGGCTCCATCCCAGGACCCCAGGATCATGACGGGAGCTGAAGTCAGACACTTAACTGACTGAGCCAACCAGGTGTCCTAAGTAAAGAAACAAAATAAAACATATAAATAAAATAACCTAAAGTGAATAAATAAAATAAATAAAAAGTAAAATGAAATAAATCAAATAAATTAAATGTAAAAATAGGTAACATAAATTTAATAAAATAAATTAATAAAATAAAATAAATTGAATAGAATAAATAGAACAAAGTAAATGACAAAATAAATAAAATTAACAAAAAATAAAATTAAATAAATTAAATAAATAACAAATAAATAAATAAAATAAGATAAAGTAAAATTAATTCAGTAAATAAAATAAATTAAACAAAAGAAGTAACATATATGAAATAAATTAATAAAATTAATAAAATAAAATGAATAAAATAAATAAATAAAATACATTAATTAAATAAAATTAATTTAATAAAAATTCAGTAAATAAAATAAATTAATTAAACAAAAGAAGTAACATATGGGGCGCCTGGGTGGCTCAGTCGTTAAGCGTCTGCCTTCGGCTCAGGTCATGATCCCAGGGTCCTGGGATCGAGCTCCGTATTGGGCTCCCTGCTCAGCTGGGAGTCTGCTTCTCCCTCTCCCTCTCCCCCTGCTTGTGTTCCCTCTTTCGCTGTGTCTCTCTCTGTCAAATAAATAAATAAAAATTAAAAAAAAAAGAAGTAACATATATAAAATAAATTAATAAAATTAATTAATAAAATAAATAAATAAAATACATTAAATAAAATTACATAACATAAAATAAATAAAATAAGGTCAATAAAATAAATGAATAAGTTAAATAAAATAAACACAACTGAGCCTCTGTTGTAGTCCATCTCTCATGCACAAACCAGGGACATGGATACAAGGCTGCTCGGGTTTTGCGACTATGGACACAGATGTTGGTAGACAGGGAGGAGCCTGTCTAGGGACGGAGAGTTATTTCCTAGTGGAGAGAGAGTGGATGGCCTGCCTTCAAGGTCAGGTGCACAGGGCTTCAAAGGCACAGATGTGGCCTCCTGCAGCCGTCCCCAAAACTGTCACCTGTTCCCTGGGGCTCTTCCTAGGCAGGATGCAGGGACTGCCCACCTCATGGGTCTCAGCTTCCCAGAGCCTGTGGGGCCACCATTTCTATTTCGGCTAGCTAGGAAAGGCTGGCCTGCTTACCTGTCCCTTTCTTTCTCCACTCAAGAGTCCCAAACGCCCGGTGATATGTCATCGCCCATAACATTCTGTGTGGACTCATTAGGTCATAACCAGTTACTGCTCTACCTGAGAGTCCCCTGTAAGATTTCTCAGTCCCTATCTCGTGGGAGAGCTAAGCCTTCCTGACCACCGGGCTTGCTGACTCACACCAAGCTTCCCCTGATGGAAGATGAAAGCTCACCTTTCAAAATTACCCACATTCTCTGGCAGACTCTATGTCGACATGCATGTAGGCGTTCACTCTACTCTTCAGTAAGTTAATGGCTTCACTGACGTTTAATCTGTTAGGACTTCCTTTTGATCACTTCCTTCATATTGCTGCTTTGGTAGCTGACTTTGCCTACTGATCATTTAAAAAATATATTTTAATATATATTTATTGTATATTGCTACAATATATATTTATTGTATATTACTATAATATATACTTGTTACATATTACTATAATATATACTTGTTATATATTACTATAATATATATTATTACTAAATATGTGTATATATGTTGTAGATATATAATACATTGTATTATTGTTACTATTACTAAAATATATATTACTATACATTTATTTATCATATATTTATATATTTTACATAATAAATATAATATATATATTCTCTAAATATAGCCCTAAATGTCCCACTTAAGACTCCAGTACAATTGCCTTCAATTGCTGACCCAGGTTTACAGAGCTTTACAATTCAGCCATTCAAACAAAACAGCTCGAAATTACACTCTCGTGTAAAAATACCTTCTAAGAAGTAACAGCAAAACAGTTCATTGCTAGAAAAGTGCAAAGTGAGGGAACATAGCTCCCGAATGACTGAATGACAATTGTCTTTGTTTTCCGTAAACCTGCTTTTCTTTCTCACCCTCACCTCAAAGTAAAAATAATTTAGAATGGTCACATTTTTGTTGTAAGCCTAAGAGCAACTCCCAGAATATTTTCAGGAGTCCCCATTGATAAGATAAAATTGATCGTGGGTTAAAAACAAAAAACCAGGAGAATGGTCCATGAGCAAGGCTGGCCGCCGGGCTGCCCCCGTGAATTAGCGCTCACCTGAAGCTTTGGCAATGCTTGCCCAGCGATGAGGCCACTGGAGGAAGTCACTTTTCCAGAAATGACATCCAGCTGCGCGAGGCATCACGAGGATGTTCCTGACACTCATAACGAGTAGCTCAGTTTTTGAGTTCAACGCCAGGTGGGTGGTGCATTTTGCAGGGACGTCTCATTTAAGGAGAACTTCTGACCTGTCGGCTGATGAGCATGGAGATGCATTTCGTTGTCAGCTGCACAAGGGAATGACTGTCCGGCACTGTTGAGTTAATACTTCATAATACTAGCACTTAATTATGGATTTGGGTGAGTGCAATTAGGTGCAAAGACAGCACACTTGTGTTAGATGATGATCCCACCCCGTCTTAAACCCTAGGCGTGTTGGTGTTCACGCCCTGGCTGTAGGAATTCCGACCTTTCCCGCTGCAGACGCAAGAAAGAGACATCTTCCGGCTACTTGACGGGGTGCCTGCCTGCCTTTCCCATTCTGGAACCCACCGGTGCTCTGTTTATATCACTTTTCCAACCTATTCCATTTTATTCCTTCAAAACACTTTTTATCTTCTCTATTGTTCAGTATTTCTCGATGAGAATAGGTCCAAATCTGGTGAAAGACTTGAACAAGGCTGTAATGGGTGCTATGCTTCTGTTATCATTCTTGTGCACCAGTATGCACAATGTGCACATCAATGGGCATACACTTAATTTATTAAGTGTACGCAATTTACTCACCTTTATATAATGGCAAGAAGGCACATGCCGCTGCTCAAGGGTGTGCTTCACGGTTTCAGGCCATGTTTAGAAAACGAGTAGATATTCGTTGTATTTGAATAGTCTGCCAATAAGGGGCATGACGGGGCACTTGACGTTGGTCATCTTAAAATAAATAAGACGCAGGATGGAGAGAAGACTGGGGAATGGGTAAAACCCAGCGCTCGCCAGGGGCTGAGACGTCTATGCTATGCTTGCTCCTCATGACAACTCTGAGTGGTAGAGTCGTGTCCCCCTGCATTTCAGAGTTGTGGGATCTCTGAGCTGAGGGAAGCAATGTGTTTGTGATTAACCCATCACATGCCCTATATGGTCAATGTCATTTAATATCCTTGTGCATCGACAGGGAATGAGCTCCCACCATAGTTGCACCTGGCGATCAATACCATGTCTATGCAGAATTGGGCGCGTCATAATTTCTCGTCTGCACCTACCTGTACAGATATGGCTAGCTCAGCATCGATGTCAGCCTTCTGAGATCTCACAGTGACTGTCCTTCTCCAAATCTGAGACTTGCGTTGGTGTCCGCAGGGACAGGAGCTGAGTCTGCTGTTGACTTGAACCCCATGACATTGTCACGATGTGGCTGGTATGACCTACACACACATGGTGGTTTTGTAGGATTCAACCCAGGATTTATTCAGGGCTCAAGAAACATCCTCGGAGGAAAAAGGTTGAGATCAGCCCCCATGTGCGTTACTATGATATCTAACTAATTGGGATGGACAAGATAGACACCTGTTGTAAGAAAAGGCCCTGCGTCTGTTGACTTGAACCCCGTGACATTGTCATGATGTGGCTGAGTATGGGGGTTTCATAGGATTCAACCCAGGATTTATTCAGGGCTCAAGAAACACCCTCGGAAGAAAAAGGTTGAGATCAACCCCAATGTGTGTTATTAGGATATCTAACCAATTGGGATGGACAAGATAGACACCTATTGTAAGAAAAGGCAGTAAAGAGTAATCCCTTGCATTCCCAAAAGGGCAATTGCACATGTAAGCTCACCACACAGCCCACGGTTTGCATGGAGAGGCTTCCTCCAGAAAATTCTGGAAACCCCTCTGAACTCAGCACCTCTGACCCCAGTGCCTTGGATCCATAGCTTTGAGCTAAGGGAAGGGGTATCGGCATTGGTTGCATAGGAATCTGGACACGCCAGAATGTCTCCGGCGCCCCGGACAAGTCCCCAGGTCAGGCTCTGAAGGAGTAGTGATGTGTTGCAGGGCCAAATGGGGCTTCTGTGGTCCTGGTCTGAGTTGGCTGCACAGCTGGGCTGAGCGGGCAGGCAGCTGGTCTGAAGCAAAAGAGACAAACGAACAAAAAGAACCACCCAAAAATATGAACATGTTTCAAGAGAAAAGAGGCTCGTGAATATATGCTCCTTCACGCCTAACGATGTGTGGGTTAAAATGCTGGGCATATTCATTCCCAAAGGAGATGGTATTGGATACCTGGTGTTGTATCCTGCCTTGTTCAGGGAGGGATTTATCAGCCAATGATGCATGAAAGTCATGGGGTCTCCCGTGCGTGATTGTGGCCTTGAACCATCCGTACTTTTCAGAGAACATACACTGCGTATTTCAGGTCGTGTTCCGCCTGGGGGACACAGGTCTGGGAAGTGATGTAGCTGCTTGGCACCCAGCGAGACGTGGATGGAGGTCTTCACTGTGACATCAAAAGTGGCCATGGAGGAGATGTCAAGACACCACAAGGTACTATTAATCTTCTAATTAATTAAACAAGAAGTGTGCTGGAATGAGGTGGCTCTGATACCATGATAGCGAAGAGAGCAAACCAAAACCGGCAAACGCACTTGTACCCGAGGAAACGGAATTTGGAGAAGAACCAGCCACAAACAGCGGTCCAGCTAGGCTTTTCCAAAAGCCGTAGAGCCGATCTGATAACCGCCTCTCTGCATCTGTCCTATAAAAGGCTTTCCCGAGCTCCCATCTCTACAGAGCTCATGACCACGTTAGGTTTGGTGGTGCCCGCTGCAGACAGACCCTTGTTTGCCCAAATGAACTGCAACCTTTTAACGGGTCTTTGTTGGTCTTCTTTTAAGTCCAAAAGGGGACTTGGCGGGAGTCATGGCGAGATGTCATAGAATAGGACCAGGCTTCATGGTTCCATCTTGAAGTTATAAGCTGGGAATCTGGGTTTGTATATGGAGGGTCTCACAGGTGCTGGGAATGCAGCTGGGGGAGAGGCAAAGCCTGTCCTTACCCTCATGCCCGTGACATTCAAATGGGGCACAATGGGTCATCAGAAGAGGCTCCCAGGCATTGGGTTTGCCAGGCAGGTATCCACATAATGAGCCAATGAGGGAGGGGTGGTCAGGGAGGGATCTTCTGGTAGTGACATAATGGTGGAGCAGAGCCTGGGGATGGAGAGGAGGGATGGCCCCTGGATGAGCATCAGAGAGGAGCTAGGTGAACGGTCTCTGTGTCTGTGTTCAGGGAGGAGGTAACAGGCCAGGGTTGAAGCACATTGTGGGTTGAATGGGGTCCCCCACCCTTAAACCACATGCTGAAGCCTTAATTCCCCAGTACCTCGCATAAGAATGTAACCTTATTTGAACATAGGGTTGCTGCAGGTTGAATCAGCTATGTTAAGGTGAGGACATCCTAGAGTAACATGGGACATGACCTGGTGTCCCTATAAAAAGGGGGGGAATTTGGACATAGACACATGGGGAGAAGGTCATGTGGACATGAAGGCAGAGGTAGGACCAGCCAAGGGATGCCCACGACTGCCGGCAGGCCCCAGAAGCTGGGACACAGACATGGAGCAGCCTGTCCCCTGAAGCCTCCAGGAGGAACCAACCCTGCCCCGCCTGGATCTCAGCAGCCCTGCCCCACCTGGATCTCAGCAGCCCTGCCCTGCCTGGATCTCAGACTTCTGGTCTCCAGATCTGGGACAGAATGAATCCCTGTTGTTTTAAGCCACCAAGTTTGTGGGTATTTGTAGCAGGAGCTCCAAGAAACTTGTGCACCATCCATCCCTACATCTGTAAGCTTCCAAAATTCTGTGTTCAGTTCTCCCAAATAGAGACAAACTATATTTTATTTTCATAGACAAACTGTAGTTTAATTAAATGTACACTTAATTTGTCTTTCTTTCCCGATCTCTATAACCCTGGGTTTATTCTTTACACTTGAAGCTGAAAACAAGCAAACCAACAAATTACCAGGATGCGTCCACTCTTACCATTTTGTTGGATTCTTATGCAATCGTTTGGACTCATGAAGAGAGTCTTCCGGGTTTTTATGGATTGTCTTGTGTGTGTGTTCCTTCTTGTCTTTCTGGAGTTGCTTTCATCATAGAGCTTGTGCGTCTTTAAACGTTTTATCCACCATACCCTTTGCTCTTTCTCCCTGGCTTGTCATAAATTTCCATCCCACGTCCTGTGGGTTTTCACTGTGGTATTACGACCATTGGTGGTTTTAATTCAGCAATGATTTCTCACTATGAAGTATCATTCCTGCTTCTTCATGGTGCCTCCCTTTGCCAGTGACAAAGTTCTGCTGATGACATACATTAGTAGTCTTAGCACGGCTTCTCTGTTTTATGGAGAAATTTCATCTCCTAGCATATTCTGAATTTTTAGAAGGACGTCTGTGGTCTGTGCATTGGATTATAGAGTCTTTCCCAGCATCAAGTTGTTTTCCTTGTATCTGAACTTGGGGCATTTCTTTTTCTGTGCGATTATGTGGCACAAGGCATGGGGGAAGGTTTACTTGTCTTTGGGGGTGTGGTGGAGTGGATCGGGTCTGTCTTGAAGGAGGAGCTGACAGGGGTTGAGTTCTTGGAAAGCAGGGACCCTGGGCTGTTCCCCAGAGTGGCTCGGATGCTGCCTGAGCATGTGGCCCCTCTCCCTGCTCCGCCTCGCATCCTCCTCCCTGCAGACGTAGACTTGTCCCGTGGGTGAGTGGCACGCCAGCTAAGGGGAACTCGCCATCCCAGCCCATAACCATGGCATCCATGTTTTATGGCACCAGTGATGCTTTTTGTTTCCTTTTTGCCATGATGATCCAACATCCCAGGTGGCTCTGCACCCCCACCTTGTCCGTCCCTCGGCACTGGGGACCGTCACTAACTCTGCTTCACGTCATGTAGTTGGCTATGACACCACGACCCATCACTTTGGTGTGGATTCCTAAGGCTTTTGGTTAATTAGTTTCATCAGACTTTCCATTGACTGTTGGTTTTCCGAGCTGAAAATTTCTTTTATAATTAATAGCAAGACCCTATCCTTTCCTTCTTGTGGTTATTGTGTGGTTCACTGGGCAGAGCGTCCAAAACTGAAGTTCAATATTAGTGGAGAGTAGGTCAATGCCACACCCCTGCCTGGATTTTAATGCAGTTGCCTCTGTTGTTGTGCTCATGAGCTGGCCCATGCTGCCATGCACAGGAGTGCACACACACACATGTGTATACGCAGAGACACAACGTGCATGTGAACACACGGAGAGATAAACACATACATACACAGATGCCCAACACACACACACCAATACACACACATATAAAGACATGCACAGAAGCATACACAGAGATGCACCATGCATGTGCACACAGAGAGACATGGGGGCACACAAAAACACACATCCATGCACACACATATGCATGCACACGTACACACAAACACACAGATACACCCTTACACACACACATATTATCCCTTTCTAAAGAAAAAGAACGAAACGCTCTATCATCAGTTTGCTGTTTTGTTTTTTTTCTAATGGTGGATGTTTATGAATTGTATGGAGTGGTCTGGGCCATTATTGACAGTGTGACTTTGTCTACTTCCTCCCGGTGAGGTCGGGTGTCACGTTAACCAGGGTCGTAAATCGTGCAAACTGCTCTGTTATTAGCACCGTAGCTCGCGGTCAGGCCCAGCACTAAACGCTCCAGTTAGATTTGGATTCCAGATAAGCAACGAATGCTCTTCCCCAGTGTGAGGTCCCTGTGCAGTATTTGGGACGTACTTGGCGCTAAAATGAATACGGCGCATGTCACTGAGAGTCAAAATGAGCTGGGAGCATTTATCTACTACCTATGGTAACCCAGCGAGAGTGGGGTTCAGCCTGTGTGCTAGAGAACAATCCCTTCAGTGGCCCTGGCGAGCCTGCGTGGACAGGGCTGACGTGGAGGGTAGTGACTGCAGGAAACATGTCTTTGTGTGCTCTCCGAAGACAGGCATGTTGTTCTCCACCCTATCCAGTTCTGGAAGCCAGGGTGGGGGCTGCAGCGACATCAGGCGGGGCAGTATTTTGGGATACTAAACTTCCCACCCCAGCTGTTGTGTATGAGAGACAGGACACAGCCCCGAGTGGTTCAGCCTGTCTGCGGTTCAGCGTCTTGTGCCTTTGGGGAGGAATCAAGCACACTTGTCCAGAACCACAACACACGCAAATGCCATCCTACAGTATAGCCTCGAGGGAACCATGACATCTGAATTGTCACATTTTCTTTGCCATTGATGCTTTCCTTTTTTCAAACACAGTTGTTGCAAACTCAGCAATCCATCATAAATCATGGAGTAGCTCTCCTTTGCCGTGAGCTAGAATCCAAGCTCCACATAGTAAAGCCCAAGTTCCCAGCGTTTTACAATTTATTTCCTCCTGTGTTGCATGGATCTCCCCTGGCAAACCCCCACTTTCTGACCTGCTTTAGATGCACTCTGTCAGGACTTCAGTCCAAGAGTTACCTTTTCCAAGACCCCCCTCTGATCATCCAAGGTACAATTCTTTGCTATGGTGAGCGCTGTGAATTGTGTAA
>NC_138385.1:105317839-105336308 GCF_054177405.1 Leptonychotes weddellii | reverse complement strand
GAAGGTTCTAGAGGGGAAGGCGGTGGGGGGATGGGTTAGCCTGGTGATGGGTTTTAAGGAGGGCACGTACTGCATGGAGCACTGTATGTTGTACACAAGCTATGAATCATGGAACACTACATCAAAAACTAATGATGTAATGTATGGTGATTAACATAACATAATAAAAAAAAAAGAATTCTTTGCACGTTCTCTTCTGCATCCTCGAGGATGCGTTTGGGGTTCCTCTGTGATTTTTTATTCCACTTGGTTATTTCCACATTTCTCTCCTGTCCTGGAATTGAAGGATCTCTATTGAGCAACAAGCCATTCTGACTCAGCCTTGTAAGTTTGATATCTACTGCAGATATCAAATGCTTCCCTAGCGTTGTTAAAACTTCATTAAACAAACGCAATTTTGCTTGAAGGCAGAAGAGTTAATTCTCCAACATCTGGTGGGAGTCTGGCCATCTTCTTTCTTTCTTTTATTTGTAAGATCTTATCCATTTGTTAGAGAGAGAGAGTGATAGAGAGAACACGAGCTGGGTGGAGGGGCAGAGGGAGAAGCAGACTCCCGGCTGAGCAGGGAGCCCGATGCCAGGCTCCATCCCAGGACCCTGAGATCATGACCTGAGCTGAAGGCAGATGCTGAACCAACTGAGCCACCCAAGTGCCTTGGCCATTTTTCCATAAAGGCTATTCTCAGCGTGTTGCTCATTGCAAAAACGATGTGTGTGTTATGGCTTCCCTGAAACTGGATTATTGGCAGGCCATGTTTTTATGTTTGAAAGGCAGGATAGGGTTTGTACTTCTTATCTGGCTAACACATCTTTCATCTCTAGGGAGGGCAGAAGAATCTGATTCCATATCATTTGGATATGGAATTATGCAGTCTTCAGCATCTGATCCCTGTGAAGGATGAGGATAATGACCCCCTTTCTGGGGGGCACCTGAAATTATCAGTGGACAAGGCCAGGGAGAGTCCTTGAGAGGGTTCCCTTAATAATAGTGCATATGTACCCGTCAAAGTGCAAACATGATTTCATCCATTTAGAAAATGAACTTGAGAGTCTACGGAGCTTAGCAAAGGTCTCTAGCATCTGTGGTAAGCAGATGACCGTTTATAATCTAACTCTACCTCTTATTGGAGGCATCACCTTGTTCCATAGGCACAATCTACATTCTCAAAAAAATGCCAACTTTGACAAGGCAGACATCCTATCAATTTTTCTTGGAAGATGTTGATCTTCACCAGGGACACCATGCCCAATGTGATCACGAATGTTCGCATGTACTCAAAGTCCTGTTCAAGTGTCCATTAGGGCTTATATCTTAAGATTCATGCATTTCTTTTGAGGAGAGTGGCCAAGTGCCAAATCGTACCTATTTAGGCAAAATCAGGGTTTTCCAACTCATTTCCACAAGCACTCAATCTGAGGACAGGGTTGATTTCAAATCATTGTCATTAACATGATCATATTGGATGAATATAACTCAAGAAACATGGCCCCAGTCTGGCCAACGTCTTGTGTCTTACCTTCCAATGGTTTCGTTTCTGGACTTTAAGATGGTTGCTTATGATAGCGGTATTGCATTACATAAAGATGACTGATTAAGTAGCATTAATCAACACTTGAAATATGACAGACAATTGTCACTTAGTTGCATTTATTAACATAAAGTGGCAGCCAGCAAGTACCGAACATATCAAGATGCACAAATCCTATGGAAACAAATTACTAACAGGGAGCGCAATTGTACATGAGTGGAAAACCTTTTATGGTACGATAAGTAAGGGCCCTGAGTAACTTCCTAAGAAACTTAACCCACAACACAAGGAAAGATGAGATGCATAACGAGAGCCCCCAGAATCTGGAAGTAGAAGAACCATTGAATGAACACACCAATGAGACTTTAAACCAGGTGATTATGGAGCTGTCATGGGAATCTGTATTTGGAAACACTTTTATGCCTTAAAATTTATTGTTCAGGATGAAAACTTGGTACACTCTTCATGGTGCTCATTCCAAAGAATGGGTTCAGAACTTCTTCATGCATGCTTTTTGGTGTTTTTATGCAATTCCCATGCAGAGCTCCCCAAGAACAAAGATGACCTGGGGATCATCTGTATGTTGGGTCTGACGGTCCAGGATCTGGTATCTAAAGTTGATGAAACCACACAGTGGCATCTGGAATAAAACATCCCATTTAGGAAAAAAAAAAAAAAAAAAAAACTATGTTCTATTGGAAAAGGGGAGAATGAGAATCTGTGCAGCTAATCCCCAGGCAAACAGGTCTGGTTTATTTATAATGAGAATCTGTGCAGCTAATCCCCAAGCAATCTGCTCTGGTTTGTTTAACTGGGTATTCATGAGCTTTTCTTTGTGTGTAGGATGAGAATGCCTTGGTTCTTATACACAGATCCTTTCATTATGTGGGAAGGTGGCTGTCTCTGTCTCGCTGTGCTTCACTTGCTGCTTGATGGCAATCCATTTAGGGCATGGCGTTGACAAATAGTATATCCATGAGCCCCCCCCCAGGTTATTCCCCATAGTTGGTCTTGTTGAGCAGAACTGAGAAATAATCCCGGGAGTTAGGGAGAGACTGTATTTCCCCTCCTTTGGTTAGGTGTACAGATCGCCCCAGGGCAATGCTGGAGTCTGTCAAGTCATCAGAATGCAATGGCCAGGCTCAAGCGATTCTTCCTCCTGTAGTAGAGAAGCTTGATGAATCATTTTGGTGGTAGTCACAGATAAGAACACTCGGTTACTACAGGGAGGGTGCCAAGGGCTTTGCTGACTATGACATTTCCCCCCCTGAGTTTGTACAAGGAGATGCAAATCAGGGTGGCAAGCCAGGTTGATTCATTTGTGTCTCACAAACCTGAACCATCTGGGTGGGCAGAGCATTGACAAGTCTCCACATTGCAGAGGGAGGTGGTACCAGCAGGGTGACGTTTGGCTAATAAGTCCAGGTGGCTGTTGAGGAGAAGCAAGAGTTCTTCAAGACGGCCTTCTGGTTTTGTCCTGGATGACAGGTGGACCAAACCAGTGACAGGTGAGTCGAGGAAGTCTTATTAGGACGGACATTCTTGACTCTTCTTGCTTCTTGATTAGTTTGTTATCAGGGGCAGAGTTGGGATTTTGGAAGCCCCTTTGGCTGACTATTTTATAGAGCCCAGTGGATCAGCTTAGGCATTGAGAGGTTGAATCCAAACCAATGTTTGTTTGAATAAGCTTCTCTCCTTTCTCCCTCCTTCCTTCATGTATTAGCCAATAGCTCTTTCTCTGTGGTCTCTGGCATCTTGCTTTGGATAAGACAGATTGATGAAGGAGGTAGTTCATATTATGTCCCCAATATTATTTTAACTACATATATGAGTGATAGCTTGCAGGTGAAAGATGAGTGTTTTCTTTCACTGCAATGAATTTTGCGGTAATACCATGTGCTCATCATAGCCCCACCTCGTGATATATGGTGATTAACTATCCTAAAATCATTGTATAGTGGTGTTGATTCATGCTAATGCAAAACCAAAATAGTAGATATATTCAAGTAATTACCTCTTTTCGGGTGACCCAAATTCATCCCATGTAGACGTTCTGAATATAAGCCCTTAGGTTCAGCACCTCCTCAAGCCTATACTGTCATCCAGACATGTTTTAGGGTAGATTTAGGGACTGGGCCAGTTGACTTAAGAGGCAGAAAGAAGCAGATGGACCCAGGACTTGGCACAGTGCGAGCTCCTTAAAAACAAACTAAGAGTGGCAGAGACATTGATGGTGGAAGGTTTGTGTCTTGACAGATTTTGGAAAACCAGTTTTAAATATCAGAAGTGGAAATATAGCTTTGTGATCTCATGAGGATTTAACAATGGGGACTGTTGTCATTAACATGAAAATAATGCCTTTTTTTTGTTTTTTTCAGCACATTTTATCTCTGGCCAAGGAAAATAGGAAGGCACTTGGCGCTGTGTGATGAAGCTCAGGTGAGGGAAGTAGTCAGCACTTTTGCAAATGTGTTGAATGTAATGGACAATCTGGGGACACCTGTGAATTCAGCTTTACAGATAACAGGCATTCTAGGTCATGTTGTCTAGCTATGGTTGGTTGTAGACGTCTACACTGATATTCTGGATTCAGTAAGTCTACGATAAAATAGGAGATGTCTTTGCAGCTGATACAAATGTAAATTGCAGATTTCCAACATAGTCGTATTATTTTAAGATGCTGTAGGTAATTTACTAGCGTTGCATGGTGACAGGTGGTAGCTACATTTGCAGTGTGAGCACAGCATAACATAGAGATTTGTCCAATCACTGTGCTGTGCACCAGGAACTGATGTAACACTGTGTGTTCACTACACTTCAGTGACAGAAATAAAAATCAATGAAATATTGTAAAAATAGGACACGAGAAAAGCAATTCAACCCATGTTGGGTAGATGAAAACACGCATGTAATTATCATGATTTGGCAATGGGAAAATTCCTGGCCATATAGGTCCCGCCTTTGAGAAGTTCACAGTCTTGGGGGGATATGTTAGGGTAAAAGCAAAGTGTTGCTGCTCATGTAGCCAGCATTGTTTCTGAGCATTTACAAAGGGTTCTGAGAGCAGATGAGGGTCAGCGTCCATTTCTCTCCTCCCTCCCAGAGGAAATATTTGAGGTGGGTTTTGAAATATGGATAAAGACAAGATGGAGATTGAACCAACTGTTCAAGTGTCTAATATTCATTACCTGATAATTGAGTAGGGATCTGGTGGGAAGGGAATTATATATTTCTTTGAGACAATGGGACTTGGGTTGGGACTGAGCAACATCATGAAGGGGACTAGACTGGTCTTCAGATTCCAGGCTGCTCCTTCTCCAGAATTCAGTTCTTCACCCTTCTCCTTTACGCTGGCGTTGCTTTTTCTTTGTTTTTTTGCTGTTTGTTGCTGTTGTTGTTTGTTGCTCCAACCAAATGCCCCTTTGGCAAAGCTCTACACCTGCCCATGTTTGAATTCTGTCTGGTGTGAAGGAAAGTCAGCAGGCTCCTTCTTCCCAGGATGTGACCTCAGGAGTCTTATCGCCTTTGGCCTAAGAAATGTTTTGTTTCTGAATAAACGATTTCAGACTTCACCTCCTGGAAAAGCATGCAGTGTATGTGAGTGGGAAACCCAGGATCGGCTCCCTTTGAGCATCAGGGGCTCCATTCGACTACAGTAGCCAATGCTTGGGAAGAGAAATTCGAGAGGCTCGGCTGTTCCTCAGGGAGATGTGCCTGGTCTCCAGTGAGCCCTGTTGCTTTCATGTAAAGGGGACATTGCAATGGGACATAGCTCCCAAAATCATCATATAAAATCCATGCTTGCTTTTCAGGAGCCTCTTCATCGCTCTGTCTTGGATATGTGTACTCTTAAACCCATGCCAGTCCCAAGAGGAGCATGATGATAAGCCTAATATAGTCCTGATGATGGTTGATGACCTTGGGATTGGGGACCTGGGCTGCTTTGGCAATGACACAATGAGGTATGGCTTCAAGCTGAGTCATGTTATTTCATCTGTTGTCTGGGCTTGGGAGGTTGATAAAGTTTTATGACTACATCACATGGAAAACCAAATTCATGGGTTGCAACTTGGCCTTAAAAGAAGCAAATAATGTTAAAATCAGGCCTATTTGGATTTGAATCTTGGGTCTGCACTTATTGGTTGTGAAATCTCGAGCAAGTTACTTTTTTTTTTTTTTTAAAGATTTTATTTATTTATTGATGAGAGACAGAGAGAGAGGGGCAGAGGGAGAAGCAGGCTCCCAAAGAGCAGGGAGCCCGATGCGGGACTCGATCCCAGGACGCTGGGATCATGACCTGAGCCGAAGGCAGACGCTTAACCATCTGAGCCACCCAGGCACCCTCGAGCAAGTTACTTAACCTCTGTGTGCCTTGCTTATCTTTCTTGTTGGTTGTGCGCACAGGTGGGTAGTATACAGGTGTGAGTTCATATGTGCAAAGCATTTAGAGTAGATACCTGGTGCATAGTGGGCCCTCTGTAATATGCAATATTATGAAGAGTGATGAGTTTTTAAAAGATTTATTTATTTTAGAGAGGGAGAGAGAGTGGGGGAGGGACAGAGAGAGAGAGAATCTCAAGCAGACCCCCACTGCGCACGGAGTCCAACTCAGGGCTTGATCCCATGACCTTGAGATCATGACCTGACCCAAAACCAAGAGTCCTCCACTCAACCGACTGAGCCACCCAGGTGCCCCTAATGAGTGATGATTTTTATGCATACTTCTACTTGGTGGAACTGGTCGTCTTATGCTTCCTAACTTTGGAAGACTTTTAAGGTGATATCCTTCTACTTTAAGTACAGGCACTCCGAAAGAAGAAAAAATATATGTGAAACAGAGTCAGGGCTCTGTAGTAGGCGACAAAAGCCATTGACAAAAGCTGTTGATATCATGCCAACACCACGGCTTAGGAGAGCATCTCAGCAAGACGTGTGAATCCTATACTTTAATAATTCCATCTTGTTCTATCATCTGTCTCATGAAGAAAACTAGGTCTCGCTACATCTTACTGGCATCCAGCCAAGTGACTCTTCTGTAGAAGTCTGTCTGATGGTCTCCTATCTCCAGTTATCTTTACAGGAAATGACAAGGCAGGAGCTGCAACCTTCGTCTAGAGCAGGAACATCTGTCTACAGAACATGTGCATCAAACTCGTCCTTGTGTCTATAAGTAGCTAGGCATAACTAAGGTCTGTAAGTCATTAGCCTTAATTCAACAGTCCACAGACACATAAGTTTTTAAATATGTATTTTAGAAGGCAGTGCCATATACTCAGTAGACACCATACTGCAGAAGTAAATTATATCAACCCTGCAATAGACCGCCAATGCCTAAAACCTCAGCTGTATTTTTTCCATGATGTGGGGAGAAAAAGGAAATAGGGCGCTGCGTGCAGTTTCTTTTTCTCCTGTTCTGAGCTCGGGGAATCATCATAAACAGAGGTGTTGGTTTTTGCCTCTGTCTGTGTCTCCCCTCCTCCTCTCTGCAATTCTGTTTATGTTTCTCTTTCCAGGACGCCTAACATCGACCGCCTAGCCAGGGAAGGAGTGCAGCTGAATCACCACATCTCTGCAGCCTCCATGTGCACCCCAAGCCGGGCTGCCTTCCTCACAGGAAGATACCCCATCCGATCAGGTGTGTAGATGGACCAGCCTCTGTTACCCTCTGCGGACACATTAGGATTCGAGGAAATGAAAATGTAGCTAGTCCATTTTGAAAAATTTGCCGCAAAAAAGTGCAAGCACACACACACACACACACATGCACACGCACGCACACGGCTATGTCTATTCACCCCATGCTGACTGTATATCCTGAGTGTCCTGTGATCAGGCTAGGTGGGACTTTCCATCCTAGGGCAAGAATGAGAAGCTGTCTTGGAAGGAAGTAATTAAAAAAATGCATCTGCATTAATTGGGGGTGTCATGAGGAGGACCTGCCAGAATGTCTCAAACGTTTATCACACATTTTAACCATTGTATAGATGTAATACGTCTTGTTTATTCATCCCTCAGTTGATCAACCATTGGATTGCTTCTGGCTTTAGGCTCTTATGAATAGTTCTGCTGTGTACCTGCCCGTACACGTCTTTGACTCAACACATATTTTCAGGTCTTTTGGATACATACCAAGGGGTGGGATGGATGGGCCATATGGTTATATTTTCAAGGGTGATCAGACCGGCTATGGTTTATGGGCACAGATTCTGTAGTTTAAGAGGAAGCAGAGCATACAATTCATAGGTCAGTGTTTATGTCCAATTCTTAGTCAAGCTTGAGAAGCCCCTTGTCCAGCTCCTTGAGGGTGTCACGTAACCTTTTGCATCCCGTGAGGTTGATGATATCTTGCTTAGCTGGTGCTAAGGTGAATCAGGTCTGGTAAACATTAAATTCTTTATTCTTTGTTTTCTTATGGTAAACTTATAGGTGATTTGACTCCTTTTTTTTTCTGCGCTGCTCACTGTATGTAAAACATGTGTGAGTTCCCTAACATTTAGAAGGAGATGGTTTCATGTAGAGGGCATGGTTACCAAATCTAACTTGGAAGACTTTTCTCTTGCCTCCTTGTATCTGGGATTTAAACAGTGGGAGCTCCCTCTCTGAAAGTCTCCATCCGAATTGCCTCTCTTGCTTTTATCTAGAATTTCTCTTTCTTTTCACCCACTTTGTCCTGTCTTATTCAATTTCCTCTGCACTCCCAGATTTTGCTTCAAGGCTGGGCCGCCATTTTGGAAGGAAGCCAGGGTAGGTCAGTTTAGGGAGTTCTTCAGGCCGGATTGCTCCAACATTTTCAATACACCCAGAAACCTTCAATCACTAGCAGTAGGACTGGGAAAAGTCCTTCTGTTTTTGCTCCTCTTCAGGGGAACACCTGATGGCTATTCTGAGGTTCTTCGGTTACTGGATCCTTCAGAAACTGGTTTGTTTTCTTCTGCTTCTTTTCTGTAAAAAGTAGGTTTTGGGCTTGTGGTTGACATGTCCCCATCTACCTGTCACCTAGATTTGTCATTAGTGATGTCCATGGGGATGAGCAGTTTTCTTTTCTTATTGCTCTATTTTTGGGAAGGAATGGAGATGTTCAAAACTATGTGTCCACTCTTCCTGGATGCCCCAATGTCAATGTTTTTGACAGACATTTGGCTTATCCATCTTTTGTACAAATACAGCTAAAACCTATTGTCAGAAAAAAGAATCCATTATCGAAACAGTAGGGTTTGAAGTTTTCATGAGATTTCATTTTTTGGCTCCTTTTCCAATACGGTGATTCCCCCACCAAGGGTAGCCTGTGTTAGATGTTCAATCATCAGTGTCTATTGAAATGACACCCCGTGTCATCATAAACATGCTGGAAGTTATGTGTAGACCGCTATTTGAATGGTGTGTTTGTGCATGTCTGGTAGTGTTGTGTGTATGCATGGAAGCTTGTAAAGGGGTCTGTAGTGGGGACCAGTGTGAGTTCTGTCTGGGGAACACAATTTTCCTCCCCCGCAGGATGATTATCTGTTCCTCACTTGTTACATTTGCACCTTCCAGCTCCTGAACCCGCCATAACTCACTTCCTCTTCAGCTGATGGACATCTACTCATCTACTGTGTGTGTTCTATTATTTTTTGGTTTTGTTTTTCCATCCCACTTAGGAATGGTTTCTAGTCTAGTGGGCCGTGTCATCATCACACTTGGAGCCCCTGCTGGACTCCCTCATAACGAGACGACGTTTGCAGACTTACTGAAAAAGCAAGGGTATAGCACAGCAGTGATAGGTAAGAAGTGGCCAAAAGCATGACTTATTCACTATAAAGAGACAATACGTGTTGTTCTATTCTTTTTTTTAAGATTTATTTATTTATTTGAGAGAGCACAAGTGGGAGGGGCAGAGGGAAAGGGCGAGGGAATCTGAAGCAGACTCTGGGTTGAGCATGGAGCCCGACGCGGGGCTTGATCTCACAACCCTGAGATCACAACCTGAGCAGAAACCAAGAGTCTGATGCTTAACTGACTGAGCCATCCAGGCGCCCCTGTATTCTCTACTTGACGTGGTTTTCTTGGAAATCCTTTATTTCAAAATAAGTGTGCATCTTGGCTATGGCAGAGAAGACCCTCCCTAGGATGTAGGCTCTACATCTGCCATTTTATTGGCTACCTCTGACCTTTCTCTTTACTTTTCAACATTAATCTGCTTAATATATTATATGGTCTTTCTCAATAAATGTATCCCCCATGTCCTCCAGAACTCTCTTTCATTGTTGTGTTTTGCTCACCTGGGACACTCTATCATAATGACCCTCCCCATCCAACACACACTCACACACACATACACACACACACACCCTCCTTCCTAAATGGCACTTGTTTATCCTTTTCAGACATAATTCAGGTGCAACAGAAGGCCCCTTCCCATCTGACCCCCAGACCTTGCCAGATGGTCACCCCATGTGTTTCTGTATCACCCTGTGTTCTTCATCTTTGCATAGACCCCACCATACTATGATGGTCTTACTACATTTTATTCTCTGCTGACTCTGAAATCCTTCATCTCACTCACCATGTATGATTAGAAATGTGACGAGCCCTCTCAAGAACACACAAATAGCTTTATGCATCATTAACTTCTTATGGAGTGTCAACTTTTGTCTCTACCATATGTCCATCACCCAAATAGAAAAAAAATATATTAAAAAAAAATGCCTTTTGAAAAAGGTCTACACCCTGTATCTGTCACCTAGATCAAGATAAGGAGCATTTCAGTTGCCTCAGAAAGTTTCCATTGGCCCCTTCCAGTCTGTCCCCCTGGTTTAGCTCCTCCTTTCACCACTCCCACAGCTTAAGAGAGTCAGTGCAGAGGAGAAAACTGTGCTGCTCCCTTTGGCAATGATTAAGTCTGCATTTAGTCTCCCAGTTGCATTGCGTTGGGATGGTAATGATCATGATCCCTAGTTAATTGCACTGCACATTGACGGAATCATTGGTAACTTACAGGCAGAAGGGATGTCTGAGAATAAACCATCTCCCTAATTTCAAAGATAAGGAAATTGGTTCTTTCCAAGGCTGAGAGACACATGAGATGTTTTAATGCAAATGTTGCACAATAAAATCAGATTTGTCCAAATATTCAAGCATCTCTGTGCTTGAATATTTTCTCAATATAAGTTCTCTTGCCCACCTCATTATTTCATTAAAATGGGACCATGGATGTTGTACGGATGTCTTTTTTCTCACTGCCAAAGATGATAGATGTCAACCAACGCTGACCCATTGGAAGCTAAACTTACTGTCCCCATTTCAGAGCCTGGGTTTCAATTGGCATGAAAATAACATGCCATTTTATTTTACTATTTTTTGGGGGGGCTAAATACATATGCTGTTTTATTAATTATTTTAAAATATGGCAGACTAGTACCCTCTCATTACTTTTGTTATTTTTTGTTTTTGTTTTTGTTTTTTATTTTTTTTTCAAGCCATTGATACGTTTATTAACTCACATAAAATAAATCTGAGGTAGGGTCATTCCAGAGTTGGTTAATTCTGGGGTTCAACAATTATTTCAAGGACCTCAGTTTCTTCCACTTTTTCCATTTTTTTATTATTAACATATAATGTAATATTTGCTTCAGGGGTACAGGTCTGTGATTCATCAGTCTTACACAATACTCAGCACTCACCACAACACATACCCTTCCCAATGTCCATCACCCAGCCACCCCATCCCTCCCATAACACGCCATTTTAAATCAATTTTTGTAGCCAATTTGACATTGATAAGAGAAGACAATCTTAGTGGAGGTGCAGGACAGAAAAACCTGGACCATAGCCTTGCTTCTCATCTGTTTTACCCCCTCAGGTGCTCAGAGATATGAGTACATGCATCCTTCACGTGGTTCTAACTCCACGCAGTGAACCATTCATGTTTTAGTAGATACACACGATCATACTCTCTTAGAGTCCACATGCCAACAGGATGGCCATGGGTCTTTTTGTTACTGTTCAAGGTGTGGCAAGTTTTATCAAATAAAGTTCAGTGAACTTTAGTAGGAGACCTGGGATTTCCATCCAGTGAACGATCCAACCATCCATCATCCATGCTTGACCCATCCTCCATCATTCATCCATATCTATCATCTATCTATCTATCTATCTATCTATCTATCTATCTATCTATCTATCATCTATCTACCATCTATCTAGCTATCATCTATCATCTATCTATCTATCATCTATCCATACTCCCTGTTGTCCATCCATCTTATATCATATACATCTCATTATCTAATATCAATTATCTACCTACCTACTCATCTATCTATCCACCACGTATAATCTACCCTGTCTCTGTCATGTATTTATCTTTGTTGCTATGATTTTTTTCTTTCTGTGAATGAGAAACTGCCCAGTTTACATCCTTACTATAAACTTACAACTGTATTTTCCTCCCTTGATTTTTCATCCTATCTGGTCACTCACAGCCAGATCCTAACACAAATTTCTGTGAACTATAGGAGAGCAAAAGATGAATTGGGTGCTGAACTCAGATTTTTAGGCAAAAGAAAACTATTTGCTGCTCCATTTTTGTGCACAAGTGATTTGTTTTGAAGGAAGAGTACTCACGTGGTCTTCATGGTGTGCGAACATACTATGCTTTATTTGTCTGTTTGTAATTTCAGGCAAATGGCATCAAGGCTTAAACTGCCAGTCCCGACATGACCAGTGCCATCATCCATATCATTATGGGTTTGATTACTTCTATGGCATGCCATTCACTCTGATTGACCCCTGCTGGCCAGATCCCTCTCGTGACACAGAATTAGCCATCGAGAACAAAATCTGGCTTTGTGTGCAGCTGGTCACCATTGCTGCACTCACTCTCACCTTGGCGAAACTGAGTGGTTTGATCTGTCTTCCCTGGTCCCTCATCCTCTCTATGATTCTTTTTATTTTTCTGCTGGGCTACTCTTGGTTCTCCAGTTACACATCTCCTCTGTACTGGGATTGCCTCCTAATGCGAGAGCACGACATCACCGAACAGCCCATGAAGGCAGAACGAGCTGGCTCCATCATGGTGAAGGAGGCGATTTCATTTATGGAAAGGTAAAGGTAATTTACAAAAAAAAAAAAAAAAATCCATGTATCTTAATGGATTTAAGACAGAGTATTTTAAAGACAGGAGTCTTTTAAAAACATGACTCAATGAGCATTTTTTTTTTTAAGTAAAAGGTGATGATTTGAACAATATTGAATTAAGAAATGGAATATTACGAGCTAGGGCTAGACAATACAATACCGTATGTTTTGGAGGCAAGCTGGACTCTTCGTGCAGTACCTAAGGAGGGCCATCTCGTTTGAGTTCTTGTTATTAAAAATCACAGTTTCTCCATTGGTCTTGAAATTCATATTTGGTCAGACCAAGCAGGTAGACTCACACTAGACTCAAAATTACAAATCTGGCTTGTTAATTTATAATGCATGCATATGCATTCATATGCATACTATCTGCCTATTAACGCACAATAGAAACTAGATAGTAGAATAAGTTGACCACTGCACTGTTTTCCTACTAGGAAAGAAACTTCTCTGAGGATTAAAATCAGAGGGCTTATCATTGAGCACGAGGTATGTAAAGGATATTATTCGGCTGAGATCAGTGGTGATAATTATAAAGCCCAATGCATCCAAAACATAATTGCTGGAAACTTTCCAAAGGAGTCACATTTATGGGCCTCCAGTTGTTGCATTTTTTTTTTAAAGACTGTGAACACATTTTGTACTCACCATTTCAACATTGCCCAAGGCTTTACCTTTACCAATCACCATCCTGTGGTCTGGACTTCAAAGACAAGTTCACAGTTAGTAATGACAACAGATGTACAAGCCCATGATAAGAAATAAGCTAATGGGCATAAATCCAGGTGCTATCAGTCCAAACTGTAGAGACTTTCCAAGATATCAGGGAGGCCGTACTTGAGAACATATCTTAACTGAATCTTCAAAGGTGAGCAAGAACAAGTTGGAGAACAGGTACCAGGCATTACTGCATGAAGCTCAAGCACAAGGAAAATAGGTCCTCAGCTAACGAGGACAGCAGATAATGCAAATGCCACTCTGAAAAATTTCTGGGAATGGGAAAAAACGAATTTTTTATAAAAGTTGTACCATGGTGAGCTGGGTTAAATGGCATCCCTCCAAAATTCATGTCCACCTGGAAGCTCAGAAAGTGATCTTATTTGGGAATAGGGTCTTCAGAGGTGAAATTTGTGAGGATGAGATCATCCTGGTGGTAGGGATCTGTAAGCTGGTGTGTTTGACTGGCAAGTAGAGTTGTCTGGTGGTGTAAAGGATCTTGGGCAACCTGTAGCTAGCTTTGTCTTTACCTTATAGCCAAGGTGGGCACAATACAAATTTAGACTCTGAGAGAGATTAAACCGCCTTTGCATTGTAGATGCAACGGAATGGCTGGTTTCTTTTAGGGCAAACTCATTTCCTGGAAACTTCCATATGTACAGAGGTGCAGATTCTTTGCAAAGGGACACATTAAAATGTGTCTGAAGACACCTGCACATGTTGTTGCTTGCTGTTTACATTAGTACATCAAGAACAAATGCTGGGGTGTGAAAATGTGCTTCCATCACCAAAACCTCAGAATGTCTATATGATCCACAGTGGCACCATGTGGAAAGTGAACGGGGACTCCGAAGATTTGGAAGCTACTCCATTGATTAGTGATGTGGCCACGAGCAAGTGGCTTAGGTTCGTGGATGCTAGAAATTGCTTTTATCTGGATTCTTGGTGTGTGAGTTTCCTGTGGCTGCTAGAACAGATTTCTGCAAGTGGGAGTGGCTTAAAGCAACACAAGTTTATTATTGTACAATGCTGGAGGCCAGGAATCTGAATCTCATCTTACGGGGCTAAAAGCGAGGCATTGGAAGGACTAGCTCATCCTGGAGGTTCTAGGGAAGAGTCTGTTTCTCGTCCCAGGTTGGAGGGGCTGCAGGGTTTCCTTGATATATAGCTGTCTGGCTGCATCTCTACTTCTATTACCTCCTATCCACACTATTTTTTGTCTGATTTTGACTGTATTGGGGTCCTTCTTACAAGGACCCTTGTGATGGCATTGGGTCCACAACCAGATAATCCAGGATTATCTCCCCATCTCAAGATCCTGAACCTCATCCCATCTGCAAATTTCCTTTTGCAACGTAAAGCAACATCCATACAATCTCAATCCTCAGTACCGCGTGCAAACCATCCTTTTCTTTTAAGGACACCGGTTCTTGGGTTCTGGCCCCACCCTACCCCAGGATGACCTCCTCTCCACTAATTACATCTCCAAAGACCCCATTCTTAAATGAGATCACATTCTGATCCCTCAGGTAGGCACCAGTTTTGAAGGGATGCCATTAAACCCAGCTCACCATGACCCAACTTTTTTTTCATATGTCATCAGAGAAGGAATTTCCCTAAGAGTGGCATTTGTGTTGTGTGCTGCCCTAGTTAGCTGATGACCTACCTTCCCCGTGGGCTGTCAGGGCTCGAAATGGGTCAACCTCATTTCCTGTGTCCTCTGAGGACACAGGAAGGTATGCAGACAGCTCACCCAGATTGTTCTGTCCATGCTTGCTTGGGAGTTGTGAAAGAGTTGGTGTTTCTAAGAAACCACTCCTGAGCCACCATCCCTTGGTGTGATTCTGGCCTGAGACTTGATCAGCCACAAGAAAAGTGTGCCAAGCAATGCTGAATGGGCTTGTGAGCTGCGTTGTGCCAGGTGGGGCCACTCAGGAATCGAGCCATGCCACACATGTCCTGGGGAGCAGTCCAGATGGTGGAGGATGCTGGCATCCACTCCAGCCAGGATGTTCTTTCCAAGGGCTACCTCATGCTTGCATCCCCTCTCCTGGGGCACATAGATAATGAGTGGACACTGGGTCTGTGTGACAAAAAATGCTGTGGTTCCCCTTCGCAGACTTTGCAGACTCATAAACGGAGCGATTGATGTCTCCCCAGGCACCGCAAAGGACCTTTCCTCCTTGTTTTCTCCTTTCTGCATGTACACGTGCCGCTCCCCACGACGACTGAGTTCATCGGGACCAGCAAGCATGGTTTATATGGGGACAACGTGCAGGAGATGGACTCCATGGTGGGTAAGTGGCAGGACCTACGGAGACCAGAAATCTGTGCTTTGATAGTTCAGGACACCCAGACACGTCCCTCCCTGCCCCGGGCAGCCTCAACAAAGTAGCAGGTGGAAGCCTGCGACAAAGTCGGCACAAAACCACCCTCAATGCTTGCCCTGTCCCTGTGAGTCCCCGAGTTTCCATGATACGTATATTAGCAAATCAGACTCAAGTTTTCTGAGAAGGAAGACAGAAAAGCACAGGATGCTGGCCTCGTGTGTTGGCAGGACAGAAGCCTTGGGTTACAACATTCTCCAAACATAGGATGTTGGCATGGAGTGGATTTTAGTAAGCAGAGAGGGGCTTTAGAAATCAAGCCTGACCAGGGCACCTGGCTGGTTCAATGAGTTGCACACCTGACTCTTGGTTTCGGCTTAGGTCATGATCTCGAGATCCTGGGATCAAGCCCTGCCTTGGGCTGTGTGCTTAATGCAAAATCTGCTTCTCCCTCTCCCTCTGCTCTTCCCCCTGTGCACTCTCTCTCTTTCATAAATAAATAAAATCTTTATTAAAAAAAGAATTCAATCCTGACCAAAGGGAAGCCAATAAAATATTGTGAATTCGCAGTCTTAAAGATATAGAACACATTTCAGGATTTTTTTTTTTATTTTTTAAAGACTTTATTTATTGAGAAAGGGAGAGAGAGAAGAAGAGCAGTGGGAAGAAGAAGCAGACTCCCCGCTGAGCTGAGAGCCCAATGCCAGGCTTGACCCTAGGACCCCGAGATCATGACCTGAGCCGAAGGCAGATGTTTAACTGACTGAGCCACCTAGGCACCTCTAAAAATTATTTTAAATATAAATACTATTTAATGAAACATAGGCACATATGTCTATACTTAAGAAGGCATATGTGTGTGTGTCTGGGTGTGTGATATGTGTAGTGGATGTGATCACTAAAAACAGGCAAACAAAGAATAAAACTGAATTCTATTTGCTTTAAAATTTTAAATCAAAGCAAGGTTTTCAAAATATCTAAGCTAATAAAACAGATGATGTGGCATTAAGGCACCAAATAAGGTGCTCTGGGTGCGGTTTGATCTCCATGGGATTTTTTCCGTGGTGTTCAGTAATGACACAGCTATCCCTGGGTGTGCTGAATATTTGCAGGAAAGCCATATTTTGAAAGAGTCTCCCTGAGGTTCACAGACCTTTGGTACCTATGGGCTGTGAATGTGTTGTCTGTCCAGTTGGAACTGAGCTTTCAGGAAAATGGTCATCTGTTTCAATGTGTAATTTCAGAAATACTAAAACGTTTGTTTTTCTCCAAAATATCCACCTTGGAAGCTAAAACAAAACTCCAAGTCTTGGGAATTGCTGCTCTCCTTGTTAGAAAGTTTTGTTAGAAAGTTTTATTGATTCCTGATAGGAATATCATACTGATGCATTTGTTAACGTGCCCTTTTAACCCTTAAACAGTGGGATCTATTGATTGAATGAACCCTTTGATGCATGGGTCATGCACTGTTCCAAGTGTGTTATGGAGGGATCCCTATAAACATTCTAGGAGATGGGGACCATACTCAGCATTGTTATCCCTCTTGGCAGATGAGGGAACAAGGGCACAAGATATTGGGGGCTTGCTCAAGGTTACAGGACAGGTCTGGGGGAGCCAGGATCAGAACCTACTCACTCTTATTTGCTAGCTCAGCAGCTGCTGGTGTAGGGCCACGCATTATGGACAGAGATGAGGAAACATGGCTACATTCTTCTGAAGCATCCCATAACTCCTCAGACTCCCACAGGCTGTCATTTCACAGGTGATGGGAAAGCTTCAGAAACTCCCTCCCACGCCCTCCACCTGGCTTCCTGCTTCCTCAAACCCAGGTAGGGTCTTCCAATTCAAATGACATCCCCAACAGGACCCAGGGGAAATTCTCTGGTGCCTAATTAGTCATGCATCCGAAACGAGTCTCTGAGAATTCAGTAGCTCAGAGCAGGTTCCTCCAGAACGGGAGGAGAGGGTGAGTGTCCAACATGAGGCAGAAGGGTGAACCATGGGAGCAAAAGGAGAGGCTTGGCTGGACCTGTTTGCAGAGAAGATATGCTGGCTGGGATTGCATTCTGGGCTGGGTATGTAAGTGCAGCAGGTGTGCTCGGCAGCAGGTGCGCTCGGCAGCTCCCCTGGGCAGGGCCAAAGTGTCTGAGAAAGTTACGTGCACACGGAAATACCAAGACACATGTATGAAATGCATACTTAAAATGTAAGTAGATATGACAAATATGACACCCCTATTTCCAGCATCACCAAAATCTCTAGGGTTTCCAACATAGATAGTTATATTCTTTACAGGTGTCAAGTAACTTTGAGGGAGATTTAAAAAATAATTAGGTAGTTGCCATGGAAATGATTAGCACCTGTCTAGCATCAACTGAAGCATGTGTGTGTGTATATTTATAGTATACAGTATCCATAATATATAATATTTGTATATATATTTGTATTATGCAGTATCTACAATATATAATATTTGTATATATATTTGTATTATACAGCATCTATAAGATAATATATAGTTGCATATATTTTTGTATTATACAGTATCTATCGTATATAATATTATAATATAATAAACACAATGTATAATACATAACAAATATATAATATTATATATAACTCATAATCAATGTAGAATATATAACATAATAATACATAACAATATAATTCATAATATAAATTTATGTAATATATTATGTATAATAAAAATTCAATGACTGTATAAATATATAATGTCTATAACTATTTATATAATCTATTTCAGTTGATGTTAGAAATATAC
>NC_138385.1:105288529-105317339 GCF_054177405.1 Leptonychotes weddellii | reverse complement strand
GTATAATACATAACAAATATATAATATTATATATAACTCATAATCAATGTAGAATATATAACATAATAATACATAACAATATAATTCATAATATAAATTTATGTAATATATTATGTATAATAAAAATTCAATGACTGTATAAATATATAATGTCTATAACTATTTATATAATCTATTTCAGTTGATGTTAGAAATATACATATTATATTTATAATATAAATTTATTCTTACATAAAGGAGTTAAACATTTCCATGGCCGCTACATAATTATTTTTTTAAATCTCTTGAAATACTAAGAATAGAAACATCCCAAACTAACTTGATAACTGTAATGGATATGATTATCTATGTTGAAAACTGTAGAGAGTGTAATAAAACAAATAGTTGTATGCATACTGCATGTTATAATTACAATTATGTTATATCATGTATAATATATAATATAGTTACATTATTAGTATATACTATTAATATATTATCAGTGTACAACTATTAGTATATTTTCATCTATTATTTTATATATAGATTATATACAATATTATAATTAAATATCCATATTACATATTATAGACATATAATAATAGTTTGATTACACTCTCTAGGGTTCTCAGTATAGACAATTATGTCCATTAATGGTATCAACTTTGGGTCTTATTCTAAGTACACGTGTATTTAGGTTTTCTGTTAATTTCATTAATCAGGTAATCTTAAAAATATGAGTTTTAATAATATGAGTTTAATAATAATGACAGATAAAGTCTTCTTTTATAGCCGATATTAATAAAATAGCTTCAACGTTTTACCCTTAAGCATAATTTGGCCAATGCTTTTATTTATTTTTTTTTTAAAGATTTTATTTATTTAAGAGAGAGAGAGCATGAGAAGGGGGAGGGTCAGAGGGAGAAGCAGACTCCCCGCCGAGCAGGGAGCCCGATGCGGGACTCGATCCTGGGACTCCAGGATCATGACCTGAGCCGAAGGCAGTCGCTCAACCGACTGAGCCACCCAGGCGCCCTGGCCAATGCTTTTAATTGGCTCTGTTCTCAATGTTTTGAGAGATTTTTAAAAAATTATTACCTGGGGGGGCCTGGGTGGCTCAGTGGGTTAAGTGTCTGACTCTTGGTTTCAGCTCAGGTCATGATCTCAGGGGCTGAGCCTTGCATCAGGCTCTGCGCTCAGCGTGGAGTCTGCTTGAGATTCTCTCTCTCTCCCTCTGCCCCTTTCCCTACTCTAGCACGTGTGTGCTCTCTCATAAATAAATTTAAAAAATCTTTTAAAAAATTATTAATTAATAACCATGAAAATACTTACATGCTTGCCAGCATCACTATAAATATATACTTCACATATGTAATATAATATAAAATATAATGATATAACATATACATGTATTATTAGTAATGGTATATCATGTTCTATATAATGTAATGTGTACATATATCATTAGCATATGATATTATTAATAGCATGCTATATTAGTATATACTATAGCAATAATATAAATAATAATATAGGCATTGAGAAAATACATGTTATTGACATAATTAGGTAGTATACTCCTAGTACAGAATTAGTGTAATATTATAATTAGTTTATTATGCTTATATATATATATACCCTAATATATATGCACAAACATGTATGTCCTACAACGTTTCTCTGTTAGAAATATGCACCAAAAGTAATACTTTTTCTTTATGTTAAAAATAACCCATTTCAAGATACGGTAGGTGATAGAGTATTATTCATAGCAGCTCCAGTATCAACAATCAATATATAGAAATACATTTAAAAAGTAAGTGATCGCATTGAACACAACTGAGTCCTTAGAGAAGACTTCAGTAAATAGAAATATACCAGATTCTGGATGGGAACGGTGACTCTTAAAATATTAGTGATTCCAAAATTAATATCGAAGCTTAATGTGATTCTAATGAAAGTATCCATTACTCTTACCTGGGGAGCCCGCCTTACCAAGATGATGATGAAGTACACAGAGGGGAACAAAGTGATAAGAAACAAAACTGCCCAAGGACATCTGATGGGAGGCCAGTTAAGAGAAAGGATCAAGACCCACTTGCGTTGTTGCAAAGAAAGAGTTAACAAAAATAGAATTTAAGGGGTGCCTGGGTGGCTCAATCGCTTAGGCATCTGCCTTCAGCTCAGATCATGATCCCAGGGTCCTGGGATCGAGCCTTGTGTTGGGCTCCCTGCTCAGAGGGGAGCCTGCTTCTCCTTCTCTGTCTACCACTCCCCCTGTTGGTGCCCTTTCTCTCGCTGTCAAATAAATAAATAAAATCTAAAAAAAAAAAAAAAATAGAACTTAAAACACTAAACTACATGCAGAAGGTTTGACTTTCAGATCAGGAGAGCAGAAATAGGTGGCCCTGGAGACGGTCCAGTGAGGAGGAGAATGTAGCGTGGAGGAAATTAACTCAGGGTGGCAGGGTTGGAATATCTTGGGCAAAGTAGGTGTTGGGGGTTGCACTGTGTCCCCCAAAAGAAAGGTCCACGTCCTAATTCCTGGAATCTGCGAATGCTACAGTATTTGGAAATAGGGCCTTTGCAGATGGGATCAGGTTACGGTGAGGTCGTTAGGGTGGGTCCTAATGCCATGGGACAGGTGTGCTTGCAAGAAGACAAGAAGCATGAACACAGACATACCACAGAGGACCCGTCTGCCATGTGAAGGCCCAGATGCATACATGGATGAGGAGACCACGTGAGCGCAGAGCTGCTAGAACACATTGAAGTCACAACAGAGGCAGAGACCTTGAGACTTCCCGAAATACCAAAAGTGTGCATCATGAACAGCTCACCTGATGCTCCTTGCAAACAGAGGAACTTTTAGCAACAATGTAACATGGTTTCATTCGTTAATAAAGGAGTCTGTATAAATCGAGAACAGAAACAGTGAAACTCCCAAAAGAAAAATCAGCAAAAGCTCAATATAACTTATAAGTTAAAAGTATAAATGTTGGTGTCCACATAATAAGACAATAAAAAATAAATGATTATTAGGCAATAGTAGTGTAACAATGAATACTAGTAAAATCATAAAGAATGAATCCATTTTCACTCCCAATTTAATATAATCATCTGTCCAACATGAGGCACTGATGAGGAATTCAGAAAACGTGGCTATTCTTGAGCTCACACACCACCCACTGGAAGCAGGTGCATCATGGATGAGAAAGAGTTTTGTAGTGAAATGCACCACAAGTCGGACTGGTGTTATAGCCCAAAGCTCATGATGACATTCATAATATGTGTCCCTTTTTTTTACTATTTCAGGCAAGATTCTCAATGCCATCGATGATTTTGGTCTGAGGAACCACACGCTTGTCTACTTTACATCAGACCACGGGGGGCATTTGGAGGCACAGGTGGGCCATTCCCAGCGCGGTGGGTGGAATGGAATATACAAAGGTGAGGAGTGGGAATCGGGAGTGGGGTATGGTTGTGAATAAATTCTCCCATGTTCATGATAATGGGCATCCATGAAGTGAACAGATGAACCCGTGAAAAAGTGAACAAGTGCATTTTATTTGACTCTGGGTAGAATAAAGTGGAGCGAGTAACCAACAATACATTATGGGGGAGGCTAGCCCTTCTGCTGAGGGTGCATCTAGAAATCTGCCTCCATGGCCACCCTGTGAGATGATAAAACATCAACATAACCACATGCCTTTGAATCGACTCACTGATTCCATGTACAAGGCTGTTGATAGAAGATTCAGTGTGGTAGGCAGAGTACAGAGGACGAAACCCAGAGGCTCCTTGATGATTAAGGAAGCTTGGGTGCCCTCTTGTGAGGATATGGCTTAGCACACAAAGTAGCAAGCCTGTGTCTGGTTTTTTAATTAAATGCACAGATACCAGCCCCATGTCCGGGCGTGGCAGTTAGTGCATGAAAACATACTCCGTTAGCCACCACATTGGCCTGGTCCGTAGTATGCACCTTGATGTGGTAAGAAAATTATCTGGAAAATGTTCAGGACATGCTATCCTATCTATTGGAAGACATGTCAAAGTTTTTTCCAGAGGAAAATATAATATTCATGCTTTGCCACTGAATGCAAAACAACCCAGCCTAGATTTGCATGAATAATGATAATATAGATTCAGTAGGAAATAATGATTGTTGCATGAATGGGATAGTCTCTGCCTCAGTCTGGCCATAGGGCATGGTTGTCTGCTTTTTTAGGGCTTCTGCAAGTAAAGTGCATACTTAGGAAAACAAATAAATCCCAGAAGGGAAAGTGTTCTTGTTGAACTCTATTTTTACCTACGGAGACATCTTTTTAAAAATCTCCATTTCTCCACGTGCTGTGATTGAAACTCTACTTTAAGTAATTTAATGAACTAATAAAACTCCATTAAGACCATAGAATGGCCATTCCACCTGGTTCGCTCAAGGGAACCCTAGTTTATAACTCTTGTCTTGGGGTCATTGTTGCCTCCTGGGTCCATGCTCTGTAATACCCTGGTTTGGGGTAATAAATTAGCACATACCTATACTATTCTATTCAGTTTGTTTTCAGGGTGCTGGATTCAGCAGGGAACAAAACCAAAGAATCAGTGCCTTCGTGGAACTTACATTTTAGTGGAGGGAGGCACCCCAGGAAAAAAGAGAATATGTAAATTCTATGATATGTTAGAGGATAGCAAAGGTCTCCAAAAAAAGGAAAGAAGAGCAGAAAAACTTCTGGGGTTGCGGGGGGGACTGTCGTTTTAACCAACTGAGCCACCCAGGCGCCCCTGGACTGTCGTTTTCAAGGAAGTTTGCCACCTAGAAAGTACCTTTGAGCAAACGTATGAAGGCGGCTGGGGACATAGCAGGTGTATTTGTTGGGTAACAGTGTTGTAGGCAGACAAAATAGCCTGTAGAAAAGTCGCATACAGAATACAATTAGTAGTCAATTAAAAACCTATCAGCAGCCCAGGGAAAAGTAAATCCACGGACATGTACGGCAGGACTCTGTATGGGGTGGGCTCTGAGCACATGGTCTGCATTGATACTCATTTACATTTCTACGCAGTCTTGCTACCGTGACCATTTTAACTGGCACTCTGTTACCTCACCTTATAGGTGGGAAAGGCATGGCCGGCTGGGAAGGTGGAATCCGCGTTCCGGGACTTATCCGCTGGCCGGGAAGATTGCCGGCTGGGAAAGTGATTGAGGAACCTACAAGTTTAATGGACGTGTTCCCCACGCTAGCGGCCGTGTCGGGAGGCATGGTCCCTCAGGACAGGTGATGTCACACCCTGTGTTCACATCATCTTTGTTCTCAGAGCATTCGGGACAAAAGCAACAAAGTCTATCCTAACGGGTTGGACGTTGTCCCCAGTACCTAGGGAAGTTTAGCTTCATCTCTGGCTAAGTCTATTGAGCGTTATTGGTGTAGCAGACAACAGTCTTAAATGACTACGGCACATTCCACACACTGGATGGCCTTCACTGGGGAGGAAAATGGACAGAGGGAGATTGGAGATGAAGTTGTGGTGGGCAAAACGCTCTTGCAAGTAAGAGAAGAAACGATTTGCTGCACTCTATTGTGCAAGATCCAGAAGGCAGACGTCAAGGTAGGTCATTCCATGGGTGCTTAGAACTCTGTTGTGACTATTTTGAATTTGAGCAAGAGGAGAGCCTTCCTATCACATGGCGCCACTCTCTGGGAGCCAATGACCAAGGCAGGCTTGCAGGTGACCTCTTCATAAGTTTATTCTAGCGGCTCCAACCCACTGCCACGTGTCCCTTGTAAGTCCAAAGACCGATTCTAATGTGTCCTTCTTCAGGCAAGGGACCTCATCTCTTTCCGAAGCAAAATAGAATGCATCCTGAAGCAAATCAGAAACAGCAACAAAGAAAGACCTCCTCATTGTTTTTTCTTCTTACCTTCTTTTTAGCAAATCATAGGATTTATTGAGAATTCATATAAAATAACAAGAGAATGCAAGTCACCTCTACTAAGAAGTGTATTTATCAATTTCAGCTAAATGACCTATTTAAAAATAGTAATATGACTGCAAATGTAGTTTTGTTTTTTTTTTTAACTGAGCCAATCATAGTCATAAAAATAACTTTCCACTCTATCAGTGGGGTTCACTGACTTTGGGACATTGCTATACTTTATATATTGGACTCACAAAAGGTTATGCAGAATTATAATCTCAAGAAATAATGTCCTCTGAGCTCTGATTAGGATTTTCCTTCATAGAATTGATCTGGTTTTTGTTTTTTTCAGAATTAGCTCTAAAAATGTCCTATCTTTATTCCCCATATTTTTTTTTATTCGTCAATGGACAACTGAGGTGAAGGACTCCATGCGATTCTAAAAGCAAACTTGGTTCTTATGATTAAAGTTGCATTGGACATTTGCATAGAGGTCTTTGTGTAGACATCAATGCTTTATTTCTTTGCAGTAAATGCCCAAGAGTGGCAAATCTGGGTCATTTTATCAATAATGTGCTGATATATTGTTGATATATTTTTATGAGAAACTTGTCGGATTGACTTTCAAAATGACTGCCCCATCTGGCATTCCTGCCAGTGACGTGTAAGATTTCCAGTTGCTCCACATCTTTGGTCACACTTGGTATGGTCACTCTTTTCCATCCTAACCATTATAATAACTGTGTAGTCAAATCTCATGGTGGTGTTAGTCTCTGTTTCCCTCATGATGAATGATGTTGAACACCTCTCCGTGTACTGGCCATCCATGTCCCTTCTTTGTGAATTGTCTATTCAAATCATCTGTCCATATGTTTCCCATACACTGGGAATTTTATTTTCTTATTGTTGAATTGTAAGAGTTCTTTATATATTGTGAACACAGTTCCTTATCAGATCTGTGTTTTGTCGATCGTATCTTCCATTCTGTGGCTCGCCTTCATTCTCTTACATTATTATCTGAAAAGCAGACATTTTCAGTTTTGATAAGGGTCAATTTACTCTTTTTTTCTTTTATAGATTGTGATTTTTGTAATATTTTTTAAAAGTATTTTTCTATTCAAAGGTCACACAGATTTTCCTCTATGATTTCTTTAGTTTCAGGTTTTACATTTAGGCTTATGGTCCATATTGAGTTAATTTTTTATATAGTGTGAGGTATGGGTTGAAAATCAATTGCTCGATATATGCATTGGTCTGTTTCTTAGACTCTCTTGTTTCACTGATTCCTATGTGCACCCTTATGACCATACTACACTGGCTTGATTACCCTTGCTAAATTTTGGTAAATTTTGGAAATATTTAGTTGAATCCTCAAACTACTTTCTTCTTTTTCAAAATTATTTAAGCTATTCCAGATTGTTCTCCCATGTCAGTTTTAGAATACATTTCTCACTTTGTACAAAAGAGCCGTCTGGGATTTTGGCTGAGATTACATTAAATCTATAGATCGCCTTGTTGAAAATCAAGATCTTAACAATGTTGAGTCTTCCAATCTATGAACGTTGTTTCTCTCTCCTTTCAGTTCTCTTATCAGATGTTTTGTGGCTTCAGCACACAAAATTTTAGTATTAGAAAAAGGTATCCCTCGATATTTCATGTTTTGTGATGCTGTAGTAAATGGTATTTTAAAAAATGTAACTCCCGGTTGTTCGTTGCTAAGATACAGAAATAAAATTCTATACTGGTGACCTTACCAAACTTAATTAGTTCCATAGATTTTTAAGGGATTATAAACACAGGCAATCATGGTATCTGAGAATAAAGACAATGTTATTTCTTTTACTATCATATTTAGGATGATGTGACACCTATTATTGTATTTTTTATTACAAGGTAGGTTTTATTTTTTTCTGACGTGAGGGAGAAGATCTGTTTTCTAATATAGGTTAAAAAGCATCAGATTTTTAGAGGTTCATTTTTTAAAAAGATTTTATTTATTTATTTATAGAGAGCAAACAAAAGAGCGGGAGGGACAGAGGGAGAGAGACAATCTCAAGCAGACTCCATGCTGAGCCCAGAACCTGACGCAGGGCTTGATCTCACAACCCTGAGATCATGACCTGAGCTGAAATCAAGAGTCAGACACGCAACTGACTGAGCCACCCAGGCGCCCCTAAGAGGTTCCACAACATCACGTTTCAGGGTAGCAAGGCAATTGCAGATGAAATTTTGATTTGTGAAGTCATCAGGAACACTGAGCTTTTGAGAGCTTCTGTGGCCAGAGACCCAAGTGCTCTTTAGATGGACACGCATTCCTCTGTCTTGTCATTTCACTGCAAAAGCTTACAGTTTTATTTTTTTTTTTTTTTGGTTTTTTTCCCTGTCTTTCCCATGAGAATGTAATGTCCCTGACAGTGTGCATGGATTTCCGGAACAGTCAGCACACTGTGCTCTGGGCCCAGGAAATGTCATGGAATGCACGGAGCATCCCTCCAACAGCTCGCTGGCCCACCTCCCTCGCCTGATGTCCTTTGTGTGTGTCTGCAGGGTGATTGATGGCCGGAACCTCATGCCCTTGCTTCAGGGTGAAGTGCAGCGCTCGGAGCATGAGTTCCTGTTCCATTACTGTGGCGTGTTTCTCCACGCTGTGCGCTGGCACCCCAAGGACAGTGAGTACCTGTGGATGCCAAGGTCATGGTCGCTCAAGTCCATGCTCAGCACTTTGTTCCTTTCTCCCTCCCCCTCACCCCCAGACCAGTCCTTTTATTCTGGGGTGACCACTGAAAATACCTTCTTGGAAAACTTTCCAAGAACCACTCTCTTTAGAAAGGCAGGGGGATGTCTTGAAGAAATATGCATTTTGAGAAGCAGAACGAATGGATGCTTCCAAACGTCAAGTTGTACTACAGGATTCTGATTTCTTAGTATTGTTCTAAAGATTGAATGATATATAGCATTAACTTGTGGGCAAAGAGAAAGACCAGGACAGATGCTTGAGAAGGTAGAAGAGCACAAGCTCTTCTGAACTTCTTCTGAGCACAAGGTCAGTTGGCACAGGGATTGGATGTCTCTGACGTGTCTTTTCTGGTCCAGGTGAGGCAGTGTGGAAGGTTCATTATATGACACCCATATTCCAGCCACCGGGAGCTCAAGCCTGCTTTGAGACTACCTATTGCCGATGTTCGGGCAACCTGGTCACCTACCATGACCCTCCTCTGCTCTTCGACATCACCGAGGACCCCTCTGAGTCCACACCTCTGACGCGGGACACAGAGCCCTTGTTTGATGTAGTGATCCAAACGGTGGCCAACGCTGTGAGGGAACACGAGAAAAGCATCCTTCCTGTCCAGCAACAGTTGTCGGAATTGAATTATGACAACCTGTGGCTGAAGCCTTGCTGTGGTGTGTTCCCGTTCTGTCTGTGTGACATGGAGGGGAGCACCTCAGCTGTGGGGGCGTAAGGAGGAGTAGCAATTGAGAGCGGGCAGCCAACATCAGCTGATGTTGGCACCTGCAAAATTTCAAGGAAGGAACTGGAGAGCCAATGGATTTGTCTACCGCTCCAGATTACTAAATGCCCATTGGTTGTGACGGTGTCTGTTAACTTCTTTTCTTCTCTTGGTGATAAGTATGTATCTAAACATGTCTTTTGGTGTTAGAAAACAAGCATTCAGATCCTTTGGCCCCATCGGCTCTGCTGCTCTCCAAAGCAAACTCTCCATGTAAGGTCCTGTGTACATCCAACTAGTTGCTTGGGAAAGGGAAAATGCCAACCATTAAAGCATCATAATTGAAATTATGATTGAATTCGCATTGAATAATTGAAAATAATTGCAATCTGGATAACTGAATAGTTGACAAATAATAATAAATGAAATTGTAGTACATTGAAAAGAAATAGTCTAAAGTAGCCATTAAGCCGACCAAAAGGATTTATTTTCATCCACAGAAACTGAATTGAGAGTAGGACATCAGAAACTTGGGAGGGATCCCTGTGTGGGTTTTCCCCTGAAGATGGGCCAGAACTTTGATGGAGTCTCTTCTTTCCTTCTTCCTGCACCACCATGATGTACATATGACTCCTTGCCTGAGTTTGCTAGGGCTGCCTTCACAGATCTCCACAAGCATGGTGGCTCCAAACACAGAGATTCGTTCTCTCTCAGTGCTGGAAGCCAGAAATCCAAAATCAAAGCATGGGCAGGACCGTGCTTCCTCTGAAACTCTGGGTAGAATCCTTCATTGCTTGGATCTGTCCCAACTTCCGGTGGTGGTCAGCAATGCTTGGTGTCCCTTGGCTTGTGTATACACCAGTCCTGTCCCTGTCTCCAACTTCTTGGGACCTTCTTCCCTTTCTGTGAGCCCACCCCCAAATTTCCCTCTCTTTAAAAGGACACCTGTCATTGTATTAGTAGGACGTCATCCTAACAACTGCAAAGATCCTATTTCCAAATAAGGAAACATTCACAGGTAATAAGTTTTAGGACATCAACATATGCTTTCTGGGGAGCCCATTCAATCCACGACACTCCTACATAACCAATAAACTATCTGTAATTGTTCTGTAACTTGCTCAGCAGAACACGGCTTGTGTTGTTGGACTGGTATCAGACCCCTGACCATCCTATCGAGTGCCCATGCATAACTCTTGAACACAAATAACCGTATTTATATTGGATATTGAACAAGGATTTTGTTTTTCTCCTAAGTGATCCCAGGTAGCCATCTTGGACCTTATTCATCCATAAGAGGATTATTTACAAAAAGGCTGATTCATGTCTCCACCACTCATTTTCCTACGGTTTCCAACACATCCTTATTTTATGATCCATCTTATGAGACGTTTCATTTTGAATTTAGTATGTCACAGAAGATAATCTGAGAATTTTAGCCTGAGAAAGATCTTCCGAGACTTTCTCACCAAAGCCCCTTATTTTATGGGTGAAGGAGATAGAGTGTGCTGTGATGAAGGGGATTGACCAAGGCCACATAGGAGCACGAGCAGGATGACCTGCTCGAGACTGCAGGTTGGTGACCCCTGGATTCAGGAGTCCTCTTACATCCCAGCTGTGTCCCTTCCATGTTCCCAAGTCACACGTTGCCCTGAAGGCTGTAGGAAAAAGCAAGCCACGTCCAGCTGAGGACACACTTTCCATTGTGCACCATGGAGAGCAAGTGTGCTTCTCACCAGTCAGGTGTCTTTGGGCCACTTTGTGCTTTAGTGGTTCCATCGGCAAAATGCCAGTAACAACTGGACCTCCATCACAGTACTTTTGTGAAGATTCGTGGAGATAATTTCTATAAAAGACTTAGCATATGGTCCCATACAGAGCACTAGATAAGTATTTGCTTTTCCATGACCTGTTTTGAAGATACCTTTAAATTTTTGAGTTAAAGTATGAGGTCTGTCTGGGGCGCCTGGGTGGCTCAGTCGGTTAAGCATCTGCCTTACAGTATTGTGTAAACATAACTTCAAAATGCACCAAGAAAACAAAACAAACAAAACACAAAAAAATTCATTTGACTCGCTTTATTCCAACACCAGCTTTATTGAGGTGGTCTGGAACCAAACCAGCAATATCTCCGAGGGACACCTGTAAAGTTTAAGGACATACACCATATTGGGGTATTAGAAACATATCAATAACTTTATGGTCTTTGGCTTGCAATATTATAACCCTCACATTTTATGTCTAAATAAGGGTTGAAGGGTTAACACTACCTTTTGTTAAATAGGACAAATCATTCCAAAAGTTGCTTTAAAAATATTTTTTCTGTCAAATATGGTCAAATGAGAAGATTTGAATATTTGAATATTTCTGAGTCTTGAGGCACCTGGGTGGCTCAGTTGGTTAAACATCTGCCTTCAGCTCAGGTCATGATCTCAGGGTCCTGGGATCGAGCCCCGCGTTGAGCTCTCTGCTCAGCAGGGAGTCTGCTTCTCCCTCTCCCTCTGCCCCTTTCCCTGCTCACGTGCACTCTCTCTCTCAAATAGATAAATAAAATCTTTAAAATGTAAAGTATGTCATAAATCAAAATGGCGCATGCCTTGGCCATTTGTCAAAACGGCCGTGGATTAACCATTGTCTCAAAATGGAGTTGTAGATCATAAAATCCTCTCTACAGAGGCGCCTGGGTGACTCAGTCAGTTAAACGTCTGACTCCTCTTCATTTGGGCTCAGGTCATGATCTCGGGGTCCTGGGATCGAGCCCCAGGTTGGGCTCCATGCTCAGCAGGGAGTCTGCTAAAGACTCTCTCTCCTTCTGCCTTTGCCCGTCCCCCTGCTCGTGCTCTCTTTTTCTCTCTAAAATAAACAAATAAATCTTTTAAAAAATAAGATAAAATAAAACGAAGTCCTCTCTAGATATATAGTAACTTAAAAATGTCTATTTTCTAAGTTGGTATCGGGTAGGCTGTACCTTCTTTTCATTTTGCTGTGAAACTAAAGTGTTTTAAAAATATTTTATATATAAAAAATTTCTTTCCTTTCTGCCATCCTTAATAGCTAATAACCTAAGCTTTATTGAGCGTGTGATGCTTTTAGTCATTAGATTAACTTAACCACTAGGGGGCACACAAATATAGCTGTGTGCGTCCCTGACTCAAAATCCCTAAGAAACAACTTTCTAAATGTATACATGTCTTTCATTTTTTTTTTTTTTTTTTAAAATAAAGGTAGCATAAGTTTAAACTCCATTGCCGAAAAGGGAATTTTCAAGGGACGGACACTCTTTTCAATGTATCTGCTCTGACTGGTTCAGGAAACTGGCCCCCACCTGCTTTGTGCATTTTTAGGGGTAATTATGTTACATACATCCCCCAAATTGATGGGATTGGGGTGGTATGACCTAAATTTTCTAGTAGGAATCACAGAAAGCAAAAATTAAAGAAGGACACACAGAACGAGAGAGAATACTCAATGTGCATAAATTATCATCTGGATTTTTCTGAGCAATAATACATTGATTACAAGTAGTATCTGTGATGTGTTTTGCTCATCCATCCTGACTATGGTGAAGCACTAATCGGACGCCTAGAAAATTCCAGACAAACGAGGAGCAAAGACGCATCGCTTCTCCTATCTAAGACCCTCTTGTTCCAGGGACTGGGGAAAGAATGGTAACTCAAGGTGGGATACGCACACAAATACTTCTAATTAGTTTTGTTGCACTCAGCAGCTACTCTTCCGATCTGGATATAACGTGTCTAAAGAAGCAGTGCATTTTAAAATCCAAATCTCTCATGAGATGTGACTCTGGATGCCAGTGGGCTTCTGGAGGATATCCCCAGTTGGATGGATTGGCAGATGAGAAGGACCCATAGGACTGGCATTTATGTGGCCTCTGGTACTGAAACCCAGCCTCTGGACACACTGAGTGTCCAGGACACAGCGGGCTGTCCAGAAACAGCCCAAGTATTCAAGAAGATCAGTCCGTGCGGGTCGTCTGGATTCCTCGGGGAGGGGGATTTGGGATGAGGGGCAGTTAGCCAGCCACCTCTGGATGCTGACAAGGCAGCAATAGATATTTTCCGGTGGCATTCTGTAGGATGGGCGTCAGGATGGAATACGGATTTCTGACTCAGAAAGCTTGCTACCGCCTCCCCAGGCATGTTCTACACAATTTTCTACTGCATTTAGATAAAAGGCAAACAAAAGTTCCACCAGGGAAATGCGAATATCCCCCCACACCTCCCTCACCGCTATCCTTCCTTAACTGTAAGGAAATCCCTGCTTCTTTTTAGCAGAGTTTTAATCAGTGATCCAGACACCTTGCCACCCCGAAATCCAAATTGAGGTCCGTGCCTGAGGGACCGTTCCAAAAATCTAATTGTTAAGAAACATGCACAATCTGCATGTTTGCAAAGACAGGCTTTGTGTATCTGAACCTACTGTTGTGGGTTCTCAGTCTGAGCGATAACCACATATGCAAGTTCAGTCTGGGGGTGTCCTCTTTTGTGGTCAGGACGGGCGGTGTAATTTGAGGGGCACCATGCGGAAAGAAAACCCTGGGCTCTGCCTTTCAAAATCCTTAAGGATGTGGGGATGGGGACGGCAGAGCGTTAAGCCGGGTGTGGCCGTCGCTGGGGGGAGAGACTTCTGTGTGACTGCATAGGGGTGCGCATCAGGAAGCCCGCCCTGACTGCAGGTGATTTTCCCCGCGAGTGTCTTCCAGGACCTGTGCTGGCATTCTGGGACGAGCTACGGTGCTTTCGAAAGCATCTCTGGCATTTGAGGTGAGACTGGATGTGCATAAACTTGTACTGAACGCTCTTGATGTCTAAGAGAAGAGCTATCTCTAGGCTGACGCTGAAGGATGGGAAGGAGCTGCCATTGCAAGGATCCAGCGGTGGAGGAAAGACATACAACTAGGGTTCATGACCCGAGATGGGTGGCTTCCAGCAGGTCCCTGCAGGCCTGCGTGAAATGGGGAAAAAGCGGTTGAGGTCCCGCACAGCAGCTTATAGGATGTGCCCAAGGGGCAGGGAAGGCGTGGTGGGTTTTAAGGAGGGCAGGTCTTTATTTGGCCATCACTCCAGCTGCTGTGGGGGTGAAGGAGGTCATACACAGCACACAGGCACAGGAGGGGAGATGGTGGGGGCAGCAGACCACGTGGCCGATGATGGTGGCCTCACCCACAGGAACGGTATTAGAGATGGTGAAGGATGCCTGGCTTTTCAACATGTCTCGCCAGTAGAAGCAACCGGACTTGCTGCTGGTTGGTTCTGAGGAAGGGATGCAAAGGAACAGAAAGGATGCTTATCGCAGGTGACTTCCCGCTTCTTTGTTTAAGCAGATGGAGAGATGCTGGGGCCATTTGCAAAGATGGCGGCCGGAGGGAGGAATCCACAGGTGGAAAGCTCTGAGTTTGAGGTGGGGCCACCAAATGTCCAGGCGGAAATACCAAGGAGGCGGGACATGGTGAAGACTGGGTAAGAGGCACCATTGGCCTGGGGATGGTGGGGGGGGACTCCCTGGGTTTGTTCCCTCAACATTCAAGAGCAAAAAGAGAGACATGTTCCCTTTCTACGTCGCGTAGACTTGTCTGCTTTGTATGAGAGCCCAGGAGAGACCACGTGGGGGTCCCTCCCGAACTGGGATTTGCAGAATGCCTGTGTTGTCCAGCAGGAGCAGGAATAAAAGAAAGAGTCTGCCGGTGTTAATGAAATCATTTCCAAGTCACACTTGCCCCCGGATTGAAGGTCAGTCTTCCCATGATCGTGATGACAGTGGTTTGAATCTGTAAGTTCACAAGCTCAACGCTCGCTTGGGAAAAGCTCTTACGCCAAACAAGTTGTACTGACTACCTCTGAATTCCCTTTCCCCTGTGGGTCTGTTTTTCCTTCTTTCTGATAAAGGAAAGACGTTCTACCTTGAGTGTTTAATTTTGTACACGAACCATCTCTGGCAGGTGGAAAGCGGTGTGTTAGCTCCGTTCCGGTCCCTGTGCAATGCTACTGCTTTCCCTGGAGCTGGAGACGGCAAGACAGGCAGGATGTGGCACAGATGGGAACAGCCCTGGGGAACAACTTTCTTAGGCCAGGAAACCAAGACTCAGCTGGACACCCACACACCTTTGAGAGGCCGGGCCCTCACAGCCCCCCTTCCAAACACATGCCCATTCTGCTTTCATCCAGGAGTGATTCCTGCATAAAGAGACAAAGCAAATGGGTGTTGCTAAAAACTGAGAGGCCAAGAGATCCAGGAAATATCTGTAGGAGTGTCCTGGGGGAGCTGTAACAAATGACCAGAGACAAAGTGGTTTAAAACCACAGGAATTCATCCTCCTCCAGCTCTGGAGACCAGAAGTCTGAGATCCAGGTGGGGCAGGGCTGCTGGGATCCAGGTGGGGCAGGGCTTCTGAGATCCAGGCGGGGCAGGACCACTGAGATCCAGCTGGGGCAGGGCCATGCTCCCTCCTGAGGCTCCAGGGGAGGGTCCTTCCTGCCTGTTCCAGCTTCTGGGGGCTTCAGACATCCCTGGGCTTGTGGCCACATCCCTTCTGTCTCTGCCTCCATCCTCGCGTGGCTTTTCCTCTGTGTATGTGTCTCCTCTTGTGTCTCTTATAAAGACAGTGATATTGGATTTAAGGTCCACCATAAACTAAAGTGACCTCATTTCAAGATCCTTAACTTTATTCCAACTGTAAAAGTCTTTTTTTTCCCAAGTAAGTTCAGGTTGAAAAGTTCTGGGATGAAGACTTGGACATATATTTTGGGAGTCACCATTTAACCCACAAAAGTTTCCATATTAGGTATCTGCCCAGCGGCCAGTGGATTATACTGGGTTTCTGTGTGTTTCTGAGGGTTGAAAGGGGACCGATCACAAACTGTTATTCCTGGCCTACCACTTGGGTGTTTCAGCAAAATTAAAAAGTCTCTACGTTTGCTTTAATGAATTTTTATTATAAATAACAGGGAATCGACGGTTACTGGTTTGACTTGAGTCTTGGATGAATTTGAGGAAAAGTCAAAAGTTGTTAAAACCTTACTTCCTGCCAGCTCACCAGACACCTTTTATGCTTCAGAACCAGCAAGAGAAATATAATTTCCGAGGGAGCAGAATTCCATGTACATGTCGACGTCAATGGAAAAAGTAGCTGGTTGGAAACGGGTAGAAAAATGAAGGCAGAGTGACTTTCAAGATTTCGTTTCATTAAAAACAAAGCTTGCTGGTTCTGACCTAAAGGAAAGCATATTTCTTTTTCTTCTTCTTCTTTTTTTTTTTTTTTTTGTAAAGGAAAGAATTCTAATATTTGGAGAAAATGGATTGATATTGGCAGCAGAAGAGTAGCTGAATGTATAAAATGGCTATTCTAGTGGGAGAAACTCTGAAATGGTTCTTTGAAATGCCTCATCTTATGTGTTGTGTTAACCTGAGTTGTGCAGATGTCTAAGCCCAGAAGATACGTGAGGGCCCATGTGTCACGCAGGTGCACAGAATTTTGTGTATAAAGAAACAAGTCTAGGGTGCACCTGGGGGGCTAAGTTGGTTAAGCGTCTGTCTTCAGCTCAGGTTATGATCCCAGGGTCCTGGGATCGAGCCCCGCATCGGGCTCCAGGGAGCCTGCCTCTCCCTCTGCCCCTCCCCCTGCCCAGGCTCTTTCTCTCAAATGAATAAATAAACTCTTAAAAAAAATGAAACAAGCCTATATCTATCAGTTCTGCTTATTGGCAAAATTAAATAAACACCCTTGATTATTGTGCTTGTTTGGGTTTGCAAATGCTTGGTATACACCCAACTGCAGTTCTAGGGGAAGCATTTTATCTTGCCCTTCATGGCTCATAGGTGCTTTTTAAAAGCCATGTGGAAATTCCACTCCCATGAAAAAAAAATTCTTCCACTTCAAATACTATAAGCCCAACTGGTGCTTTTGAAACAGTGGGATCAACCCAGAGTCTAAACTCTTTAGCTTTCTAAACATCACTCGTGGAGTTGAAATATTAACAGAAATTGTTAAAATGTTAGAAAAATTCTGAACAGATGGATATACCATAAACCATAAGGTGTCACTGACCCTTAACAAAAGCAGAGAGAGTAATTTTAAAAATTGATGTTGAAACTATAATTGGGTCACACACACACACACAAACCTACGGCAAATCTTATTTATACCAGACAAATGTTAAGTTCATCATTGCCTCTCTCTTGTTAATGCATATCCCAGATCTTGTCACCGTGCATGAAATCTAGACTCACTTGTTGTTTTTGCAGAGTTACATGGAATCATTTATTAAATCCAAATGGAATCACAGCTTAGCTGGCTTCACTGCCAAAGGGCTCTGATCACTTCCTGCAGAGAAAGGAATGTGGACTCTTTGCAAATGCCTCCTACACAGAACATGCTGTTGAAAATGTGGTGGCTGCTTGGTTTCACATTGTTATGTCCATACAGTCCTGGGGAAAGGGATGAAACTGTGCAGATGCAAAGGTAGGTGATAGATGAATAGATAGATAGATAGATAGATGATAGATAGATAGATACATAGATACATAGATAGATACATAGATAGGATGGATGAATGGATGGATGGATGGATGGATGGATGGATGGATGGATGGATGGATGGATGGACGATGGATAGATAACAGGTAGATATGGATGGACAGATGGATGGATGGATGGATGGATAGATGGATGGATGGATAGATAGATAGGTAGATACATAGATACATAGATAAATACATAGATAGATTGGATGGATGGATGGATAGATACATACATACATAGAGGGCGCCTGGGTGGCTCAGTTGGTTAAGCGACTGCCTTCAGCCCAAGACTCTGGGATCGAGTCCCGGATCGGGCTCCCTGCTTGTCAGGGAGTCTGCTTCTCCCTCTCACCTATCCCCTCTTGTGCTCTCTCTCTGTCTCAAATAAATAAAATAAAATCTTAAAAATAAAGATAGATACATAGAAAAATATGATGGATGGATAGATATGATAGATCATAGATGGATGGGTAGATAAATAGATAGATAGATAAGATAGATAAGCTTCCAACTGTTTCATTACCAAGGACAACGCTAGTCCTGCTTTGCTCCTCCTGCCTCCTCGACAAAAATGATTTATGTTCTGCGTCCAAACAGATGGAGGGATGGAGGGATGGATGGAAAGATGGACGGATGGATAGATAGATGGACGGATGGATGGATGGATAGATAGGATAGGATAGATGGATGGACGAATGGATGGGTGGATGGATAGATAGATAGATGATAGATAGATATGATTGCTAGATAATGGATGATAGATAAATTATATATAGATTCATGTGAAAATATTTTATTGGTTAATCATTCAATTTTGTTACTTACTTGAATCAAGAATTATACAGACATGTCGAGTAGTGAAAAAAAAGTCCAAGCACCACTTTTTCTGAAGGCTATCTTATTCTATGGTGTATAAAAGACTGTCATCCAAGGCCACCCTCTTAACTTTATTAATACTTCTGAAAGCAGCACTCACTGATTAGTAGAGCCTTTCACTAAGAATTTTTGGGTGTTGAATCAGATTGTCAGTTGCTAAAACAGCCCGAATGAACTTTTTGAAAGTTGGCTGCAATGTTCCGTCCGTGTCAGGCAGGGTAATGTAGGGGGACAGAAAGTGTTTATTGCCATTAAACACTTCGGAGAGTTTCAAACATCAGCAAATGTCTCTAGGTATCCTCAATCATTTTTAAGGTGACATTGTCCTGTTTGGCATCCATCCTTGGGAAGCACATGTATGTTCACAGCAAATCTTCCTCTATGTGTTTGCAGACTTGCTTCCCATGTGAAACCGAGGACAGTTGGAAGCTCAGATAATTTTTCAAGGTTTTTCTACATGGGCATCTCGACTGTAGGCACAGTAGGAGAGTGGTGCTCCTCATCATGGATGAGGGTTGCATGATTGCATGTCATGCAAAGCCCCAAGACCCTCCCCCCACCCCCACAAATGCCAGGCAGGCTTGACTCAATTTGAAAACAGCAAGAAGCAACCCCACCTTTCCATATCATCCTCAGGAGGGTCCTTGACAGTGGAGCCCCAGGGGAGTGATAAGGTGTTCATGAAGAGCTCCTTTTCAGAATCAGAATGTGCAAAAGCATCACAGTGAAGATAAAAGAGCATAAAACAGAGCATCCAGCTGACAGCCAAAGCCTGAGTGTGAGTGCCCACTTCGGCAAGCGGGCTTCCCCTTAAACAGCAGTTCGCTGGCACTCCTAATGCGCCCCACCCGCATCCACGTCCACCTCTCCCAGAAAATTAAGGAGAAACACCCAGAGTTCGCCTGGGCCCTAAATTAGGATGGGCACACCCATGACTGCCACAATGTGGGAGGAATTTCCCCGATGAGTCAGGATCGAGAAAAATAAGTCGGGGCTTTCCATCTGCTCTCCTGGGGAGCGAAGAAAATCTAGTTATCTGACTATGGGGATTTATTTTCTGTCTAGTTGTCTTGCTCGAGGCCTGGGGTGTGTTGGCTTTTTAAATGTACCTGCCCATGGAGTGGGACCTCCCTGTCCCCCCCACCCCGTCTTGTCTCTCTGTCTCTGTGTGTCTTTCTTGCCTATTAAATATACACACGCTTGGTCTCTGCAGCTCAGCAGGGTGATTCACACCTGGCTCTGAGGGCGACCCTACCCACTCATTTTGCAGAGATGAGCCGCTCCCATGGAAGCCCAGGGGGGAGAGTGATGGCATTTATTTACACAAACACCCCCTACCCGGGGGTGTCCCAAGAAGGATGGAATGCGGCCAGCTGCAGGGCAGGGAAGACAAAGGCCCCTGACCCAATCCCATTCCTCTTCTGGACCCCTTCCTCAGGAGTCGTCCTCCTCAGCATCCGCGGATTCAGTCTTGCTCAGGGTGGTTTGGGGGGTGGGGCAGGCTGGTTTCTGTGCCACCGTGCATCCACCCGGATGGTATGTCCCGTGTGAGCTCTGGGGCGATTTTCCAAGTGCCGAGAACGTGTTGATCCGAGGGTTTTTGTTTTGTTGAGAATCAGGTTGAAGGGGGGACGGTCTTTTCTTCCTGTGATGTTTGGAATAGTCTCCCCGTTGCAAGGATGGACACTAAGAAACTGTAGGACCGTCTGGTGCCCACCATCGAGACATGCCGACACTCTTTACAGTTATCCGCATACTTTTAGGGGACCCGGGACACCTGCCTTCTCCATCCCTTACTGTCCCATGTGGGGGTTCACCGTCTTCCGGCATTGTAAGCTCCAGAACTGGTGTCTTCAATCTCAGGGAGGCTTAGCAGCGGCAGAACTTGACCACCTGTTTTTCTCACTACAGTGAAAATGGCAGGTATGTGTAGTTTTTTTGCAAAGACAGTCAGCTTTTTATTTATCTCAGTCCAGGTCGTGCGGGAGGCTGCTGGGGTTCGGGGCTGGCCGCCCCCAAATGGGCCAACTCTGAATTAAAATTGGTTAGGACACAGCCAGTGCAAGACGCATATGGGGACTCCGTCTGTGGCCCGGATGCAGGAGAGAAGTGTGCGTTGGTGGCCGCCGGGCACCTGGATGTGGGGAGGCGTCTTGATGTCCAGACGCAGGGAGCCGGGGGTCAACCAAGCTGTATGCACAATGACTGTGTTACTTTTCCTGATTTGGTGTCCCATCCCAGCCTCGTTTGCCCCGTGGATTCCTGACCGATCTGTTGCTTCCTTGTCTGAAGGGGATGGAGGCGGCCAGCTCGGGTCACCTCCCTCCGTGGGGCTCCTGTGTCTATGAGCCCCATTGGTACAGGATTAAACTGATGTCTCTTTCCTCCTGTCGCTGTGTCTGAAGTCAGTTTCCTTACCAGGCCCATGGAGGCAACCTGGAAGGGACGGACGGAAAAGCGCCCGAGGCCTCCACCAGGGAAAGGTTGCGGGAGCTGGGGTCACGGCTTCCTCTGGGGTCGTGGAGCTGCGGAGTGTGATCACAACACACATGAAAGGTCCCACGCCGGGCACAGAGGCAGACACACATACACACACAGACGCAGAACCGAGATATTTATTCCCGAACGGGCTTTCCTCCCCGCCCCCAACCGCACGCACCCCAGTCCCTGTTCATTGTGCACCTGTTTCCCCATCAGAGATGCTGGCCCCTCGGCTGCCCGGTGAAGGCTGTTTATGTGCAAAGCCCAGGGCATGGTGCACATTTCCACCTCATTTCTCTTAAATCTTCCAAACTGGGAGCACATAAGCCATATCTGGAAGAACATGAAGTTTTCCTCAAAATCTGTGGTTTCAGGGTGTGACCTCTACTTTTCATTCCACTTTTTCGTTTTGGAGAAGGGATGGTGGGGGCCGGTGTTGTGTGCGGGTGGGAGGGCTGGTGTTCCCCGGGGCGTGTTGCGGGGTCAGAGACGAGGGGAATTAGGAAGGTCGCTGGTGTTGGGTGCGGATCACAGGCACAACTGGACGGACCCAGCTTCTGAGCCAGTTGACGCTGCTTGGTGTGAAAATGCTTCACCAGCTAAGCCAAGTAGGTGGAACTTACATGATACGAAACCCTTGTCTGCCAGAGAAAATGCAATGGGGATTATTGTTGCCATCGGACAGACTCCACTCGGATTTACGTTTATTTAAACTTATCCTTGTACACGGTGCTGTCTTGCTACCAAAAACATGGCCTAAAACATGCAGAATGAGAAAAATAAATCTTTGAATTCAATGGTACGCATAGAAGAATCAAGCATTATGTATACGGTGAACTAAAGGTGATCGCGAACCCACAGAAGCAAGAAAAGCTCTTTACCTTTCCCAAACTCCTAAAGATAAAGCATATAAATTTTCCCTTTTGTAGAAGGAAATCTACATTTGCAGCGATGTCTCTTACTAGAAAGACAGTTAATTCCAGAGACGTTTCTCATTACCTGAGAGAGTCCTGTATACATAACAAGACAATGCTATTTATCACACACTTCCTCCCCTCCCTTCCCATATCTTGCCTCCTCCTACAGGAAGCCCAAACTCCTTTTCCTTTGTATAGTCTAAGTTGCTACACAAACCCTAATCATCCGACCGCCTCCTTCAGCCACATCTTTCTTTGTGAACTCCCACGGGCACATAATACATAATTCAAACTAGTTCTTCTCTTATGAGTCTATTATCAGCTTAATTTGCAAGTCCCAGGTACAGAACATAGCAGCGTAGAGGAAAATGATTTTTCCCTCCCCTATTCTTGGCTTGTAGAAGCATCACCCCATTCTCCGCCTCTGTCTTCACAAGCACTTCTTCTCTAGATCCGTGTCCTCTCCTCTTCTTCGAAGGACACCAGCCATGCCTCCTTCAACTATATCTTTCTTTGTGAACTCCCACGGGTAGATAAAAACATAATTCAAACTAGTTATTCTCTTATGAGTCTATTATCGGTTTAAATTGCGGGCTCCAGTTACAGAACACAACAGGGCAGAGGAAAAAGATTTTTCTCTCCCCTACTCTTGGGTTGTAGAAGCATCAGCCCAATCTCCACCTCTGTCTTCACAAGCACTTCTTCTCTAGATCCGTGCCCTCTCCTCTTCTTCGAAGGACACCAGCCTTTGGATTCAGGGTGTACCTTACTCCAGTACAACCTCACCTTAACCTGCAATGATCCCCTTTCCAAATAAAGTCACGTTCTGAAGTTCCAGGGAGACATGCATTTTGAAGGGGGGACACCGTTCAACCCACGACAGCACGCAAGGGCACGCCTTGCATCATCTTCTGCGAGAAGATGGGAAGGAGGTACGAGGAGGTCAGTGGGTCTGGGAGCAGGAAGTGGGGCGAATTCCCTGCTGATGGGTGTTTTCTCTCCTGGAAGTACGTGGTGAGGTTACCTATTACGTGTGTTGGGATGGGGTCGGCTGTAGTAGAGTCTTGATGTTTTCGGAGCACGGAAGGTTGAAACCACACTGGGAGGGTGGGGTGGTTTGAGGCTCTGGTTTGGGGCTGGGGCCCCCACTATGTCAGTTCTGGTGGGGAAGCACCTTCTGGGTCAAGGGGAGTCTCTGGCACTTGGGGTCCCCCAAAGACACCCATTTTCCAGTTCGGTGTTTGGATGGACAGTGGGTCACAGACTTACAAATTGGGGAGAATCCTTCAAATGCTGGGCCGGGAAGAGGGAGTCCTAATAAAGAGAGATCCAGCATGGGAGGCCAGACATCAGAGAGTGATCTTTTCAAATACGGGTGCATTTGTCTCCCTTCGGTCAGGGCTCCGCACCTCCCCGACTCGTCTGAGCAACGTCACTTCCTGGCACAAGATGCTAAGCACACAGCATGAGCGTGGCGTCTGCAAGTCTAATAATCCTACAAGAATAGATTTTGTGGCTCAGGCTGTCTTGTGTGTACGTTTCCGCCAACACGTGGCATCCCACGTGTCTTCTCCGTGATACCCACCCTAACGGGTGTGGGGAGATCCCTCGCTGCGGTGTCGATGTGCTTTTCCCTGGTGACTCGCGATGTCGAGCCCCTGTTCATGTACCTGTGGGCCACACGTGCACCTTGCTTGCGTGAGCTGGACGTGGGTGAGCCGTGTGCGGAAAGGTCACCACGCTGTCAGCTGACACGTTTTATGGGAGTGGCCCTTGGAGTGGCTTGCTTTTCCCGCCACCCGGAAGGCAGACTCTCGGCAGATGAGAGGTGTAGAAAATGAGCCACCGTGCCTTTTTAGAACATTCAAGCGTATGTTTTTTTTTTAATAATAATTTTCTCCTTATACTTTACAAAAATATATGTATATTTTTACGTAAGGATCCATGGATAAAATATGAGACGTCCTTGTGAAAACAGGCTTGTCTACATGCAACGGCTGTGGTCCTCCTGGGTCCTCATGGTCTTCATGCGGGCAGCCAACTGTCGGTCAGAAATCAGAGTCAGGGGCGCCTGGCTGGCTCCGTCCGTGGAGTCTGAGACTCTTGACCTCAGGGTTGTGAGTTCGAATCCCGTGTTGGGGGTTGAGATGAATTTATAAACACACACACACACACACAGAAATCAGTGGGAAGCTGGAACTGTGTGTGTCTTCCGTGGAAACCCACAATCAGGTCCCGTGAATCTCTCCTTTGTTGTGCTTTTGGAAATGACTGATACTTGCACTCATGAAATATCAGGCTTCCTGTTCCCCGAAGAGATGTTTACAGGTGTTAAAGCCAACCTTGAGTTATGTGGTCCGCCATCAATCCCAAAGCCTCGGGAAGCTCAGGGTTTGCTGGGGGTGCAGAGATCCGGTAGTGAGACGTGTGGCTCATCAGATTCTTGGATTCACAGCCGCGTATCCGTGTATTGGAGCTGACGCCGTCCACGGCGGCTCCGCGAGGCTGGGAACAATCCCTTCCAAGAACCTGACAGGTGCTCTTCCCAATGTGTTTTCCCGACACCCGTGAAAAATAAGGCTGTTTCAGGCATTCCTAGCAGTGTGATTCTACCTCAAAAAGCAGCTTTGTGAGTGCACAGACCATTGGGAGAAGCCAGGGATCCAGGCAGATCAGGAAATATGTTAAAATTGCAGGGGGGATCATATTTGTCGTGATGTGGTGTATAGCATGGAAATAAAGGTGAGCCATATGAATGCCTACCGAGGGGAGACTGGACAGATCAGGATAAATAGCTTCATCATGCAAGCCAAGAGGATTTGCTCGTCTGTGTTTTACAGACAGAGATGAATACGCAGGCTGACCCCGTCCTCCCAGCGCATGAGTCAGGCTGCCTTGTCTTCAGCTGGGACACGAGATTTGACGGATGTGAGCTGTGGGAAAACAGAAGGTCTGCAGAGCTTGGGACAGGTGACGCGGACGTGGGCGGGAACAGAGGCCAGAGCACCTGGGTGGGCTTTGCAGGATGCGTGGCCCATGACAATTATCTAGAAGGGAGAGGAGAGGAGTAGGCTCAGGGCTGCTAGCAAGAGGATAGCAGGTGCCAAAGCTCAGAACCGTGAGACTGCAGACATTGGGCGCTGAAAATAGGGACCAGGGGACAGACACTTTATGAAAGATGTAGAGATACGGTGAGGGAATCATGAAGATGACCCAAGCAAGAATATGCAAAGGCTGTTTATTCAGAGCTGGCGAAGGAGTCGGCCATCGGCATCTGTGTTGGGCAGAGACTCCAGGATAAAAGGGAGGATGCAGGTGTGTCCTGTCACGGGAAGAAGCCAGAAGCAGCTCACCTGAAGCAGGACATCCTATGTTCAGGGGAGCATATTGTGCTGTCTGGGGTTGATCCTAAGGTGGAATAAGGGGTGACAGAGATCTTGGCAGTCATTGATCCAAGTCCTGGACGTTTGGGGCCGATGGCTTCGGGGGCTCCTGGGCTGTGTGGGCAGCTCGCTTGCAGGTCGTGGGTCAGAACTCTGTTTGTACAGTTAGTGTGGCTGTGGCCCGTTTGGATATTCGGTCTCTGCACGGTAAGGATCCAGGAGCATTTGTCGGGAATGACGGTCATGGACGTGTCTGAGCTCAGGGAGTTTTCCTTCTCTTCTGTTATCCATCGAGTCCTTCCGTGTCCTCTGTCCTGCGCGCACTGGGTTTTCTGTGATGGGAGAAATCAGCTGTGTCTGTGAGGAGCGTTCCGGATGCAGAGAGTGGCTCCATGTGCAAACCCGAAAGCGAGCAGGTTCCCGGGGATTTGTCTGAGCCTGTCTGGGGGTGCCAGCTGCCTCTTGGTGGCATCAGGCATGTGTGACCACCCCCCCAGGAGGATGCAGGACAGAAAACCTCTCTCCCGGTGCTTTGCTGTGTGTACTTACTGTCTGCAGGCTTCCGAACACTGCACTTGCATCTCATGAAACTCCATTTGGAGGAACGTCCCCAAAGGCTGAAATTCCCTTAGCCAGTATCATTTTTAATGCAAACCATCTGCTTGAACAGAAAAAAATAGAAGGGGGGAGAAAAAGAAATCATGACCTCAGTTTGCTGCACACCAGACGATTCTCTGGTTTTTCACCAAGAGGCAGAGCACTAATTAATTTTAAAAATGCTGACCTCTTTTGAATTATTTTAGTCATTGAGATGAAAACCATGTGTCATGATCGTGTGTGTGTTTTACCCTTCTATAGGCTTGAAACTCTGGGTGTTTTTGGAAGCCTTCTGTAGCTCTCGAAGCCTCAAATACCTCATTGTGAACGAGCGTCTTAGGTTACTTTGCTCAGGGCCGACAGAACAAAGACATGCATTGTGAGCATGAGAGAAGCAGGAGTGGGTTTGAAGGAGAAAAGTCCACAAACAGAAGTAGTACAGCTAGGAGAAGTGAAGAAAAGTGTACCCAGATTGTAATTTCGTCTAGAGGCGGCCAAAATAGGCAAATTATATGAGCCGAGTCAGCCAGAGCTGAGACCCAGGGAAAGGGGGGAAAGACAAGATGAATAGGGATGTGTGCAAATATAATGACAAGGATGCTGGGGGCTGAATTCAGGTGTGTGTTTGTGTGCATGTGTGTGTCTGGGTCAATGACCAATAATTTACTGGTCCTCAAAAGAGAATATTGATTCGGAGCACGTGGGTAGCTCAGTTGGTTGAGCATCTGACTTTATCTCAGCTCAGGTCTTAATCTCAGGATTGTGAGTTTGAGCCCCACATTGGGCTCCACGCTGGGGGTGGACCTACTTAAAAATAAAATAAAAATGGGGCACCCAGGTGTCTCAGTCGGATAAGCATCCGACTCTTGATTTTGGCTCAGGTCATGGTCTCAGGGTCGTGCGATTAAGCCCCGCGTGGGGCTCTGTGCTCGGCGTGGAGTCTTCTTGTCCTTTTCCCTCCCCACTCTGCCCCTCTCCCTGTTCTCGCTCTCTAAAATAAATAAAATCTTTAAAAAATAAATACATAAAATAGGGGCGCCTGGGTGGCTCAGACGGTTGAGCGTCTGCCTTCGACTCGGGTCATGATCCCGGGGTCCTGGGATCGAGTCCCGCATCGGGCTCCCTGCTGGGCGGGGAGCCTGCTTCTCTCCCTCTGCCTCTCTCGCTCTCTCACTTCCATGAATAAAAAAAAAAAAAAAAAAAATTAAAAAAAAATCTTCTTTAAAAAAAAAATAAAATAAAAATAAAAAATAAATACATAAAATAAAAAATAAGTGTAAAAAAGAATATTGATTCAAAATATAATGAGGTTTGAATCAAGGGTGGCTTGCTTCAAGGAGGATTCGTGACCTACAGACTCATCCTTATGCTTGCCAATCAAATGTGTTCCTGGAAAAAAAAAAGTGGAGAAATTTCAGCATCAGATAAAAAGATTAAAAATAGAGCTCCAGGAGTGGGTCCATGCCCTTCGCTGGCTGGGCTTCCTTGGGTCAATCCCATCTCCTAGTCACCATATCTTTCTTACAAGTGACTAAGTGACAAGAACATCATAGAGTGCTTTGTGCCTACACGTTATTCATGTCCCCTTTCTGCACCTTTCGTGGATTTTCTCAATACCATATATAGAATTGGTGAGCAAGAAACACCCATGGCCATGAAAGGGATAAATAGGGAAAAGTGGTCTTGATAACATGGGATAACTTATGATTCAGTGTCTTGTACATCGTCATAGTGAAGACCTGCTCTCTGCAGCTCATATCACCAGGTCTGATGAATTAGAAAGTCACGCACGTCTTGTCAGCACCAGATAAAACCCAGACACCGTGAGCTCAAGGACACTGTGACTAGCCAGTGTTTTTGCAGAACAAGGAACTCTTAACACATAATGAGGTAATGTGTGGTTTTCCCAGAATTGGTTTTTGAATAAATGGGGTGGGGGGAGGAATGTGGACACAGAAATCTGTGAAACATGTGAAAATGTCAACATCAAAGCCAAAAGTGGTTGGAGCTCTAAACATTCACTTACATTACATCCCACAGGGAAATGTGGGCCCTTCAAAAGTGAATCAGAAAGATAAATCACTTATGATGGAATTTAACTGAGATTTGGAAAAAGCCATGCTTAGCAAAGATTGCAAAATGTGCTTATTTTATTGCAAAGAAATGCTTCCACAATTTAATTGTTAAAAAAATCTCTAGGGTGATATCAGAGAAAGAACAAGAAATAAGACTTTTAGGGATGATGAATAACTTTGGCAAATTTAACTGACTGAGTTAACCAGATAATTACAAAAAAACCCACCTCGTTTTGAGGAGATGGATGCAGCCTATGCCCCTTCAGTAACATTGTTGCAACATGGAGAACATAATAAAGGCGTACAGTATCATATATACGGTAGAGTCCACCTGACTTGCACGACTGGGACTGGACATATACTACCATATATATGGCAGACTCCCACTCAACTGGAAGGCTGGAGCATATACTACCATATATACGGTAGAGCCCACATCACCAGGAGACCTAAAGCTGGACATATACTACCATATATACGGCAGACTCCCTCTCACCTAGAGGACTGGGACTGGGCATATACTCCCATATATATGGCACAGTCCTCCTCACCTGGAGGTCTGGAGCTGGGCATATACTCCCATATATGTGGCACAGTC
>NC_138385.1:105268242-105288029 GCF_054177405.1 Leptonychotes weddellii | reverse complement strand
TACTACATTATATACGGCAGACTTCCCCTCACCTAGACGACTGGGACTGGACATATACTTCCATATATATGGCACAGTCCTCCTCACCTGGAGGTCTGGAGCTGGGCATATACTCCCGTATATGTGGCACAGTCCCTTCACCTGGAGGACTGGAGCTGGGCATATACTATATTACATACGGCAGACTCCCCCTTACCTGGAGGACGGGGGCCAGGGCAGGTACGGTCATATACAGGGTAGTAATAGACCCGTGTGCATAATGACATCATTGAAGGCATGCTTGCACCTGTCCACCGAGAGGTCACACCACCTGTGGATTGGGTCCACGTGGTCCCCCATTCCCACACCCAGTGCATGCGGTCACATGCCTGACCCCACGTACTGGTGGGGAGCCACACCCTCAGGAAAACGCCCCCAAGAAAGCCTGGGCACCCACTCCTGATCCCATAATTCTGAATGCAGGGGTACTCCTTTACTTGCGCATTGCATTGAGTTGCATTTCTGCCCAGTGTACCTCTTCCTTACACAGGGGAACGCCCTGGGAATAGGGGTGATGGCTAGCTGCCTCTATTTACCTTCGTCTTTGTCAAGGTTTTGCAGAGAAACAGAGCCAGTAGGATACATAGGCACGTGCAGGTGTGTCTTAAGGAATTGGCTCATGCCATCAAGTGGGGGGCCAGCCAGTCTGAAATCTGTAGGGCCGGCCAGCCAACCAGGTAGGGGTTGATGTTGCCGTCTGGGGTCAGGATTCTGCAGGGCAGCAGGCTGGGAGCTCCAACACAATCTCCTTTTCTTGGTGGGAGCCCGCTTTGGTTTTTTCCTTTTTCCTTTTTTGGCTTAAGGTCTTCAACTGATTGGACCAGGCCCACCCACCTTGTGGCGAATCATCTACTTTATTAAAATTCAATTGATTGTAGATATTCATCCCTTTGGCAAGATAGCTTCCCAACAGCGCTGTGACTAGTGTTTGACCAAACAGCTGGACACCACAGCTTTCCGAGTTGGTGTAATATTAACTGCACATCTTGCAGTGCTCAATACAGCGCATCGAGGTAGAGGGCTGGAGCAGAGCGGGGGGGAGGGGAAGGTGTGTCCTAGAAATCCATCGCCAATTTGCTGAGAAGAGCCCACTGAGGGAGACTCTTGGCTCGCCGCGTGTGTGAATCTGGCGGGGCCATAGGCTGCACCCACGTTTGGGCAGACATGATTCTGCATGTGTTTGTGGGAGTGTTTCAGGAAGAGATTAGCCCTGAATCAGACCACGGAGTGGAGCAGATGGCCTTCCCTGAGGTGGGTGGGCCGTATCCAATCAGTTGAAGGCCGACTAGCTCAAAAACGTAGCTCTTTCCTGAGTAAGAGAGAATTTCTCCTGCCTGATTGCTTTTGAACCAGGACATCCCCGTTTTCCTGCCTTTGGAGTGTGTGTGGAATGTTGGCTCTTCCTGGGTCTCGAGCCTGCTGGCGTTGGGATGAGAACTTACACTATTGGGTAGGTATCTTGGTGCTCCAGCTTTGCCAAATTACCCTGCAGATCGTGGGACTGGTGAGCCTTCATAACTACATCAGCTAATTTCTTATAATAAGTCTCTCTGTATATATGTGTGTGTGTTTATATATATATGTGCATATATGGAAAGTTGTATGTGTAACTATGTATCGTGTGTATATATATTCATTATAAACATTAAACATAACTAATAGGATGTACTTGCGTGTGTATTTGTATATATATATAAAGTTACAAGAGGGTGTATATGCATGTGTATTTATATATATATATAAAGTTATATATGTAACTCTATATAGTATGTATATATATTGATTATAAATATGAAATATAACTAATAGGGTGTATATGTGTGTATTTATATATATATGTACATACATATAAAGTGATATATGTAATTCTATATAGTATGTATATATATTGATTATAAACATTAAACATAACTAATAGGGTGTATATGCATATGTATTTTTATATATAAAGTTATATATGTAACTCTATATAGTATATATATATAGATTATAATCATTAAATATAACTAATAGGGTGTATATGTGTGTGTATTTATATATATATGTACATACATATAAAGTTATATATGTAATTCTATATAGTATGTATATTTATTGGTTATAAACATTAAATATAACTAATAAGGTGTATTTGCATGTGTATTTATACATATAAAATTATGTTAATATATATATTAGTTATAAACATTAAATATAACTAGTAGGGTGTGTATGTGTGTATATTTAGATATATGTACATATACATAAAGTTATATGTTTATATATAGTATGTATATAATTATAAACATTAAATATAGCTAATAGGGTGTGTGTGTGTGTATTTAGATACATGTACATATATATAGTTATGTTTATATATAGTATGTATATATATTAGTTATAAACATTAAATATAACTAATAGCATATATGTGTAGGTAGATATAAAACCCAAAGAATGTGTGTATATGTGTATAATAGGAAGATGTGTGTACATATCTCATCTATTTCTCTGTATCTAAAAATAGTGAGTCATTACTTCCAAAGACAAGTTAGCCTGCGTGAATCCTTGTGCTGACCCCTTTACAAAAAAAATCTCTCTATCTAAAAATAATGAATTATTCCTTCTACTGAAAGGTGAGCATGTGTTGATCCCTTTACAAAGAATCCTCCTGGGAAGATTAGCCAACATGACTTATGCTGGGGTCTGCAAAAACAAACCCTATTCCATGGTTCAGCTCCCGTAGGCCCCACAGAGCTGGGAAACCGGATTTCCTTACTATTGTCCTCGTTTTGCAAGAGAAAAGGCTGAGGCCCAGATAGGAAGCTAGGGGCTGAAGCCTGACGGAGCCTGCGTTCTGCCCCCACGTGCAGGGGATCAGTCAACTCTCAGATGCTCCCTGCAATGTCCGTCTAGACTATGAGTCCCTTTTCGTTAATGCACGCGGAGTTCACAGGTGCTCTGCTTTTATGCTTTTATGCTGCGGAATAGGAAACAAAGTAAGGGGCATGTTTTTTCATGAGGAGTAAAATCTTGTCCCAGATCACCCGGGGATGCATGTGGGAGAAGGTGCAGGAAAGCACACAATTTACGTGCCGGATTCCTGCAGCACGTGGGGGCTGGTTTCTTGGAACTGACCTAGTGGGGACTTCCCAGGCAGCCCCCAGGCCGGGAAGAGAAGTATCCTGGCCTTGACCCCCCAGGAAATCCTACAGCCTGCAGGGCCTGGGGGAAGGACACCTGTTATTTGCATGGGGGGGTGGGGTGGAGGAGAATGAGAGGCATTTAAAAGTCTATCCAAGTATCCAAGTATTAGGCTCCATGCTGGGCATGGAGCCTACTTAAAAAAAAAATTTTTTTTTAATAAATAAAAGTATATCTAAGCAAAGAATACACATTTCTTAGCCACAGCGAATAAGGGAACTCAGCATCTCCACTTCCAAGGTCACCTACATTTTCTAGCAAAACTACAAGTATCGCACACACACACACAACCCCAAATACAAATATCCAAAGAAAAGGCACTCCTTTTGCTTTGTGTTTTTTTTTTAGATGATAGACTTTATTTTCAGAGGGGTTTTCAGCTTACAAAAAAAAAAAAAAGTGGGAAGTTCAGGAGGTTTTCTGTACCCAGTCGCCCTCGGAGTTTGCACTATTGTAAATATCTTGAATTAATTTGTTACCATGAAGGTAACCATGAGGCCAGGGTGATACATTATTGTTACACGGCATCCTCCCTTTATATCCGGATACACTCCAGAAGCTGTGGGTTGTGTGGGTTTTGGCAAATACGCTGTACGTGGGTCCACTGCAGTATCCACTGCAGGTACGGAATGCCTCGATTGGATGGGATTGATCCAGGGGGATGCAAGCAGAATGGATTGACGATTCCTGACAGTTGGATGCTAACCATTTGTAAAAATCAATTTGCTCGCTTGGCATCCATCTGAGAATCAGTCTGGTAAAAAGATACAAAGGGTGGGGAAAGGTCATGCTCTTCCACACAGAAAATGCCCTGCAGACGTTTGCAGAGGCCATAAGCCAACAAGGGACCCTGTGATTTTTTAAGAACATAAATTGACAAGCATCCCATGTTTAGGATTGAGGGGTGAAGTGAGCAGCATGAGTGCAATATGCTTTAAGGAAACCGAGGAAAAGAGTATCCTTAGCCCTGAAACAGGGGGTCATGGAGACAGAACCCCAAGACCCAGGCCGTGCTAGCTTCCCCCGTTTGCCCCATGTCACTCACACCCCTTAAGCTGTCCACCCACTGCTCCCCAAACCAGCACCAAACACCTGTGTCTCCATGTCCTTACCAAGGCTCCCATGTCCCATAAAATGCACACTCTGTACATTTGGATGTGTCTCTTCTGCTCATGTGTCCTTGTCGGGTTCATTTTCACATCCAGGCGGGGACCCTAAGAGGGTCCACTTCCCTCCCGAGGCAGGCATCAGCTGAGTAGAGTGTGAGAAGCCCCCACTGAATGGAAGGCACATGGGACCAAGCAACAAAATCAATGAAAAGTCACACCCCATAAAGCACACGGTACACATGCGTGCGAACTCACAGCAACGTTGGATCTGCACAAACAGCACAAAGCTTACGTCCTTTGCAGGCGTTTTGAGAGCTGTGTGCTTTCTCCGTAAACACATTTCACTGAAACATCGCTCCTGTGGTTTCAAGGGAAAGAGGGAGGTTGGGGACATGCCCCCAGCCCCAGAATGTGTGTGTTTGGCACATTGATTATTTTGAGCTGCCGACACTTGAAAACCGGCAGGTGTGGTTCGCTGTGAACTCACCTGCCTACCATTCCCCCAAAAGGGAGCCGATTGTCGGCAATGCCCTCATGGGCATCATCAGCTAGGAAGGTGGAAGCTGGTTACAGCCGAGGACACGGACGTGGACCCCACAGGCACACAGACTCTGTCACAAACTCCTGTGTCTGGCTCCCAGCCCCGGGGGTAATGTCTGTGAAATCCGTCCTTGCTGGGGCATGTCACTTCAGTGTGTCTGTGCCCTGCCGTGGAATATGTATGAACACACGGTGTTTATTTACTCATTTTATGGTTGTGGAGCAATTGGGCTCCTTCCAGTTTGGAGGAAGTCGTAAACTTTGGGTATTCTACTTTTTTTTTTTCTTTTTGGTGATAGTCACCCTATGCACAGACACACACATGCATGTATGTACATACAAATATGTATTTTGTATATTGTGTATATATAGTACATATATTGTATATTGTATACATTGTATATCATATTACTGTATATTGTATATATTTTGCATATTGTTGTATAAATATATTGTATGTTGTATATATAGCATATACATACATGCATATTGTATGTTGTATATAGAGAGCTTGTTGTGTGAATATATTGTATGTTGTATATAGAGAGCATGTTGTGTGAATATATTGTATATTGTATATAGAGAGCATGTTGTGTGAATATATTGTATGTTGTATATATAGGATATACACACATGCATATTGTATATTATATATTGTATATTGTACATATAGCATATCTAGTATACTATATATTTTCTATATTGTATATATAGTATATTGTATATATTTGGTATTTTGTATACATATTTTGCATATTGTATAAATATACTGTATATTGTATATATATCTGTATATATACATGCATATTGTATATATATCATATATTGTATATATTTTGTATATTGTATATATACTGTATGTTGTGTACATTTTGTATATTGTATGTATATACTGTATATATATTTGTATATACATACATGATGTGTAGACAGATAGCGTGTGTGTGTGATTCTACACAGGCATGGGGCCGTATGGAATGCATAATTCAGAAAAGCTGTGTTCTTTTCTGATGCTATTTTAACTGATTATACTGCTGAGCTAATAATACCTACTCTGCTAAAATTATTGACATGCGGGTGATTGAATCCAGACACTGTCGGCTTCAATTTCCCCTTGCACAAATGCTTTCCTTACTGCGCGTGAAGTCAGCTAGCCCACCTGTACATAGACAGTACGAACGAATGAGTGTGTTCCAGTAAAACTTTATAGACACGCAAATGTGAGTTCCATATAATCTTCACATGTCCGTGAACTAGTTCCGCTTTGATTTCCTCCCCCCTCCCCGCAGCCATTTAAAAATATACAAGCCATTGTTTCAAGGGCCCTGCAAAGACAGGCCGCACAAGGCGCTGGGGTGGGCGTGGGTTGCTGACGGCTGATTTCTCGAGTGTTGGGTTTGTGAACTCGAAGTGAATTTGGGAAGGAAGGGTAAGAGATGCCAGAGAAGAAATTACAAACGCGGTGTGTTTATTGCAGGATTTCTCAGCTAAATGCTAGCTGCGTTTGGCATTTTAAGACGGTGTCCTGTTTCTCCTCTATTATGGGATGGTGTCACCCAGCTGAGCCCCTGCAAAGTGTATGCTGTGACAGGCTTCCCTCTCCTGCTGCCTGGGCCACGTCTGGGCCACGTCTGAAACAGTCAGTTCACAGCAAACCCTTCTTAGCAGTAAACGTTGGCGGCTTTTGTCCACCTCAGTACCCCGAGACCAAACAGGGATGCTTTCATTAAAATAAAAGACATCACTGGTTTTAAGGGCATGTTCCTCCCTTTCAAGGTGAAGGAGCAACAGAATTACAAAATATATATATATATATACCACTTTTTCTCATTTCCTCCCCATGAATGTGCAGGACACACGCTATCTGTCTACACATGCATGTATGTATATACAAATATATATACAGTATATACATACAATATACAAAATGTACACAACATACAATACATATACAATATACAAAATATATACAATATATGACATACGTACAATATACAAAATATATACAATATACGACATACATACAATATACAATACACTCCTTGCAGAGTGCTGCAGACCTGGGAACCCACGACCGTCCACTGGATGGAATAAAGATTTGAAAGAAAGTGGATAGGGTGGCATGAAAATAAGGAAAATCTGCTCCGACTCTATCTGACCCAGAAATGCTCTTTGGGGAAGGACATTTCTCTACACCTATGAGGAAAGGTATAATAGGATATGTCCAAAGAATTAAATGAGGCAAAGGATTTTTGGAAGGACTCGTGAACCTTTATTTTTCCAAAGGCAGCTTCCTTGATGTATAGCATGGGTCACAGACGGTGTTGGTTACAAGCGCGTTGCCGCGAATCGACCCACGAAAAGTACAACACTGTATACTTTTTCTTATCCTCCTGTGTCCCTGTTAGTTCTTGGTTTTTTGTTTCTTTGTTTTTTCCCTGAGATTCTTATCCAGCAAGCATAATAAAAACAAACCTGAAATAAACGTATGCTTTGCATTGAATAATCTAAAGGTGACCCGTCACATTAGCTTGAGAAAAGCAATGTGAAGGGTGAATGGCTCAGACCCACAACCGCCACAGGACGTCAGACCAGCAGACAGGTTTGAGCAGGAACAGTTCAAAGTGGGTAATAAACATGCAAATTGACAAATTGACCCCCAGTTGACCAGCATCCAGAGAAAGGGTGTCCGCACCACAATGAGTTAGATTTTAAGGACCCCATTGTGAGGGAAAAGTAGAATTGAACTGAAGGCAGTGGGAAACCCACAGACGCAGGAGGAGTTTTTCTCTGTCCTGCCCTTATCAGCCTAAAAGCAGGGCATAGATTTCCCTTTGGGAAGGTGTCCCCGTTGTCCTGTGTGAGGAAGAGCAGTGTGACTCTTAACATGGCAGGTGGGGAGTGGGCACCAAGATGAGTCTACCAAAAGAAACCTTACCGAAAAACTTGTAAAAAAAAAAAAACTTAAAAAAAACCCCGTTACAACCCACCCATCTTCTGTTAGTTTCACCCATAACTGCTAGTCACCTTCCCACAATTTAGCACCTCTCAAAGCCCAAACCCCCTTTCCTTAAAATGGTATATATACTCCAGAATGTAGCTACTTCCTTGAGTTCTCACTTCTTTTCTGGAAACGTCAGTGCCTCTGAAATATTCATAAAATTATATGTCAGACTGTCCTTTAACAGTTTAATTCACAGCCTCCAGGAACAGTACCTAAGAGCATAGAGGGAAAGTTTTTCATTCCAACTGCAGTCAGTGTTTCAACGCCCGGGACTTGGAAAATGGCACATCTTCTTCCCAAAAGCTTGTCTGCAGTTATTCACTATTCCTTATTTTTCCCCACGTTGTTCTTCAGTTCATCACGTCAACTACAGCACTAAACTCATCTCGTTTACTCCCTTAGCCCAACTGACTATCAGATCTCTCCCTGACCGTGGCACCCTCTCTGTCATGTCTTCTGGCTCTTGAACACTGTGACCTCTTAGTCCAAAATCAGCAGCAAATGCAGGATTTATAATATTCACCAGTTTGGGTTCATCCTTCCAACACGTTTGCAAGAGCTGGTACAAAAATATGCAATCGGCTTGCCTTGCCCATTTAAAGCCCCACTAAGTCTCTCAAACCCGATTTCTTCCCACTGTGCTCTTGCTTGCTTTATCCCGGCTGGATGGGGTTTATTTCTGGTCCTTAACCTTGTGGGCTTCATGTCCATGCAGAGGTGGTTTATTAGCTGCCCAGACTTTGTGCAAGACCTGCTTCTGCATCAGAATGCCCTGGGGAGCTGGGATCACGCACAGGTTGTTGCCCCCTACCCTGTAAAGTTTGTGGGACAGTGGGTTTGGGGTGGAGTCTGCCCTTCTACGTGTCCTCTGTGCAAGCTCATGCTGACCTGCAGCCTTCCAAGGCTGAGCAGCGAACACCCTCTCCCATGCTCCAGGGAGTCCGGTTTATGATGACCCCTGATATAGCCCCTAATTCCTTCCCATCTTGGCACTCATCCTAAAACAGCTACCAGATCTTTGTAAATTTAATTATTTCTGGGTTTTTTGTTTGTTTGTTTGCAATAGGATTTATTTTGAAATCATTTTAGATGTGCAGGAAATTGCAAAGGTACATTTGCACCCAGGTTAGCTTCCTTGGACATGGTGCATCTGTCAAAGCTACAAACCCAGCATGGGTTTCGCGACATTACTCGTAACATCCAATAGATGCACCTGTGGAGCCTTGTTTAAAAAAAAGTAAGGTAACAAGGAGCTGGAGGGAGGGAGAAATTGGGAGTTTGCGTTTAATGGGCACAGAGTTTTGGTTTTGCAAGATGCCATAGTCCTGGAGATGGATGACACAGCTACGTGAATCTACCTCCCACCACTGACCAGGACACTTAAAAATGGTTAAGATGGTCAATTTTGCCATGTAGATTTGACCATACTTTTTATTTCTTTTCTTTTCTCTTCTTTCCTTTGCCTTTCTTTCCTTTCCTTTCCTTTTTTTTTTTTTTTCTCTTCTTTTCCCACAATTTTTAGAAAGGTATTTAGCAAGTTGGTTATTTAGGTGAAAAGCTAAACCAAAAGAAAAAAAATTAGCATGTACGATAAAGCCCTGTTTATATGCAAAAGTGGGCAGGACCTATATGTGTCTATGCACATTTATTTGTATGGCTGTCTTGGGTTCAAGTGTGTACACACGTACATAAAGGTGGAACCATGCGTGACCTTGGTGGGCTTATGATGGAAAACACAGAAAAAGTTGGTGTGGAACCTCTTCATGAGATATTTTCTCTGCTATATTGAGTTTAGCAACCGTTCTGCCCAAAGTAAATGCAGCTGTGCAAGCCGGGAGTTCTGGAAAGTTCCATCCCTGGAACCAAAAAATGTAGGTGTTTCCAAATCGGTGTGGACTTGCTTATTGTCATTGTTTTCCGAATTTGAGGCTTTATTTAAAAACCTTTAGTGCCCATCCATGTCTGACTTTCAAACACAAGCAAATGTCAAAATAAACGAAGATGTAATAAAAAAGGGTTCTCTGTGAATACTGTTTATCCTTGTTGGTCAGGCTTTACAGATAATTTTCCAGGTTGCTTTTCTATTTATCACTTTAATTTTTGGTGCAGAGAAATTATGAATCCAGAACGACCAACCATACCCACTTCAATTTCTTCTAATTGTGGGTAATAACATTTCTCCCACCTCTTATACCTTCCTCCCTCCTTCCCTTTCTTCCTTCCTTCCTCTTTCCCTCCCTTCCTTCCCTCCTCCCTTCCTTCCCACCTCCCTTCCTTCCTTCCCTCCTCCCTCCCTCCCTTCCTTCCCTTCTCCCTCCCTTCCTTCCTTCCTTTTTCCCTCCCTCCCTTCCTTCCTTCTTTCCTCCCTCCCTTCCCTCCTCCCTCCCTTCCTTCCTTCATCCTTCCTTCCTTCATCCTTCCTTCCTTCCTTCCTTCCTTGAATGGCTTCACTGAAAACATCTAATTTTTAGACCCTTATTACAAGTGCATCCTTCTGCTCCAACTCAACTGGAGAAGGAGGATGCTGATGAACAGACCCAGAGAGCCAATCAGTTAATGGGGAGGGGGCTTTGAGAGTTATTCAGACCGTCCCTGATTTACGATGGTTCCACTTATGATGGTTCGAGTTTATGATGGTGCAAAAGCAATCGGCATTTGGTAGAAACTGTGCTTGGAATTTTGAATTTGGACATTTTCTGGGGCTAGGGACATGTGGTACCATCTTCTGTCACCATGTTGGACAGCAAGCCATTGTTCCCAGCAGCCATACAATTGTAAGGGTCAACAACCTGTATACTGACGACCATTCTGCACCCACACAATCACTCTGTGTGTTCCTTTCAGTACAGGATTCGGTACATTGCCTGAGATCATCCACACATTTGTGTGAGATGACTTTGCCCAACTGTAGCCACCATGAGTGCTGGAAGCATGTGTCAGGCAGGCTGCGCTAAGCTATGATGTCTGGGAGGTCCTGAGTTTTAAATGCATTTTGACTTAGGATATTTTCAAATCAAGACGGGTTTATCAGGACATCACCCCAATGGTAGGTGGAGGAAGATGCCCCATCCCATCTGTGTCTTCCCAAGATCGATTGTGTGGGAGTGCTCCTGCGATTCTATCTCACCTGTATCTTCCCAGGATGATGGGCGTGGGAGTGCACCTGCAGAGCTGACTGCTAAGACACAGAGCAATAAGCAGAAACCATGCATGCATCCTTTGTCATGTGACACTGCATGGATCAGCTCTTCTCTTGCAATTTCAGCCTTTCCTTCAAAACAAGATTGAACTGGATCGTCTCGAACATCCCTTGTGAAATTCTCTGAGTCCTACGTAAGAAAGAGCAAGATAATTTTCCCAAACTTTTTTATTCATTTATTTTTGGTAATGCAGGCAGATTTTCATCCGTTGTATTCCTTGTTTCCACTAAAACTTTGGGAATGAGATATGGGACATCCATGGGTTATTCAAGGTGAATTTTTACTCCAACACCAGAAAGGATGATTCACTTTTGAGAAATGTTGGATGACTCAGTTGTCACTACCTTTTGAGGAAGGAGTAAGACCTGGAGTGGGTTTTCTCACAGCAGAACACCTACTAAATGCAATTCTCGCATGAGAAGTGGCAGAAGGTTATAAAGCACATCTAAATTTCATGAAATAAGAATACCCAGGTAGAAGCAGGTGTAAATTTGAAAGGAGACAAAAAGAGGTAACCTTGAGTAATGGTATATCCAATGAAACAGATCTGCTAATGGAATAAAGAAATCCAGCCCGAGAACTCAGTGACCCTTTTGAACCACTGACTCAAACGCAAGACGTTAACTTGTTAATGATCAATAATGATTCACGTGTGAAGGGCTAGGAATTTTAAACAGCTGTCACTTAACATGTTCTCATTCCCCCAATCGAGCCTTCTGGCCATAAATAAATCAGTCACAATTATGGCTCAGCCTCTGGCTTGACCTGATCTGTGTTAATGAATAAAAGGAATGAGAAATATGCTAGTATATTCCATATTTTATGATTTATTATTTGTTTTACTCCTGTGACTTTATCTTGGCCCCAATTACCCCATAGCCTGACCTCATTCTTGCCTTGAAATATGACAGTATGCATTATCTTCAATAGCTGCTAATTGCTCCATTCCAAAGTCATTATTGAGGGAAGATAGGAAAAATATAAATAGGAATATTTCATATGCCTGCCAAGTATTCATTATTTTTCTTCTTCTTTTTTGTTAACCAATCTGCCCTCATCTGATGGAATCATTTTTCATGAAGCTGAAATTGTTGTTTGTCCTTGACCACATTGCCATTTCACCCAGATCATCAGTATAAGGACACCCAAAGGCTCTTAAGAGAAGGGACAATTTTAAGAGGTCCATCTTGGTAGTTGGGTTGTCTGAGCATCCTCAGGCCTTGGAACTGAGTCACGGCATGAAATTGCCCCCTTGCCGTTGACCCTAGCAGGTAATTCCAGCAACTGTCCCATCCTTGGCTTAACTGATGAACACAGGAGTTCGAGATAAGGCTTTTGCACAGTGGTGTAGCTGACCCAGGAACACCTGGAGAAGTGGTGGGATGGGTTGGGTATGAGTGTTCACAGTGTCGAAACACTGAAGTGATTTGAATGTTTCCTAAAGCAAGAGGCAACAGAAGTAGAGCTCAACTCAGTAAAAAAAAAAAAAAAAAAAAAAAAGTGGTGCACGCCCTTGGAGGCATTGACTTGACCTCGGCTGGGCAGGGTGTGCCCTCCTCTGGGCAGGGTTATCTGTGAACTGTCAACCTGGCCTTGACAGGTTTCTTCTTCTTTGTTCCATTTCACTAGACTCTTTGGATGACACATTCTCTCTTTCTGGGTATGTTCATACATGCCTTCAAGTTTGGTCGTGCTCTATGAGTCACTCTGTCTCCCTGAGGTGAAGATTTCTATCTCCTTCTGTTCTGATTTATTACAGTTTACATTTTCTCCCTTGCAACTCTTCCTTTCCAGGTAACACGTGTACCTTGCCCGCACTACAGTCTCCAAAAGAACAAATAAACACATGAATGCTCAGTTTGATTCTAAATGATGACAACCCTGGTGGTCATGATCATCTGTTTAGGGAAGACCGTCTGTGACTTGGTGGTGGTTGTGATCACCTGTCCAGGAAGAATAGTCTATGACTGGTTGGTGGTGATCATGATCATCTGTGTCCAGGAAGAATAGTCTGTGACTGATTGGTGGTGGTCAAGATCATTTGTGTCCAGGGAGGATGGTCTATGACTGATGGGTGGTGTTTGAGATCATCTGTCCAGAGAGAAAAATCTATGACTGGTTGGTCATGATCGTGATCACCTCTATCCAGGCAAAACATATCTATGACCAAGATGGTGAGCTCTGATTGTCTCTGATTGTCTCTGTCCAGAGGGAGCACTCAATAACCAAGATAGTGGGTGGTGATCATCTTATTTCCAGTTTTATTAGAACAGAAGTTTGAAATGTAGGATTTTCTACATCAGTCTCTGGTCCAAGAATGCTTTGCTGTCTAAGAGGCTCAAGATTTCCTGACAGAGTGGGCTCCTGGGAAAAACTGAGTAGAGAGTAGGTCAAACTTGTTCTGGGGGTCCTGTAGTCCCAGTTCCTGCGAACTTGCTGCCCCCAAAAGACATCCTTCTGGCTTCTCCCTGCCCACGTGAGACGTTCACTGTGTCTGCGCTGCCGAGAGGGTCTTCCATGTTCTAGAAATGTTTCCCTTCCTTCCTCAGGTCAAGCAGTGCGTGTCCCATTGACCCCTTTCTTGAGGCCCTTGGCCCTTGAGCAATGACCACAGCGATGGCACAAATGGCCTCAGTAATGGTCCTGGGGGCTTCTAAGTCAATGTCTAATGTTTACAGGTGTATTTGCCTCTCATATTGGAAATTTGAATGCCTTGGCCAGTTGACAGACAGGGCTTAGCAAAGGATCAGGGACCCTCAGAAGTTCTCCAGGAATCCCTCCATGCTGATGCTGAAAATCCCATCCCCGATGCCAGTGGTCCAGTCTCATTGGCTGGATTGAGGTGGAAACTTCTTCTACGCATGTTTCGATAGGTCTAAACTTTGTTGAAGACATTAGATTCATTCCTCTCTCTCTCTCTTTCTTTCCCTTTACTTTTTAAAAAGATATATTTATTTTTAGAGAAAGAGAATGAAAGAGAGCAGGAGTAGGGGCAGAGGGAGAGGGAGAGAAATCCTCAAGCAGACTCCCTGCTGAGTGTAGAACCCGACACGGGGCTCGATCCCAGAACCCTGAGATCATGACCCGAGCTGAAATCAAGAACGGGCTGCTCAACCAGCTGAGCCATCCGGGCGCCCATCTTTCTTTTCCTTTAAAGGAAAGATCATTGTATTGCCTCCAGTGATGTCATATTACATGGAGTAGACGGACACAGGCCAGGACTGAGCTTGGTGGAAACCATTTTTCTCATTTGTGCAGGAAGGACTACATGGCTGTAAAGGAGAGGTGGGACCCAGGGAATAGTTAAGAAGCACAGGTGGGATGGTGGAGGAAATCTGAGGGGATCAAGAAAGGCTCTTTGGCAGTGGGATCACTGGACACGGACATAAAATTCTTCTGCCCATGAGAACTTGTAACACAGGTTTTGGTGCTAAGAGTCCAGGTAGGAGAAGGCAATATGGTGGCCGCCATGTAGTAGGGACCGGAGTTGAGCAGATTGGGACCAGAGGAAGAACCTTGGGGAACTCCACAAATGGCGCATAGGGTTTTCCAAGAACCCTGGAGAGCCCACCTATGGGGGAAAGCAAAGAGTCATTTCCATGTTGCTAATTAGACTGAATATTTGGACACACAACCTGGAGGGAAGTTGACAGTTGAGCACATACCCATACGTATAATTCTGTTTCATGTTTAAGTTGGTTTATGGGGGGTGTTCTTAGCAGAGCAGATATTGTTGAGGTTTTTATGTCCATCTTTTCTTGCCAACCAGAGAATGGAGCAGAGAAAGAAAAGTCGTGAGAGACGTCAGGCTAGCGTTCTTAGAAAATTCATCTTAGAATCATTATTATTATTCCACTTGAAATCATTAATTATTATAGCACTTGATAGAAAAAAGTCCATCTGTGGAAAGGCCCAATCTTTGTTTTTGAACGAGGAAGCTTCTCTGCGGACCGTCTCGCTGGTGCTTTCTTTCATGAGTGCCCTTTGCCCATGGAGGACTGCGTGTGCACGGTTTCATGGTGGCCTTCAGAGCAGCCTGGCCCACACAGCCAGCTCAGATATGCTGGTCTCTGCTGCAGGTGGCACTGTGTAGCCACGGGGCTGGTGGTGGAGGGCATTCATGCACATGGGGAAAGTGCATGCCCATTCCTGGAGGCAGAAGGAGCATGATCTGACCCCACCATCACCAACAGAACAAGCCACTTCCTAGCCCTTAGGGAGACACAAAGGAGAGGTGGCCAGGCAGAGGGGCTGCCTGTGGAGAGGTAAATCGCCATCCCTTCCCCTGTGGAAGCAAAGCTTCCCCTCCTATAGTGGGTAGGATCTGTGGGGAATGTCTTAACTTTTGAAGTTAGGCAGCGGTGAGATCACCAGCCCCGAAGCGCTGATAGGGTTTCAGTGGAATTCACTTGCATTCAGTTTGTTTAGAATGGGAGTTCCCTGCCCAGGGCCTTCAAATTGCACATGGGAGCCTGGCCCCCTGAAAGTCAGCAAGCCCACAGCTCCGAGGGCTGAGCAAACTGCCCCGTGGGACCGGCCGGGTGATGACAGTTGCTTTGTGTACTTGTCGAGAAACAAAAGGCGATGCCAAGGGGATCACAAATGGTGAGGAGGAGGAGGGGCAGGGGGGACGGGATTTACACAGTGCCGCCGAGGCTTTGATGTGGGGGCAGGCTCTGTTGGATTCTGTCTGCCAGACACCCTTAAGGAGGAATTAGGAAGAAAGCAGGAAGTCCCCGCGGGGTTTCCATGGCACCGGGTCTGTTGTGATACTTTGGCTGCAAGCTGTTTCCCTCTGTCCCAAGCCAGCGCCAGCCAACGGGGCGGGCGGGTGGAAAGATGGTCTATGGTAAAAAGGCCACAGGGTTGAAAGTGGTTCCTGACGTGCAGACAGAGTGGGGCTGAGAATGAAATCGTCATTTGAGGCATGTCCCGAGCCTGCTTCAGATATGAGGGGCACAGACCCTTTGCAGCAAGCACAAGGGGCTTGTTTGGTGAGCAGGTGTATGTGGTGTGATGTGAAGGTACAGGGCAAGGTGTACGCAGCAGGGACCAGGAATGCACGGGAAGCAGCCATGATGTCCTTCAGCAGGTCAATGCATAAATAAACCGGGGTCCATCCAGACGATGGAATATTATTCAGTGTTAAGAATAACTCAGCACGGGGCGCCTGGGTGGCTCAGTTGGTTGAGCGGCTGCCTTCGGCTCAGGTCATGATCCTGGAGTCCCTGGATCGAGTCCCGCATCGGGCTCCCTGCTCGGCGGGGAGTCTGCTTCTCCCTCTGACCCTCCCCCCTCTCATGTGCTCTCTCTCTCAAATAAATAAATTAAAAAAAAAAAAAAGAATAACTCAGCAGTCAAACCACGAAAAGACATGGAAGAAACTTAAATGCACGTCACTAAGGGGAAGAAGCTAACCTAAAAAGGTTTTATACCCTATGATTTCAGCTCTAGGACATTCTGGAAAAGGCAAAACATCAGAGATGGTAAAAAGATCGGGGGTTGCCTGGGATTGGGGGAGGGAGGGATGAGCAGGTGGGGCACGGAGCGTTTTTAGGACAGTGAATCTACAGTGTATAACACCATAGTGATGCACACATGTGATTGTACGTTTGCCTAAATCCATAGAATGTGCACCCCCAAGAATAAACTCTAATGCACATTAAGCTATGCATCTGGGTGGTGATGTTGTGTGGCCGCGGGCTCATCACGTGCGCCAAACGCACCCTCTGGTGGGGATGCTGATAATAGGGGAGGCTGTGCATGTGTGGGGACAAGGAGGGGTGCACGGGAAAACTGCACGTGCTTCTCAGTTTTGTTGTGAACCTAAACCTACTCTAAAAGCATCTTATTTATGCTTTTGATTCCCTTGCCTTTGGAGACGTGTCTGGCAAGAAGTTGCTGTGGCCAAGGTCACAGAGGTTGCTGCCTGTGTTCTCCTCTAGGATTTTGATGGATTCCTGTGTCACATTGAGGTCTTTCATCTGTATTGAGTTTATCTTTGTGTGTGGTGTAAGGAAATGGTCCAGTTTGATTCTTCTGCATGTGGCTGTCCAATTTTCCCAACATCATTTGTTGAAGAGATTGTCTTTTTTCCATTGGACATTCTTTCCTGCTTTGTCGAAGATTAGTTGACCGTAGAGCTGAGGGTCCATTTCTGGGTTCTCTATTCTGTTCCATTGATCTATGTGTCTGTTTTTGTGCCAGGACCATACTGTCTTGATGATGACAGCTTTGTAATAGAGCTTGAAGTCAGGCATTGTGATGCCCCCAGCTTTGGTCTTCTTTTTCAACATTCCTCTGGCTATTTGGGGTCTTTTCTGGTTCCATACAAATTTTAGGATTATTTGTTTCAGTTCTGTGAAAAGTGTTGGTGTTATTTTGATAGGGATTGCATTGAATGTGTAGATTGCTTTGGGTAGCATAGACATTTTAACAATATTTATTCTTTCAATCCAATGGAACATTACTCAGCCCTCAGAAAGTATGAATACTTACCATTTACATCGACATGGATGGAACTGAAGGGTATTATTTTGAGCAAAATAAGTCAATCACAGAAAGACAATAATCATATGGTTTCACTCATATGTGGAATAGAGGAGACAGCACAGAGGATCACAAGGGAAGGGAGGGAAAACTGAAGGGGAAGTCATCAGAGAAGGAGAAAAACCATGACAGACTCTTAACTCTGGGAAAAAAACTGAGGGTTGTGGAAGGGGAGGTGGGTGGGGGCATGAGGTGATGAGCATTAAGGAGGGCACGTGATGTGATGAGCACCGGGTGTTATATGCTACTGATAAATTATTGAATACTACATCTGAAACCAATGATGTGCTATATGTTGGCTAATTGAATTCAAATTAAAAAAATAAAAACATCTTATTTAAAGAAGAGAGAATGAGAGGAATACAGTATTGATACATGCTACTGGATGGGTGATATTAAAAGCCATAACAGTAAGTGGGAGAAGCCAGAGGCCACTCATTATAGATGCCATGTACAGGAAATGCTCAGCAAAGTAAATCTATAGGCACAGCAGATTACCTGGGAACGGAGCCAGTGGAAAGGGGTTAACTGTAAATGAACTCATGGGGATTTACTGGCGTGATGGAAATGTCATAAGATTGGTTAACAATGAGATCGCAGACTTCGGTAAACTTACTAAAAATAACTCGTACACTTAAGTGAACATTACGATATCATTAAGAACAATGGAGGCAGAACGCACGAAAGCCAGCGTTCTACTGGGATTGATTAAGCGCCGTGTAGGAATAATAAAGCCCCAGTGTGGAATGCTAAGCCCTGTTTACAGAGCTTGGGTTCTTCCATTTTAGGACTGAACTCTGGACCTGGCTTTTTATTTGCACCTCCGTTAGGAGCTCATCTGCAATTTAACCTGAGCCTGGATTAGAATACATGAAGCCATTAGTTCAGAACTGTTGGACCTGGGGTTGCATTACAACTTTGCCCTGATGGCTGTTTGACTGTTGGAAACCATTTCCTCACATGGGAACGTGTGTAATAATACTTGTATCTCAGGGCCAAGGGAAAGCATTGATAGATAGATGAGATCGATAGTGGATGGATGGATGAAATAAATAGATGATGGATGGATGAATGGATGGATGGATGAGATAAATAGATGATGGATGGATGAATGGAGAGATAGATCAATACATCAGTTGATCAATAGAGAGATTGAGAGATAGATATAGATAGATAGATAGATAGATAGATGATAGATAGATAGATAGATAATCTGTTGAAGGATTTCCAAAATTAAAATTTAAAATTGTTCCTTATTGGGACTTACAAAATTTTCTGCATGCTCCTGGCCGTTGTTGAGACATGTCTTCAATTCTTGTACAGCCAGTCAATTAAGGAAAAGCATTTGGGCTGTAGGATTAGCTGCGTGGAGAGAGAGGAGAGAGGTGTTTGGCTCATGCCATACTGGGTATATTTACAGTCCTTGCTCACCCTCAAGTGCCTCCCACACGGAACTGCAGTCTGGAATGTGTGGCCTACACATCTCACACAATACTTTCTCCCAAAGGCAAGTAAAGCATGACCGGCTTCGTCTGAAGCAGAACAAACATTGTTTGTATTCAAAGTCTTCGTATTTTCCTACCAAACCTTGCTCAACATTAAATGCCACCAGCACGGATAGATATGGCAGTTTGCTTCTGGGTTATTTCTCTCCGCACTATGCTCCCTCCATCCCAGTACCAACCTTGTCTCCATGAGCTCTTGCCTCTACCCAAACCACATGCTGCCCTCCGCACTTCCCTGTGGGAGACTGCTTTCCAACAAGGATTAGGTGATGGTCATTGCATTAGTCTGAACTTGAGCCAGTGTGTTTCTAGTGCCATGGTGATATGCATCTACATTCCATTGCTGCTCAGTCCATGCAAAATGAAGATCACAGTTCCCAACCGAGAGGGGCAGGCGTGTTGTAGAGTGCAAGGAAAACCCTTTCCCTGCTCCCACACTGCCCTAATCACAGCTCCTCATGTAAAACTATGTAAAAACTATGTAATCACGTAAAGTTGTATCAGAAAACAACTGAGTTCGATTTCTGTCTCTACCAACCATGGGTTCATGACCTATGATAAGTCATTTTGGCTCTTTGAGCTCCAATGTCTTCACAGGTCAAGGTGGAAACACCGGTTTCATGACCAGTCATGTTCACTTGGAGGGGTTAAGTGACAA
>NC_138385.1:105159000-105267742 GCF_054177405.1 Leptonychotes weddellii | reverse complement strand
GGGAGGGATGGGGTGGCTGGGTGATAGACACTGGGGAGGGTATGTGCAAGACTGTTGAATCTCAGATCTGTACCTCTGAAACAAATAATGCAATATATGTTAAGAAAAAAAGGAGAAGAAGAAGATAGTAGGAGGGGAAGAATGAAGGGGGGGAAATCGGAGGGGGAGACGAACCATGAGAGACGATGGACTCTGAGAAACAAACTGAGGTTCTAGAGGGGAGGGGGGTCAGGGGATGGATTAGCCTGGTGATGGGTATTAAAGAGGGCACGTTCTGCATGGAGCACTGGGTGTTATGCACAAACAATGAATCATGGAACACTACATCAAAAACTAATGATGTAATGTATGGTGATTAACATAACAATAACAAATGAAAAAAAAAAAAAGAAGTGCCTTTATGGTCATCCTTTTTATAGTTGTTTCCCCCATGGAAGAAAGGAGAAAAGGACACAAAAGCAGACCACCTGAAATGCCAGTCACTGGTATTTTCCCCACTCTGTATTTAGATAATCATTAGTGGCTCTTTGAGTCAACTCCCTTCTTTGAGGACAGGATCATACAGATCCACACTTCAGACCTCATGCTTATTTTGGGGGTTCATATCCATTCTAAATCAGATTTTAAAACGCATAAATGGGGGAAGGCTCCATAAGCATTTCCCCGTGGCTATTTTTACAGGAGTCCTGGACTTGCAATGGACCAAAAAACAAAAAAAAAAAGGTCAACATAAAAACTTACATTTGGGTCCATTGAAACCAGATACCCATATGGATCACCACCCTACAGAGTTTCATTTTGTTTTGTTTTCAAATACAAGAGTACGTGATTCAAAGATCCACCCCTTTGTGTATTAACAAAGGGAGGTGGGGTTACAAGGTAGCTATGGGTGCTTACCTCTTCATTTTGAATCTCCCTGACTCAGCGGATACAAAGAGACTTCCATCTCACATGCACAAAGCATGTGTTTTTCCCCGGAGTGCTGAACACAACAGGGAGGCTTCCATTGGATCCATTATTTGTGGGGATTTTATCGGTGGTTGATGGCTCAGGGGAGCATTTCAGAGCAAAGTAACAAAACTGGCTAGAAAAAAATTTTTTTTTCTCTTCCCACAAATACTTTTTAAACAAAAGAGTCTGTTCACTTTCTATAAAGTAAGCATGGATGTGGCTTCAGAGCTGCAGTATGGTCCATTGGCTGTGAACAGATGCCTAAGAAATGCCGCTGCTCATCCATACAGATGGACGCGTTTCTGATTTCCTCCCCTGGGTACTGTCTTGTCCTCCCAGGAGGCTGAGACGTTTGTCCTCCTGAAGATCAGCTCTTCCTAGACCACGTCGTCATTAACCACTGGCCTCATCCCTGTGGTTATAACCTGTGTTTTCTGTATTCAGGTGAATAATGCAGTCAGTGACTCCGCCTTATGAGCAAAATCGCCTAAGACCCAAAGACTAGCCATTGTACATGTTTAAAAATTACCTAAGAATCACCCCTGGGTATCATTAGGAGCTAAAGCTATGGAACAAACTCAAAGTAATGCATTAGATTTCTGTAAATATTGGCTTTGGGTCGGTTTTTTTTTTTGAAAAGGCAAGGGGTTAATGGGATACCTTTACAAATGGCATCTGTAATTAAATATGACTGTTTAGAATGCATTAGGTTGTGGTTAGGAAAAAATTGGCTTTCTCATAGTTTATTAAATAAAAAAAAACCACAAATAAGTAAATACATATTCTCAAAGAGAGTTCCCTTTGGCAGAGAGATTTCCATGTGGTTGCTATTTGCCAAATGAAAAGCCCAGTAGGCTGGAAGAATTTACTGGAAAGGGTAGTAGAGGACAGCTTCTCTGCTGTGTTCTTTTTTTAGGATTCTTTTGGGGAATTAATTCTTCAAACTCAGGGTTATTGCCAGGTACTTCACAGTAACCAAGAAATTGTTGTTTCTGTAAAGGAAGTAGAGCTTGCATTCATGGCGTTGGCCATGTTGTAGAGTCAGGCTAATAGCAGAAGTGTCCTTCTATTGCCCCATGAGCAAGGGTGGTACCCATTTGGCCGTGGAAAATATGGAGTCAGCCATCCTTATGTAGGCCACCTGAGAGCAGGACCCTCCCTCATTTGTGTGGGGTGCTTTCCTTCTGCCCTTCCTCCTTCCCCGGTTTCCATGAAAGTGGTCAATGGAGGGAGAGGAGGGACTGTGTGAACATGGAGTCTTCTCATGGTGCCCTTTTGGGGGGCACTACAGACATCTCATTACGGTCAGTGTTCTTCAGCTGCACGTGAAGGGTCTCTATGGTGGGTTCCTGTTGGAGGCCATGCGCAAGCATGTCGTGCACTCCTAAGTAACTCTCAGTGTACAAACTAGACATCTACATGCCCACCGTAGACACAGGGCATTGGTCTGTCTGAAGGCTCTGAACAGAGGACTCGGTTGGCAAAATTCTAACACAACGCTTGCCAAAACAGGCCAGTTTTCTCCACGTTCTTAAATTGCGAGGACTCACAAGTGGCCATGGTTTTTAACTTACATGGTGCTCATGGAAGCTTTCTGGGGAACATGGTGGCCATTGGTCGTTTCTCTGGATTCCTTCATGAAGCTCCTGGAGAGACAGTTTTTATGTCCTAGCCTCCTGATGGGAGATGCATGCTTCCCACTGTCTGATCCTATCTCTGCAAACTTGGCTCCCAAAGCACCATCACTTCCTGGGTTGGTGTGACTCAACCAACTCCCATGGACTGTGTGCTAGAAACCGGCTTTCTGCAAAATGTCAATCCCAGACAGTGGTCTTGGTTATCGTCCATGAGTCCATGAACAGCCTTGGAAATTGGCAATTAATATGGTCATATCAATACCAGCTTACCCTGCTTTCTGTGCAGGTGGGCCCAACTGAAGCCCGATTAAGTTCTCAGTGTGTTAATCCAATTAGGGTTGTGCCCAATCCCAACGAGGACCCAGGCAATACAAGGGAAAGGTATGTCAGTCTCCAGGTATAGGGTGTTGATCGAGCCTTCACAGTGGACAGGAAAATAGTCTCTTTCACAGTAAGGGAATGTCTCTCTACTAAAAATTATGATAGTTTGTTCATCATGGATTTTGGGGGGCATTTGTTTTGTTATAATATTGCATTCAATTGAATTTTTTTGTGCCCCTTGGAATTTCATGCCTGAAGTGTTGATCCCACTTGTGTTAATGTAGCCCTGCCTTGAGTATCACGGCTGATTTTAAAGTATATATATATTTATAGTATATATATACTTTTGTATATAGTATATATATATAGTGTATATATATACTTGTGTGTGTATATATATACTTTTGTGTATATATAATTTTACACATACAGAATTATATATATATGTATACATATGTATGTGTATGCATGTTATATACACATGTCTATATACATATATGTAATTTGGATGTATAGAATTTTATATGTTTAAAATATAATATATATTATATTAACCACAGCTTTCTAATTGTATCAAAATATATTACATATGTGTGTAGATACATATTGATATATAATTTTTAAAAAGTTGTGTCATATGCAGATGTGTATATGTATATGCATGTATAATTTCGTATGCATGAAATTCTACACATATACAATATGGTATGTATGCATGTACACGGACGTAATTTTAACCAGCTATATATACACACATACACATAGGTGTACGTAATTTTTATATGGATAAAAATTGTATATATGTAAGAAGACGTATTTTATTTTTTTATTTTATTTTATTTTTTAAAGATTTTATTTATTTGAGAGAGAGAATACGTAATTTTTATATGGATAAAAATTGCGTACATGGAAGAAGATGTATTTTATTTTTTATTTTATTTTATTTTTTTTAAAGATTTTATTTATTTATTTGAGAGAGAGAATGAGATAGAGACAGACAGCAGGAGAGGGAGGAGGGTCAGAGGGAGAAGCAGAGTCCCCGCCGAGCAGGGAGCCCGATGCGGGACTCGGTCCCGGGACTCCAGGATCATGACCTGAGCCGAAGGCAGTCGCTTATCCAACTGAGCCACCCAGGCGCCCAGAAGATGTATTTTAAATGAGCTAAATACATATACACACATACACATGTGTATATATGAATATTATATACATAAAATATATTATATGTACTTACACAGATGTCATTGAATACATGCACATATGTATATATGATTTTTTTTTAACCCACTGTGGTGGCCAAGGCTCAGGTAGGATAAGGTGGGAGAAGCAACCACCTCGGTACAAAATTTCATCAATGAGTAAATCCAGCAGCCAAAATACATAATATTTTAATTACACACACACACACACTGTGCTCAGGGACCATAAACCTTTTCCCATAAAGCAGAGAAATGGAGTGTGCAGTAAGCCCTGCTTTGTAAGTTAAGACACTAACCTGTTTCATAAGAGACCTGACCTCTGCCCTCAGCTCTGGGGAGGTGACCCCTAAGTCTGTGCAATGTCCTGCCTGATAGGAGTCTCTGTTTTTGGCCAGAGACCTTGGAGCACTGGATCTTCTAATGTGATTTTGGGTGGTGGGCTGGCTGGGTGGCCATAGCAGACCGTTTTGGGGGGAGCTATCCACACTAGAGGTACTGTTGTCATGTCAGGTGGGGGCTTTGGGTCATGGAGTGTCAGCTCAGACCTCGGGAAGGGCTGGAGACATGCGGGCCGTTGACCATGGAGCCCCCAGTAGAGACAGAGGCTGACCTGAGCTCCCCTGGTAGGCATTGCCTTATGCACATCGTTGTCGGGAGCTCCTACTATCTTCAGAAACATGGGGACGGGTCCACAGGAGCTCTGCCTTTGGGACTTTCCTGGACCCCGGGCCATGCTCCTTTCAATCTGCCTCCTTTGTCCTGTGCCCACAGTATACACCAAAACCACGAGTACGACCACTCTCAGGGAATCCTGGGGTCCTTCTTGTGAATTTCCAAAACTGAGGGTGACCTCAAGAGCCCCAAAACCTGTAGCTGGTATCAGAAGTGGGGGGGGGCTACCAGAAATGGTTCCGTCTAACGGGAAAGTGGCAATCTCTTGCGTGTATGCTGTCTTAGAACCAATGAAATGTAGCTCTTGGAGGTTCCTTTCGATCTTGGCTTCATCACAGCAAAATCTGTTCTATTTTTGTTCGTGTGTGTGTGTATGAGAGAGAGACACACGGTTGGGGCTGTCTAATGAGGTTCTAATAATAATGCTTCAAAATTACTGGAATTCAAACCTGCGACTAGAAACCTGGAAGTGCATGGGCCATGCATGACTGGCCTTTGCTTTTCATATTTTTCTGGGGATTTATCTTCTTTGCTTACTTGCATCCGCACATCTGTTTGCATTTAAATCTAGCAGAAGGAACCTGGGGAGGTTTCAATTTATTTTTCGTAGAGGGATTGGGAAACACATGCACGCCACCCCCATCTCTCCCCGACACTGATCCCAGTTCATGATAAGGAGCATCTGCATTTCCCACACTGGCGACATCCAACAGGGAGAAGATTTCCTTCCAGGCAGAGCTCCTTGCTGGCCTGCCTGTGGCTTTTAGGAAGGCAAGTGATAAACTGCCATAACCTGTTTCCGTAGAGTCTGCCACACATGACTTGCAACCATTGGACCGTTTGGGAACAAAAAAGGCTTTTTTATACTGAAATGTGACCAATGTCAGAGCATGCAAGAGGAGACCTGCCTTCTCTTTATGGTGTTGTTGGCTTTGCAGTGGGTGGAATTGGAAGCGGGTTATCAAGGCAGGGCTGTGGGTCCAGCTTTCCAATATGAATAACAGACGGACAGGTAGAGAAGCTTGGCAGACGCAGGATTTTGGTGGGTGACGCTGTGAATATCACTATCCTGCGAGCCAGTGGGGCCAGTGGGGGGCCTGGCGACCACCATGAGGATGGGTCCTGTAGACTGAAATTCCCGTCCCTGATTTCAAGCCATGGCTTCTCTCAGGCAGAGCTGTGCCCACCTGACATGTGTCTGGAAACACAGTACGTTGGCAAAAGGAATCCCTTTCATGCGCAGAACTGGGGAAGGTGCACACATCCACCTCAATACCACCATTTTCATGAAGCCAGGCAAATACTTGAGAAGTGTGTGGTGAGTGAGAAACAATTTGTGTTTGTGGCACGATGGTAATGTTTCAGAAGAGCCCACATTGACTCGGCATGATCTCTACACTGTGCAGACACAATTTATTTTCCCAAAGACTTGGGATCCAAGAGACTGACACCAGCTTGCTTCCCAGGAACCAGTTGGGTGAAGCCATACAAACCCCGAGCCCTTGCATGGAGATGATCTTGGGGAATCCCAAAACCGTGATGATGTGAACATTTCTACGAGCACAAAACTATTCTACAACAAAAAATAACAGTCTCTTCTTTGTGTTCAGGCTGGTGGCAGACACATCTCCAAGAAAGCATGCATGTATCTTGTGTTTTATTTTATTTGTTTATTGGCTTCTGAGTTTTCTCTGCAAGAAAGACGTCGTTGGAGATTCTCAACTTATAAAAATATATTGTGCCCGAATAGGCACCCTTGGGGATGTTTGCAGCTGTATTACTAGATGATGAATTTATTACAGTTTCTGTAATTCTTCCAATCTTGACTAGAGTAACCAAACACAGACGTTCCTCAAGAATAAACCAGCACATAGATGCTGAGTTAACACTTCTGTAAGACTGCTGTTTCTTCAGCCTCAGGAGGACAGGAGGTACATGTTGACCTAAGCAAGTGCCCTTTTAGGTCACCGATGCAGCGTTTTGTCGTGCAAAATGGACCATGCAGCTCTCCATGAAGAAATCTGAAGGAGGAGGACTTTATGTTTCACTGTGCCCATCAAAAGCTATTACTGGTTTGGAGTAGATTCGATCAACCACAAGTACAATGGCATTTTATTGCTAGTGGAGGAAATGAAAAGAGTAATGAAGCTCATCTTCCAAAACAGTAGCAGGGGTTGAAGGAAAACCCAAGCACTGATTCCGTGAGTCTTACAAGATTTCACATGACTTCCTCAATGTTTAAATCCTTATCAGGTTATTCGAGGGGCTGGCAAATGATGACCTTCAGGTCACATCACACTTCCCACCCGTTCTTGTCTGACCGTGAGCCAAGCGTGGTTTCTACACTTTCAAATACTTTAGAAAGTTCAAAGGATGGATATCTTGTGACACGATGTTTTATGGGCACATGGTCATGCTAATTCACTTATGGATCACCGTCAGGGGCTTTCTCTCAGCAATGGCCAATGAGGTGTTGCAGCAGCCCATATGGTCCACAAGGCTGCAAATATTTATTATCTGACCCTTCGGAAAGTTTGCTGCTCCCCAGTTTGGAAAGTTAGTTAGGCAAGCCCTGGTTTTGGAATTCTGTGGGTTGGGGAACAGACATGTAAGTAGGATGTCCTAAATGCACTCAGGGTTCTTGCAAATAACGTGAGGAGACAGGACAGGAGAACAGTTGCACATTAGAAATCAGAGACCCCAAAAAGGGAAGGGTCACATTGATGCTGGAAAACTGTAAGGAAGACATGCAACGGGGAGCAGGATCTTTGGGAATTAGTAGGGACAAGACAAGTCTTGGAGAAGAAGGTGCATCAGAATTGCGGGCGATCCTTCTTCAAGGTGGATGCGTTGGGAATGGCCATCCTTCTAGTTGGATATGTTACCTGGGATGTCAAAAGCATCTTTTTGGATGGGGCTCAACATCCCAATCTACTATTCTGTTCCCCCTTGCCACACTGTATCCACAGCCTCAGAGCATCCCCTCTTGTTGAAACCCACGGCCCCTTTCCAGCCCCGTATCTGTAAACGGTGAGTCCACGATTCCTGACTTGATGGACAGTGATGGGAAGAGAGACAGAGGACAGGTCTGGATGGAATCTACCCTGTATGTTCTGATTTTCCACCTTTGGGGGAAATCCCATGAAATGTGTGAATAGTCAGTCAGCTTCTTGAAAAGTTATTTCACACTGCTACATGTTGGGCATTAGATCATAAATGAGTTAACTTCCATGCAAAGTGCAATAGGGAATCCAGTACGATTGCAGGAAAAAAATTGTGAAACATCACATTTACAAAATCACGGTTCTTCTAGGGTTTTGATGTCTTTGGAATATGCTTTGGCTTCCCCCTGCAACTTAAAAGTGCCTTCTTTGTTTGAAAGCCAATATTTGTTCCCTAAGGTAACAAGCAACGAGCGATTCCATAAAAGAGGTTATACAGGTAAGGTACTGGTTAGGAAAGTATGCCCACTGGTCACCAGGCTCCACTCTGGAATACTTTTAAGTGCTCTAAAATCTTGTATTTGCTGTCATTTAACCTGTATTATCTTGTGTGAATGGAATATGCTGAAATTATCATTTGGCCAGTACCTTAAGGCAACGAACAACGTGGTGGTTCCATTGGCCCCATGGTACCACTGATGGCTCCGTGGGCACCGTGGGCCACCTCCGACAATAAGGAAAATAATTGTGTTCATAGTTCTTGTGATAATTAGGGACAGGCCAAGTGTCCTCTTTCATATGGTGACTTTTCCTTCCTTCCTTCCTTCCTTCCTCCCTCCCTCCCTCCTTTCTTATTCCCTTCTTCCTTCTTTCCAGAGGAGGGTGATCGCAGAAAAGGGAAACAGACATCAGAATGGGATAAATATCATTGGCAATATGTGTATGCTACACACACATGTTCATTGCAGCCCTATTCCTATTTGCAACGGCCAAAAGGTGGAAGCAACCCGAGGGTCCATGGATGGATGGATGGATAAACAGAACGTGGTCCATGCATAAAATGGAGTATGACGCAGCATTGAAAAGGAAGGATGTTCTGCACCTGCTATGATGCGGATGGACCTTGAGGACATGGTGTTGAGTGACATGAGCCAGACACAGAAGGACAAATCCTGTGTGATTCCATGTACACGGGGCCCCTAGAGGAGTCCCCATCCACAGAGACAGAGAGTAGATGGTGGGGCCAGGGGCTGGGGGACCGGGATGGGGAGATAGAGTTTGAAGGGAACAGAGCTTCAGGTTGGAGAGATGGAAAGTTCTGGAGATGATGGGGGGGATGTTTGTACAACAGTATGAATGTGCTCAATGCCACTGAGCTATGCACTTAAGGTTGGAATGGTACATTTTATGTTCCTGGTATTTTACCATAATCTTTAAAATTTAAAAATGATGCTACTGCTTTGTTATGGAGTCAACATTCATTCTTGGGAGAATCTTCAAGATCTGAATAAAAACCGTCAGCCTGGGTTCTGGAGTAAGGAAGCAGCAGGTTAATTTTGTTTGCTTCTGAACAGCTGGGCCACTTGGCCTGTCCCTCATGTTTGCAGAGCATTTGGCTGCTTAATGTGCTCCTGGCAAAATCCCCAAGAACAGTTTGTAAACAGAGCCTAAAGCAGCGTGGGGAAGGGCTGTGTCACGGGAGTGAAGACACTGGGAAGGCAAGGGTCCATGATGAATCTGGGGTGACCCAGAAGAAGGCACATGAGCTCTGGCCTGTGCTGTGATGTACCACAGCCTATGTGTGCCTCATGAGGAATGTCCCCTTATTTGGGCAGTTGTGGGGGTGTGGAGCTGGCCAGCCCCCCTCAGGTCTCACCCCAGGGAGGGGGGAATGTCTAGTTTGATAAGCTCTGACCTGCTTGCAGAGAGCTTTGATGCGTCCTCCCCTCCACAGAGGGATAGAACCCCATAAATCTCCAAAAGAGCTGGAGTCTGCTGGGGCTTCTAATCCACCTGGAAAAAATGCATTCCCAAATGCCAACAGACTTGCAGATATTTGGGGACAATACACAGCATGAGCAGGTGAGAGGATGAGCACAGATGGATTAATCCTGTGAGGGGCGTGGATCCTGCAGGGAAGCCACTTATTCGTACCCTGGAGGGGGCTGGGAGAGGCAACCATTCCGCAAAGCAGAAGCAGGGTGAAATGAGAACGGAGGATGGGAATGGAGCTTGGAGGTTCCCTTAGATAATTGCTGCCCTTGAGATTGAAGAAACTCGGTGCAGGAGCTGAATTTTAGCAGAGACATGACGGACACCCTAATGAATGACACAGCAGAGAGATAAATTTGTATGACACAGAACAAGATATAGATGTAGACAGAGGATGAGATCAGCTTTCAGAAAGCAGGCGTGGTGGTGTTTCACTCGGGTAGCTGTGCCCAAGGAGGTTTTGGTCATCACATCTGGAGGGGGTGCTGCTGGCATGGGGTGGGGGGAGACCAGAGATGCTGCTCAATGCCCCGTGGTGCACGGGATGCCCCCCATCAGAGTGGTGCAGCCCCAGATGCCAATAGTACCAAGGCTGAAAGACTCTGGGTGAGATCCAGCAGATCCAATCCTACCTTAATAAAATGTTTCAAAAATAGAGGAAAGACACAATGATTGGAGAAAATACAAAGAAATTGTGTGTGCATGCATGTGTGTGCATAATAACATATCAATATTTCACATATAAATATAAACAAAATATATAAAATAAATACAATAAATATACAATATACAGTAAAATGTATCAAATATGTATTTCTAAATATGTACATAATTTCTTTGATGACATATATAATATATACTCTATGTATATATGTATGCATACATAAAATGCATAAATGTTATATATAATGTAAATAAAATATGTATATATAAAAATGTATGAATGTTATATGTAATCTAAATAAAATGTTTATATATCATAAAATATATGCGTTATATAAAATAAATAAAAGATATACATATAACAGCATATATAAATATGATGTATAAATATACATATATATTTATTGGCAGAGTAAAAAAACCCACTTACAATTTCAAATTGAAAGTTGTGATTAATAAGAAAAAAGTACAAAGATGGCTATGACAGATTGCAAAAAAGGTGACTCAGCCCACCAAGAGGTGGTTTAAGTCCCCACCACTGAATGGGGGTTGCCTTGTGACTCACTGTGACCATGCAATTCAGAGAAAGTGAAGTCATGGAAATTCCAACTCTTGTTGCAAGGGGCTTGTGGTTTTCCTTCTAACAGCCCATAAAGAAGTGGAAGGCACCCCGCCGTGTTGTGGGACATAAAGAGCCTTTTGTCCCCATTGCCCCGGCCAACAGCCAGGCACTCTCCATAAGCAGAGTTACCAGGAGCTGAGCAGAGATGCATGAGTGACCATGGTTGACCAAATCATCAACCCACAGAATGATGAGCTCAACAGTGATTGTTGCCTGAAGCCACTAAAATTTAGGGTGATTTGTTACACAGTGAGAACTAGCTGATGCATTGGTACCAATGCAGACCCATATCCTCGAAGGATAAAGAGAAAGTGAAGTTACCCCGGGTGAAACAACTGTCAGACTCCACTAAATATCTCATCAACAATATTGGACATGAAGAGACCATGGAGCAAAGCCCTCCACTGTCTGTGAGGACATCTTTTTTTCCCCTCATAGGATTCCAAGCCTGGTCAAACTTGTGAGTCAACACAAGGGGAGGGGAGAAAGAGGTGGATGTGGAAAACGTCAGCAAGTTGACATAGTAGACCTCCTTTCTGCAAACAAAACAAAGCAAAACAAAACAAAGCAAAACAAAATTCGATGTATTCCAGACCAAGTGGGAAGAAACAGTGGGGCCCAAGGAGCAGTAGGATTAATCCACAGGGATCACAGTAGACAGGCTTCAACAGCTCCCAGAAAATGTTTTCGGGAAGACAGCATATAGTGGGATTGTAAGAGTTGGATCCAGAAGATCTTATTGAGGAGATGAAGGATATTGCTTCTTCAACAAAAGGAAAATAATTAGAAAAAACGACTTGCTGTTCAAATTAGGTCTTAATGTGAAGCAAACAAAAATGTGGAAGGACTTGTTTTTTTAATAGGTAATGAAATGTAAGAAACAATACTCTCAAGAAAAACAAAACAAAGACAATTCTCCATTGTTCAAGGCAATTCCAAAGGGACAACAACAACAACAACAACAAAATCACTGTGAATTCAGCAAAATCCTTTGAATTAATAATGTTTCAGTTAAAATAATTTCCTCACATTGGGTGTAATTCTATTTTCCTCTTAAACTGACTTTCTATTTCACTGGATATAATAATTTTTCTTGGGGGGATTATCCTAAGACTGGTTTAAGCTTTGAATTGTTTCGTTTTCATTTTAAGTTTTTAAAAATATTTTATTTATTTATTTGAAAGAGAGAGTGAGAGCATGAGCAGAAGGGAGGGGCAGGGGGAGAAGCAGACTCCCTGCTGAGCAGGGAGCCAGATGTGGGGGCTCCATCCCAGAACCCTGAGATCATGACCTGAGTCATAGGCAGATGTTTAACCTACTGAGCCACCCAGGTGCCCCTTTCATTTTAATTTTAATGCAGTCCTTTTATGAGTGTTTATCAAATTAGCCTTATAATTGTTTTATTCAAGAAATAACTACATTTTGCTCCTTGAGAAGCTGAGCTCCTAAGACATATTGTATGGTTTTAAAAAATTCACTATCTTCAGGTCCTTTTACTTTTAACTTAGCAGCATTGTTTACAAAATAATATCTTCTTTTGTGATGTGTGATATTCAGTTCAGGTGTCTTTGTTTCCATTAAATGAAATGAACTTGCTTTTAAAGTGAAAACATGAGCTCTCACTATCTCTGGGGGAGGCAATCGGGGACAATTTTAATTTTCCTCTGATACTTTTCAATTTCCTGTATTTTGTCTCTTATCCTATTATGTCCTAATTAGAAAGTAAGAATGACTAACCCCACCAAGGTTTACATGGCTTTAGAAGGAGTTACTTGTGTTGACTTTTAGGTCAGACTCTAGTTTCCATTTTGCAGAAACAATTGGTTGGGTCTCTATCCCCTTTCCAACCTTTCCAAACCAATAAATAAAATCTTTAAAAAGGGGGGGTGGTGTTTTCATTCTGCATCACTTTTCAAGTAAAAGAGAACTTCTAATAGCTCCCTGGATGATCTAAACTCATGTCTCTACAAAAGTGTTGTACATCTACACTTAACCCACACAGGATGTGGAAAGTGGAACCAGGCATGGTTAGCTTGGTACAACCATCATTTCCCCAAAATCCTTCCTTTGAATATATAACCTTATGAAGGAGTAATGTAATCCCATCAAAATGTGGGCTCTGCCCCAATAATTAAGCAGAGGGAGGGTGAAGATTTGCATCAAGTTTTCGATAGAGTCTGCTGAATTAATATAGTACCTGTGTCCCAAAAAGTTTTCTCTTCTGCAATCACTGTACTCAAGAGCTCTGAGTACCAGGATATTGTTTCTAGGCAGCATCTAGTTAACCGTGAAAAATCAAAGATTAACAGTTCTTTCTTCTTCTTTTTGCTTCTCTCTTTAGAAATCTTTCAACATATTTCAATTTCCTTTCTTGAATAACTTGTTAAAATTAGCTGGAACATCTATAAGAACACTGGCATTGGCTAATTTCAAACTAGTGTGCCTCCAATATCATGAAATTCTGGTTCACGCTGGCTTGAATAACTGTGGTCCACACATCGAGGGAACGTTAGTGTTATCATTTTCCCACGTTATAGTGTCAAAGTGCTTGGATGTGGTGATCCATTTGGTTTCACTGGTGGTGCCTATCCTTTGTGAGAACTGAAGTTTGGGGAGCCAGATTGGCTCCGAGGTCAGGAAGGCAGGACCTTCACATTTCCTATTTATGAAGCATTGTCTTCTTAGAATGCCACTGGGCTTTCTATATTGGCATCTCGGTGGTCACATACTTGCATAGAGCATGGAGAACCTCTATAGTTTTTAATTAGTATTATCTTTGGATAAGAATGGGGAAGAGCTCATCTTGTCCAAGTTTGAAAGAAAAGAATTTTTCTACGTGAAAATGAAAATCCCTGTTGAGAGAGAGGAATGGCGTAATCATACACAGTAAGCCATCAGCAAAATTTCACAGGATCAGAAACCCTCCAAGGAACTCCACTTTTGTTTGCGTGTCCACATTTGAGATTAAATTACACAGTTATTTGGATATTTCAGGTATGAAAATTGCTCGAAGGAAAAATTGGATTCTGTTGTTGCCAGTAGAATTGGTCTATCTATGTTATATAATTTTAGTAGCTACATATTGAAATCTGCATTTCACTTTTCATCACTGGTCACATTGATATGTGCTAGAGATCAGCCATAAAAACACAAACTGAATGTTTTGGAAGATTCCTTGTAGCATCTTAATTCTTTGAGGCTCTGAATTGTGTTTTATAAGTTGCCCAAATTAATTAGATTTTACATCACATAGGTACTTCTGGGTTAATTGATTACCTAGCATATCCCTCTGAGATTAAACTTAAGATAAATATTGGATGTTATTACCTAACACAGTATGATAAATAATGCCTGTGTCCTGTACCTTGTGAATGTTCTATTTTAAGTGCTCCTTCTTACCTTTAAACTTTGTTCTTTCTTCTGTCTCATTGTTAGTGTAAGGAAATGCAACTGATTTCTGTGCATTGATTTTGCAACCTGCCACATTGCGGAATTCCTGTATGAGTTCTAGCAATTTTTGGGTGGAGTCTTTTGGGCTTTCCACATAAAGTATCATGTCATCTGCTTTAATCATCAAAACAGCATGGTACTGGCACAAAAACAGACACATAGATCAGTGGAACAGAATAGAGAACCCAGAAATGAACCCTCAACTCTATGGTCAACTAATCTTCTACAAAGCAGGAAAGAAAATCCAGTGGAAAAAAGACAGTCTCTTCAACAAATGGTGTTGGGAAAACTGGACAGCCACATGTAGAAGAACGAAACTGGACCATTTCCTTACACCACACACAAAAATAGACTCAAAATGGATGAAAGACCTCAGTGTGAGACAGGAATCCATCAACATCCTAGAGAAGAACACAGGTAGCAACCTCTTTGACCTAGGCTGCAGCAACTTCTTGCTAGACACATCTCCAAAGGCAAGGGAAACAAAAGCAAAAATGAACTATTGGGACTTCATCAAGATAAAAAGCTTTTGCACAGCAAAGGAAACAGTCAACAAAACTAAAAGGCAACCTATGGAATGGGCGAAGATATTTGCAAATGTCTTATCAGATAAAGGGCTAGTATCCAACATCCATAAAGAACTTATCAAACTCAACACCCCAAAACAAATAATGCAGTCAAAAAATGGGCAGAAGACATGAACAGACATTTCTCCAAAGAAGACATCCAAGTAGCCAACAGACACATGAAAAAGTGCTCAACATCACTTGGCATCAGGGAAATAGAAACCAAAACCACAAGGAGATACCACCTGACACCACACAAAATGGCTAAAATTAACAACTCAGGAAATGACAGATGTTGGCGGGGATGCGGAGAAAGGGGAACCCTCCTACACTGTTGGTGGGAATGCAAGCTGGTGCAGCTACTCTGGAAAACAGTATGGAGGTTCCTCAGAAAGTTGAAAATAGAGCTACCATATGATCCAGCAATTGCACTACTGGGTATTTACCCCAAAGATACAAATGTAGGGATCCGAAGGGGCACCTGCACCCCAATGGTTATAGCAGCAATGTCCACAATAACCAAACTATGGAAAGAACCCAGATGTCCACTGAGAGATGCATGGATAAAGAAGAAGTGGTATATATATATACAATGGAATATTACTCAGCCATAAAAAAATGAAATCTGGCCCATTTGCAATGATGTGGATGGAACTAGAGGGTATTATGCTAAGCCAAATAAGTCAATCAGAGAAAGATAATTATATGATCTCACTCATATGTGGAATTTAATAAACAAAACAGAGAAGCATAGGGAAGAGAGGGAAAAATAAAACAAGACGAAATCAGAGAGGGAGACAAACCATAAGAGACCCTTAACTTTAGGAAACAAACTGAGGGTTGCTGGAGGGGAGGGGGGAGGGATGGGGTAACTGGGTGATGGGCATTAAGGAGGGCACGTGATATAATGAGCACTGGGTGTGATATGCAACTAATGAGTCACTGAACTCTACCTCTAAAACTAATGATATACTATATGTTAACTAACTGAACTTAAATAAAATTAGTTTTAAAAAACAACTTTGTTCTTTTTCCATCTAAAGTGGGAATATTTTAAAGTGGTTCTTTGTGGGTTCCTAAAGCTTGAATTCCCTTTCCCCTTTATCATCTTTGAATCAAGTTCAGTATGTATATGTTGATATTATCTACTCCAGGGAGCTGCAAATTAGCAACCTGTTTTCTTGCTTGTGACCTTCTAATCCTTGGGGGGGGCGGAGGGGGACCATTTGATTACTGTGTTTAAATCTATAGCCCAAGGTTTGCAATTCATTCCTAGCTTATTTACAGCAAAAATAATTAAATATGTGATTAAAGTTAAATGTATGAAAGTGAGAGATTGTGAAATACTGGCATTCCTAGTGGTGTTACCATGGGTGAATTTTGATTTTTTTTTAAGATTTTATTTTTAAGTAATCTCTATACCCCATGAAGGGCTTGAACTTACAACCCCGAGATCAAGAGTTGCACACTGTACTGACTGAGCCAGTCAGGTGATCTTGATTTTTTTTTTTCTTAATGTACATCCCTCATTTTCAGCAATTAATATTGCTGTGAATATGTTGGGATCAAGGGTCTGACTTTTCTGTCCGTCATCCACTCAGGCTGCTCCATGAGACACATGTGGTAACTGGTAGATACATGTGGTATGGCTGAGACCTGACACCATTATGGAGATAATGCTGGTTGGTTGGTTATTTGTTGGCTTATTTCTCTGTGTCTCCTCCTAAGGGAAATAATTACCTCAATTAGGGTAATTGAGGCTTTCCACTTCTCTGCTAAATATTCACTTAATGGTGCTTCTTTTTGAGTTACAAAAATGTTGGGTTTATAGAGCCAGGACGGCTAAATTGTAGGTTTCTCCTCTCCCTGAAAAAAAAATTTTTTTTTGATCTGAAATGAAAGCATTGAGCATTTAAACCCAAGAGAAAAAAACATGTGGAATGATTCAGACTCCTTTGGTATTGGTACAATTCATCCTTGATTTCTTTGCCAGCAATATGGTGGCCATATTTCCCAACCATACATAGCCCACATGCCTGGGAGGGTAGAGGGCCGAGGGACAAAGACAGACATTGAAGCTAGGAACTAGAGCTTGTATTGGAGCTCTTGTTCCAGAACGGACGTCTTCTATGCCCTTGATTCTCTACTGATCCCATTAACCTGTCTCCTTGTCTACAGAGTAAGGACTATTGTACCTGCGTTCTACTTTTTGTTGTAAGGCTGGTGTGAATTAGGTTTCAATAAACATGAGTTTCCATCCTTTCTTTTTCCTTCCTAAATGGGAAAGAGTATTTTGAATTGGGGCTGATCTCAGAAGTCCTGGCCACACAGCCCCCAGATTAGCAGCTGCTCTGTCTTCTATAGGGCAGTGAGTCTGGAAGAAGCCTGGAGGCTCATTCACCATCATCACCACCACCACCGTGCACCACTTGCCCTGGGGCTAGGAGATATCTCATAAACCGGCTGCTGATAAAGCTGGGTAGCTTGCATCTTATGTTTGAGGGCAGTCATGATTCTAACCGGACCCAGAGAGTCTGGCAGTAAGAAAACATGTTTCAATGTAGAGAAAACTCTAATTCGCACAGGACATGCTATCCACGCTTGGTCACTAATAGTGATAAGAAACAGTCTTTCTGCAAGCTGGAGAGGGTGAGAGAGCTTTGATAAAAGTGAACAATTATCATTATCACAATCTGCTCTTAGGGAGATAGAGACATTTGTGTATTAACTGTAACAAATTTCTGCTTTAATTTTTCCCTCTCTTGGCTCATATTCATGGTTTTCACTGTGGTCTGGTAACACTTACAAAATCCCCTTGGTGAGATCCATGATGTTCCCAGATTATAGGGTGCGTACCCTTTATACACTTGTGTGTGTACATGCATATGTAATGACTGATGAGGGTTAATGCTAGATCCAGTATTTTAAAGGACTCATTCTATTCATTTTTTTTCTTTCCAGACCATATTATTTTTCCTTCTGAAACCATCACTGTTGAGCTAACATCACCACATTTATGATGTCATTAAAAACGATGCATCAAATTCGTGGAAAATAAATTCGGAGAGCCATTGGTGAAATTTTGGTTGCTTTCTTTTTTACTGTCTCTAGAGGCAGAATAAAAGGCTAGATGAGGAGTTGCCCCAGAGGTCTCCCCACTAATGGCCTCATTCTGTTCAGTACCACCCACTTGGTTCCCAGCCACTAGCCCACAATTCCGTGGCCACACAGCCTCCTTCCAAATCATGGTCTTTCCATCTGCCGTGCTCGGCACAACTGCCCTGTTGTTCTGGCTTCCCTGGTGCCTCTTTGACACTAGGGCATCCACCATCTTTGCACACACATCAATTCCACGGTTCTCTGCTGGTGACCAGGTCTCCCCAGTGGCCTCACATGCACTTTCCTCACAGATAGGCAAGATGCTCTGTCAACTCGGACAGCCATGAAACTTGACCTCACTGCCATCCCCTCAGCCCTCCCTGGGGAATTTGGTGTTTACTCCAGAGCCCAGCTTCCTTGTCCATCAGAAACCAACCTTCTCCCATGTGCAAAGTTTCTGATGAAGACATTAACATAACCAATAAGAGTGGGTTTCTTAAAAAGGAATTGACACACAGAATAACAGTTTCAAGTGTCAGCAACGAGAAGGGGAGGGTCTTTTGCAGGGAATTAATGGTGAAATTATAGGAGCCCCTGATTATACAATTTGGTCTCAGTCTGGATTATCTCCTGAGCTCACAGCTACGTTTTTTCCTTCTCCTGTGACTATTTCACCAAGGAAGAAACCACAAGAGCATGCCTGACTATACTGGAAATCAGCAAATGCCCAACCTCTTGGCTAAGTACATATATAAGATATATGTATATCTATATCTGTATCTATTATCTATCTATCTATCTATCTATCTATCTATCTATCTATCTATCTATTATTTATCTATTCATCTGCCTGTCCATCTATCCATCCAACCATCCTTCTATTATCTATTATCTATCTATCTATCTATCTATCTATCTATCTATCTATCTATCTATCTATCATCTATCATCTAGAGGCCCATCCATCCATCCTTCCATCTATTATCTATTATCTATCTATCTATCTATCTATCTATCTATCTAATCTATCTACCTATCATCTATCTATCATCTATCTATCTATCTATCTATCTATCTATCTATCTATCTATCTATCATCATCTATCATCTATTGGCATGCCCATCCATCCATCCATCCATCCATCCATCCATCCATCCATCCTTCTATGTATCTATCATCTATTATCTATCATCATCTGTCTACAGTCTATATTCCACTCCTAGAAAGTTCAAAGGGGTTGTTTGGAAAGTTGAAAGTCTTCTGTCCACTAACCAGATAATTCAGAATGGGATGGAAACTGCCTTTGTAACAACTGAGAGGGAAGCCCGAGTTGTTGGAAGCAAAGGAAAGGGTAAACTTTACTTTCTTCCAGATATAATGCATGGGCCACCATTACTTGAGAAAGAAAGATCTCCCTTTCAATCCACACCTTCATATCAAATGCAAGCCTGCCTTTCAATCAAGCACATCTGTGACTAAGGAGGACATTAGGAGAAGGAAGGGAAAAATGAAGGGGGTGGAGAAAGCAGAGGGGGAGATGAACCATGAGAGACTATGGACTCCAGGAATCAAACTGAGGGTTTTAGAGGAGAGGAGGTTGGGGGGATGGGTTAGCCTGGTGATGGGTATTAAGAAGAGCATGTACTGCATGGAGCACTGGGTGTTATATGCAAACAATGAATCATGGAACACTACATCAAAAGCTAATGAAGTACTGTATGGTGACTAACATAACATAATAAAGAAAAGAAAAGGAAACACCGTGTGTGCTAAACTCCATCTGAGACTCAGCTTGTGAGGAAACTGCAGCCCTCCCTGACCTCCAACTCTGCACCTGTCACACACAATCCGGCTGGCACACCGTGGTTTTCTCCTGCCATGGACACGGTTGGAATCCTGCCCTAGCGAATGTCAGGATCTGGGTGATAAGTACCTGCAGGCATGACATCTCCTTCCTAAGACCATCCTCAGCTTAAATCAGCCCCCTTGCCAGCCCCCTCTTACAACACCTTGTCAACACACAACTCTGAATCCAAGGTTATGAACTCATTTGAGATGTAGGCACGTCTTCCCCCTTGGCCTTCTGGATGGCCTTCCTCCCTTTTCGACCCCACATTCTTCCTTTCCAGAGCCCCAGACCTAATTTAAACCCATTTCCTCTGAAGCACACCTGAGTAATCCATTCCACGTACATACCTTCCCTACTCAGAAGCCATATCCCACGTGCTAAATGCGAACCGATACTTAAATCCTGAGAGTTATTACCTCTCTGAAAATGTTTATATTTTATCTCAGTTTCAAATAACCTTTATTATTGGTTAAATAAAGACAATTGAACAAAAAATCATTTTTCAGTAAATAAAATTGAATTTCTAAACAATTGCTAGCGTTTACTTTGAAATAATACAAACATAAAATTTTTGTTGTGAAATAAATAAAATTGACACAATGTTTAGTTGAATAAAACAGAAATACAGAAAACTGCCCCAAACAGATGTGGCTTGGGGAATATTTAGAAGGGAGATACTGTGGGGTTGCCGTCAGGTGGAGAGCTTTGAAAGCTGTCCTGAAGTCTCCCCCATTCCGATCCACTCAAGAATGTAAGCAGGTTGCTCACAGAATCATGGCAGGTGTCAAAACCTGGTCCAAACACATAAGGAAGATTCCCAGTGATGTGCAATGTTAACGGACTGAAGCTATTTTAGCAGGTATTTCTAAAAGGGATTTGACGTGATGTCTCATGACACTTGAAAAGGCTTCCTGATGTCTTTTAGGGAGTAAAGACATCTCAACAAAATGCTCCTCATTTTCTTGGCTTTGCATTGTCTGGGTAGAGGAAGAAATTCCACGTACCTTAATCTGTCTGCACATTATCCTACAAGTATTTTAAGCAGAGACTGAATAAGGAAACGCACTACTTTGCAGAAATATTCCATTAATGTTCACACTGAGGACTGACTCTGAACAGAGGGAATAGCAATAGAAGGGCCATTTTGGAGATACACTCTCAGTTGGGCAGGATTGTGTTCGATTTTACTGGATTTCATTAGGTGTATAAATGCAACACAGTGAGAACTCACAGGGATAATAAGGGCTGTCCATCCTTGGAGAAATAATAACTTAAATGCAGTATTTGGCATATAGAAAATGTCAACAGTGTAAGGCATAAGAATATAATGAAGAGCAAAATACCCACTGCTTAATGTCAGAATTGGATTATTAATGATACCTGGCATCAATCTGCATTCTGTTCATTTCATCTCTTATTTCCACCTGGAATTAACTACTGTCTAGAATTTAGAGCATCCCATTTCCTTGATTTTAAAATTTCATTAACATAAATAAGAGTAAGTCTAAATCATATATATGTGTGTGTATTGTGTGTGCATATATACAGGATATTAAACTAGACACAGCCTACAAATATATAAACATCACTAACATATTATATATAGTTTGATTGATTTGATACTTGAACTTAGTACTTTATATTAACTTTAGTGCTTATACTTTAGTACTAACTTTAGTGTTTAGTACTTTAGTACTTAGACTTCCTTTTTCATCCAATATTCTATAACTTAGATTTTCATATTGTTGTCTATGTCTGTATTTCACTTGTCTTCCTTCCTTCCTTTCTTCCTTCCTTTTCTTTCTTTTTTCTTCCTTCCTTCCTTCCTTCTTTCTTTCCTTCCTTCCTTCCTTTCTTCTTTCTTTCTTACTTTCTTTCTTTTTCTTTCTTTCTTTCTTTCTTTCTTTCTTTCTTTCTTTCTTTCTTTCTTTCTTTCTTTCTTTCTTTCTTTCTTCCTTCCTTCTTTCCTTCCTTCCTTCCTTCCTTCCTTCCTTCCTTCCTTCCTTCCTTCCTTTCATTTCCTGCTTCAAAGTACCCTGTTAAGGGAGCTAACCACAATGTATTTCTACATTATCTTGTTGATGGTTACTTAGATTCCTTCCAGTGTTGGTTATCAGCAACAGGGATGGTATGAGCACTCAGGTACGTGTGTTGGGGTGCACCCCTCAATGGTTTTCCCTAGAATATGCACCCAGGAGAGGAGTTCTTGCATCATGGTGATGTGATTAGAAACGATGGGTTCTGCAAAGTAGTTTTCCAAGGACGTTGTAGTAATTGCATACCCAAGGTCATTGTCTACGTGTCCTCTGTCATTCCACATTTCTCTCCCATGCTTGACATTTTCAGAATGTGTATTTTGTTAATCAAATGGAAATAGACATTTATCATGTTGTGGTTTTGATTTACGTTTCCCTGAAGGAATGGAGTGGATCATCATTTCAAGTGTATTGAGACCACATGTATATCCCTCTTGACTGGATTTCCTGCTTATTGATTTCACTGAGTTTCCTAATGGCTTGTGTCTTTCCTATAAATGCAGGTTTTATGTATGTTCTAGATATGCTTCGTTTGAATCCTTTGTTTAAGAGTGCTCCCATTTTCACTGTGTTTATGGTATCTTTTGATACACAGAAGTTCTTAATTGTAAGCTAGTTCACATGGCATTTTCTTCAATGGTTAACGTGTTTGTGTCTCAAAACAATCTGTCTGGGCTCCAAGGAGAGAAAGATATTTTTTCTGTGTGTTTTCTTGAGGAAATTTAATGATAATCCATCTGGAGTTTGTGTGTGTGTGTGTGTTCATATGGTTTTCATTTTTTCCATATGGAAAGCCAGTTGTTGCAACACTCTTTATTGGATAGCTGCTTGTTTACGGACTGATCAGTCCTCTCTTCTCTGTTGTGTGTTATAGCACATACTGGCCTCCCCATTTCCAATCCTAGGTCCCATGGCCATTTGCCTGGGGCCTTTACCTGGAGCCCGATGGACCATGGATATAGCAGAGGCAGGCCAGAGTGCTGGGGATTTAGGGCATATGAGAAACAGCCCTCACATAAACAATGACAAGCATTGGTGTGTAGTGTAATTCACCTTAGGCCATAGCTGGGATAGCTCGGGGGCACATTCAACACTTTCTCGAAAACTCTTGGCAGGATTGAGCCCCAGCTTTCCATGGTGGTGACCTGCTCCATACACACCGCATTCATTGCCCGCCTCCATTCCTTGTCTCACGTCCCCACATCCTGTTGGTGCTCCCCCCCAAAATCAACTCCTAACTACAGTTTTTGAGGAGAGGTCTTGTTCTGAGGGAGTCCAGTCTATGCACACACATCACTATCTACTGTATCTTTCTATCACCTGTGTATATATGTATCTATCCATCCATCCATCATATCTATCTATCCATCATATCTATCTATCATCTATCATATCTATCCATCCATCAGTCATCCATCCATCCATCCATCCATCCATCCACCTATCCATCCATCCACCCATTCATTTATCCATCTATCATCTATCCATCCATTATATCTATCATTATCTATCTATCTATCTATCTATCTATCTATCTATCTATTATCTATCTATTTATCTATATATCTATCTATTGGATTCACCTGGAATCCTTTATCTACACCCAGAACTTCCTTACTCTCTTGTTAGCATTTTAAGTACTGCAAGATGTGGTTTAAAAATAATATTTTGTATAGCATTTTTAGTTGTCTTCAGTGGGGCAGTCTCTATCCAAATTGCTTGCTCCTCCATCACCCAGCTCATAAGAATTTTGGAGGCATAGGTTCTATGAAGGACCTTATTTGTGATTTTTATTCAAAATGCATTTAATCTGTCGATGCAACATGGGGGGAGTTAACATCTTTATCCTAGTGAGTGTTCTTATCATGAACATGGGATATCCATGCATTTAATTAGATCTCATATAACAGATTTCAATACATGTTTACAAGTTTTTGCATACAGGTTTTGTCTATTATTCAATAAATTTGTTCTCAAGTGTCTTAAGACTTTTTTTTCTGTTCTTGTAAAAAGACTCTTATTATTTAATATTCTAATTTTTGTTGCTAATGCAGAGACATTAAATTGATTGTACATATTATACATGCAGCTAAATTATTATATATATATATATATTTTTAAACCTGTAGACCTGTTAGTATTTTTATACAAATTATTCACAAATATACTTTTATCTTTCTCACTTTCGTGCCATGAATTTCTCTTCTCCTTAGAAATTCCACCAGTGTGTTGAACATAAATAGTGATAACATGAATTACTGTCTCATTACTGACTTAAAGGAGATAATTCTAACAGATACCCATTAAGAATGACTTTTGCTTTCAGTATCTTTAAATAAACTTTGATTGGCCTGGAGTTTTCTTTTCTTAGACTTTTCTGGCCTAGTGTTTGGGCTCCAGGTTACTCTAGCACCAAAAGATGAATACGTGAGTAGTTATTTTTCCATCTCTTGGATTTCTATGTATTTTAGAATAATTGGTATCTTGAACCTTTGGTAGAACTTGTCTATAAATAATCTGGATCTAGTATCTTATAGATGAGGACATTTTTAAGTGGTGATATACTTTCTTTATTAGCTATAAACAGATCAAACTTTCTACTTCTTGAGATGAGTTTGTGTGTGTGTATTTTAATGATCAAAGCCAATTTATCTTTTTTCTTTTCTCTTGGCACAAAAATTTTCTTTTCTATGATTATGTTCTCGTGCGCATTCCTACTGCATTTCTGTCTGTCTCTGTTTTTGTAAATAACTGCCATCCTCCCCATCATGTGCCACTTTCACACCACAATGGCAGACACGAGGAACTACTCATTTGTGGGAACCTGTGGCTGCAAAGCCAAAAATATTTACTATCTGGACCTTTACCTGAAAAGTCTGCTGATGCCTTGTGTTTTTTATTGGTTTCTAGTCTTATCTTTTTTTGCATATTCCTCTACTTTGTTTACAGTTACGGTCTCATTTTTATCTAATTCCTTATGATGGATACTCAGTTCATTAATTTCCAACCTATAGTACTATGAGTCCTCACCTCATACAGTAAGGATGCGTTTCCTTCCACATACCATTTTTCTACCTCCCTCAATTTTGTTGGCTAACATTTTTATTATTATTTAGTTCCTGCTGACATACAGTTTCCATGATCATTTCTTCTTTGACCCAGGAGTGACTCCCAAATTTAAGTTTAAAATTTGGGAATGTGCTTTCCTCCAGGAAAATGGACTTCATTCTGTTGGCAGACTGAGGTTACCTGGGATCACATCATCCATCCCCGAAAGCCTGGGCTCTGGGAGAGTCCACGTGTCACCGCTCCAAGTACGGCTTCTATCCCATGAGTTTAGTAACCAGATAGAAGTGGAGCCATAGATATCTACTCTCAAGGCAACCCACCTGCCTGGCCACCTTCTTGTAAAGACCCCAGTTCACCTGCTTCTACTCTTCTGGGGTGCAGCTTGGGAAATAGTTGGAGACACCTGCCACTCTTGTCATACCATCAATAGTGATAGAATGCCATTTTGTGGACGCAGTTTTGCAACAAGAGGGCTCCTCAAAGTACATAACCCACCATAAAACTGAAGTAGAGGTGTGAATTTTTTTTTTTTGTAGGGCCATGAATTATATTCAGTGGGTCATTGGATATTGGACCTTTGGCTTTTTTGTGTATGTGGCCCTGGTGATAGTCCTCTTCCTCTGGATATCGCCCCCCCCAACACGCCATCTCTGCTGAATGTCTAGCTTAACATTTAGGACTTGTAATCCAGGATAAAACCTAAAGACACCTATACCTCAGCAGGAGGTTGCTGTTCAAATCGCCACGATTAAGAGAAGGTCACATCTGGGGGTTCCGTGAAGTCCCAGCTTGGGTGTTAACAGAGTCTGAGGGCTCCATGTCTTCCAGCAGCTCATCAAGGGTTGGGTCAGGTCTCCCAGCTGCCCAGATGCAGACAGTTACTGCAGCCCACATAAGTCTCCACCTGCCTGACCGCTCCTGCTGTTGGTTTTATATCACACACTGTGTCTTTTTATTGCATTTCCGTGGGGGCGCTGTCTCACGTCGTCCTGTAATTGATGCGTGAGCAAGTCTGGTTTCCCTTCAAAGTTCAACACAGTCTTGACAAAAGACAAATCCATGTGACCCTTACGGATCAATCTCACCTTGGCGATGAGTCTACCAAAGACAGGTGTCATGACACTCAAATTAGGGCATGTTAAGAAAAAATGCTCCATAAACTATAAAGTATTGTATTAATACGTTATTCACCTTATAACTTACGTTGTAGGCATTTCCATTTGTGTTTATGTTCCAGATGAGTAAAAACATCTTTTTTTTTTTTAAAAGATTTTATTTATTTGGCAGAGAGAGACACAGCAAGAGAGGGAATACAAGCAGGGGGAGTGGGAGAGGGAGAAGCAGGCTTCCCGCCGAGCAGGGAGCCTGATGCGGGGCTCGATCCCAGGACCCTGGGATCATGACCTGAGCCGAAGGCAGACGCTTAACGACTGAGCCACCCAGGCGCCCTTTGAGTAAAAACGTTTTAAAAAATATTTTGAGCACAGATAAATGGTTGATTGCATTTCCCATTGTTTCTACTATGTGAGATCAACATTTCTTAAAATAAAGACAGTTTAATATTCAGAAGGTAAGAAAGAAATAGTCTCTGAATAAAATAGTGGTCTTTCTCCAAAGATCTATTAACAACATGACCCTTGGAAGTATGAGTAGATAGATTGATAACTAGTTGGTAGACATATTTATTGTTCTTATTTTGTCTGACATCAATGAAATATTTATCTCAGCCCACCGCAATACAAGGATGAGTTCCTGTTTGATGTTTGCCAACTGCACTTGGAGAAATTTGGGGCGTGTAGGATATTTTCAGTCAATACTTTGATGTAATTTGATAAAACTGGGCTGAGCTCAGTGATAGGGGCATATTGTACGTGTTTCTAGGGCTCTTATAACAAAGTAACACAGAATGACTTAAAACTGCAGAAATTGCTTGTCTTATGGCTGGAAGTCCAAAATTGAGGTGTGAGCAGGGCCACGTGCCCTCTGAAACCTGACGGGAGGCTCCTCCCTTGCCTCCTGCAGCTTCCGCTGGTTGTCCACAAAACTTGGCATTCTTTGGCTTGTGGCCACATTGCCTCCATTTCTTCCTTCATCGACACACGGACTTTTCTCACCATGTTACCTGTAAGTCTTCCTGTGGCATTCTCAGTTTCTTATAAGGCCACCAGTCCCATTGGATTAAGACCCACCTTAATGACCTCATGTTGGCTTATTTATATCTGCAAAGACCTTATTTCCAAATAAGGTCCCATTCACAAATACTGGGGCTGTGGACTTGAACATAGCTTTTTCAGAAACACAATTTACCCCACAAAAGGTATAAGAGAAAAGGCAGCAACAATAGCCACAAAATCAGTTTATAGACCCTGATGTTAGAGTCCATCGGGTTGACCGCCATGCCCAGAACGTGTAATCTAAGCTCAGCTCTTAAATATTTAGAATATGGCTGAGCCCCAGATAAAAAGGGAACGAGTCTATAGAGCTTCATAAACCTTTTCAGATCAGGGGGTGTTCCTGTTACTGGAAATAGTTACCTCATATAGGAAAACCAAGCCACATACATACCTGAGTCATGTTGTGGGTGCTCTCCTGGACCCCTAGATATCCCCGGGGTCCTTAGATCTTAATTCCAAGAGGCGCCGGCTCACAGAGTCATAGCTGCCAGGCAAGCCAGAGCACACTGACCTGGAGAAGTTGGATGGGATTTCAAGGACAAATGGAAAATGATGAAAGTCTTGGCAAAAGCTGGTGAAACATGTCTAAAGAAGAAGAAAAACACACTTGGAAGAAAATGGGAACAGGTTAAGGGGTTCTGTATAACTTGCCATATGTTTGCAAATTTAACAAATTCTCAGGCACTCAGACAATGTCTCTTGGCAGCCACCACACAGAAAACTGGGCAGGTTACTTACTCACCCAGTATTGACTAGCCGTGCGGCCATCACTGACGGTCTGGTTGGGGCTGGTGGGTGCCCGGGGAAGGGTGGGTAACGGAGGCTTACACAGTAGTATAGGAGTCTATTCAGGCTGCCATCACAAAGCAGCAAAGTTTGGGCAACTTGACCAACAGACATGTGGAGGCTGGATGTCCAAGGTCAGAGTTGGTTTTTTGTGAGGGTTCTCATCCTGGTTCATAGATGGGCACCTTCTCACTGTGTCCTTGAACGGCCTTTCCTTTGTGCACACACAGAGAGACAACCAGCAGATAGAGAGGAGAGATCGGATCTCCAGTCCTAATGTCTACAAAGAGGCGGTGGGTGGATTGGACGGGGCGGTCAAGAGGAGGCCACATCTTATTGTCCTCATGGGGGGGCGGGGAGCACACGGACATGGCGGCTGGGTGGCTTCAAATACCTAAGAGCACGTGTGAAGTCAGTGCTGACCGCAGACAGAAATCTGAGGGACATTCATGCAAATGAGCATTTTCCACACACTCTTCTGCAAACTCTGGTTCTTCCAGATATTGGTAGGGGCTCTGAGTAACGAAGAAACAGAGAGACACACAGAGACAGAGACACAGAGATACTGAAACACACACACACACACACACAGATGTTTTATGTTCAAATAAGATCGCAAACGTGCAGTGGGTCTTGTTACTGCCTTTAAACTGTTGGTATGCTTTGCAGTAAGAGGTGGGGCAGGTGTAGCTGGGGGTGCTTATTTTCCTTTTCTTACTCGCCGCCTCTTCCTCTGCAGGAACACATTCTGAAGCCCCGAGGGAAAGCAGGAGGGCGGGATGGCCAGGAGAGGCCATGCCTGCAGAGCAGGGTCCAGACCCGCTTGGAGCCATCTGTCGTCCCTCTTTGCCACACAGATGTCCCCAGGACTTTGAAGCCCAGTTCTGGCAGCAATGCAAGGCCTTCTTCCCGAATTGCTCTATTTTGCTGACCTCCCTGCAGCCTGGGAGGCCAGCAAGCTCTCCTATTTGCCTTGGATGACAGAGCTCTCTGGGTTCTTTGTGTGGGTTGCAGGTCTCCCTGTCCCCCGTGCCACATCCTGGGTCCTCCAGGGACCCCCACACTCTGACATCTGTGCATAGATCTAACCCCAGGCACACGGACCGGCCAGAGCGCCTCCACCCGCCTGTCACTCGCTCCAACTGCCCAGAGGCACCGCGTTCACCCAGAGTCGAGGAGAACCCTACTGGGAAGAGAGAGCATTCCATACACCACATGGTGGTGCCTCCCTCGTCCCTCACTGCGTCCAGAATTCTGAACTTGTGTGAATGCACCAAGGGAGCCCTGCCACAGAATAGCAGTGTCAAATGTGGACATCATGTTCTAAGAGTGAAGAGAGATTTGCTTAGATCTACTACATGCACGGCCTATATTACTGTGAGCATTTGGTTCCTAATGGCCACAAACTGGGGCCTAAAAGAACAGGAATCCATTCTCCCCCAGCTCTGGAAACCAGAAGTCTAAGATCCAGGCGGGGCAGGGCTGCTGAGATCCAGGTGGGGCAGAGCTGGGCTCCTTCCTGAGGCTTCAGGGGAGGGTCCTTCCTGCCTCTTCCAATCGGCTCCAAGTGTCCCTGGGCTTGTGGCCATGTCCCTCCCATCTCTGCCTCCATCTTCACGTGGCTTATCCTCTGTGTCTGTGTCTTCTCTTCTGTCTCTCACAAGGACACTTGCCATTGGATTTAGGGCCACCCTGATCCAGGATGAGCTCATCTCAGATCCTTCACTTCCTCCCATCTGCAAAGACCCTATTTCCACATAAGGCTACATTCTCAGGTTCCAGGGATTTGACATGGGCCTATCTTTTGCAGCCTAATCCAGTATGAAAAATAGAAAGACTCAATACTAAAAAACACCATGAATAAACGTATGCTTTGTGGGAAGTCTCTTCTCCATATGGAGCCTCTTCTGAAAAACTGAAGTCTTGCATACTCAAAGCAGAATCTGAGATACAAACTGGTATAAAAGTAGTTTGCATCTCTGTAGGCAGAACATGAGTTAGTTTTCACCAACGTGACTGTGTAGGGAAAGGGGCTTTCTCTGAACCAGGTCGACAAACTCACTTGTACAGAAGAGCCACCTCAATGTTAGTGGTATGTTTTCTCAAGTGTGAATTGTGATCCATTTATAACCTCTGCGGCTGGAGACTGTTACTGAACCTAGCAAAGCAGGGGACCCAGGAAGGTGTACTTCCCCAAAGCCCTGACCCTATAGGACACTCTGAAAACCGAACTTACATCCTGAACCGGGGAGTTAGTGATATCTCTGTGAATAAAACCAGCACGTCCACCATGAACATGACATTAATTTTGAAAGGATGAATTGCAAAAGCTTCTCTTGGCAGAGAAACCTGCCTATGGAATCCGCCTTTGATGCACGACAGAATAATATTGGGATTGTTGTTAAGTCTTATGAGACTGTTTTTTTAAAAAAAAAAAAAAAATCTGGGAAAGCTTTTGCTTAATTTAAAACAGGAAACGGAGAGCCAGAGGGAAAGTCAGAACAGTCTTGGAGGGTCAGCCTTTGGTGGGAAATGCTGAGAGAGATCTTGGTTACCCGAGGTCTTCCATGAGTGGAGTTCAGGAAAAACAAGTCATTGAACTTTTACCAGGAAACTTGGCTTAATGAGGATTTTATTGCACATCTGGAAGGTGTTTTCAGGTGTCCAGAGCCTTTAATATGAGTTTGTGAGCCCAGAACGAGGGCGTGTGTTTCTACAGCTAGGCTCTCTGTCCCTGCAAGCTGTAGACATCAGGATGCTTGAGCTATTACGTGTGTAGTTAACGACGCCGGATGGATTTGATTGATTTGCAAATCAGTGTAGACAGAAGGAGAATCTCATAACCGAGTTTAATCCATAGACGTGGTTAGGAAAGGATGGGGTGTGTTCTCCTCATGAGATCTTGACAGTTTCTGTGACAGAATCATTGGATGCTGTACCTTATTCCCACTTCATATTCCATGGACGCATCATCTCCAGATGATGCTAAACCCACCTCTCGACCCCAAAGTCAAGAATGCACGTCCGCCATATTTCTGTTCCAGTGGATTGTATTTTGCAGTGGATTTTATTTCTACCACGGTACCCCCGGGGTGTCCGGACATGCCCGGGATATACAATCATTACTACAACACAACCTAATGACGCCCTTTTGAAACAACTATGTGTCTATTTTCCATAAAAATCGGATTAAGTATTTCTGTTACTTTTAAGTGTTGGAAATGAAGAACTGTAAGCCACTGTTATTCAAAGGCCTTCAAAGCAACTCAAAGAAAACCTGCCTCGTTTCTTTGCCCAGGAGCCCAGAGGGTCACGTTCTGCCCAACGTGTGATTCGGGCAGATAAAAATAAATCAAATGAGTTTCAGACGTCTGTTCCCAGATAAGTTGTCCAAGTCTGGGAACGGCAGAGGGTCAAGAGTTCTTTGTGTTGCTTGCCAAAGATCGGTTCTGAAATCCTTTGCTATTGGTATAAAAAGAGGTCACCAAAGAAACAAGGTCTTTTGTTTTTTGGGTTTTTTTTGGGGGGGGGAAGGAAACACGTAGGGTCAAGGTAGGAAGCAGGACGAGGACAGTGCAAGAGTCACACATGATGCTTTTTAAGGAGATCCGAATTTTTATTGATATTTTTTTTCCCACCCTCGTATTGAGTTGAAGAGTGCAGGAATTTCCCTGAATCCCTTAAATGTCCTCTGCAAATGGTGGTGGGGATGGGGTGATAAGATTCTTACCACCAAGGATGCATACTGAAAAATTCTTGCCAACCTTCTGAGTCTTATAGTTCCACGTGTGTTTCTGAGAAGGGGCTGTTTTCCTTGACAATAAATTACAGAAAGCAGTCTTGGCATGTGTCAATGTGCCGGAAAGCTCATGCACAGGAGATGACTCAGTTTCCCCACTGGTGCATGGGGAGGAAACGATGCAGTTTTGTAGAACATAGACACATGTGCATGCTGACTTCTATTTATCATCACAGGTGGGCACCAGCTGTCTTTGTTGGATTTCTAGAACCCTCACTGGGGGAATTGGGCATGCCAGTCCGCCATTTCTTTTGCTTTAGGTTTGCTGGCCAGGCTGCTAGCACCTTCTCCACCCCGAGGCTGTCTGGATCCATCATCACAACCCCCCACCACATTGAACCACAGCAGGAGCCCGTGTCTGGACTCGGAGGGGGTCCCCGGTGCACCCTGGTGTCTGAGCACAGCTGGGTCAGCAGAACGGGTGTGGGGACAGAAATCCTGACCCAGGGACCCCACACAATGCCACCTCTCTGATTTGCCAGTTGGCTCCTGGGCCTGACGGGGATTCTGTCCTCACTAAGAGTCTCCTGGTGTTTGAGACAACATGCCTTCCTTCCCTTAATCTTGTGATCCAGCTTTGCTTTTAAAAACTGTGTCTTTAAAACCCCTTTCTTCCCCAAACAGTGTTTTTGCAAAGTTCAGTGTACTGTTGGTAAGACATATAGCAAAAGTGCTTCAAACACATGCTGGGATGTGGTGGCCATGGGGAAGCTTGCCCTCCCTCCCACACCGGATCCTTGAGGGGAAGAGATTTATTATTACTGCTGTTCTCATTCTTATTCCATCGTTCCGTGATTCTTAGCCACGCTCTGAGTCCCTTGATGGGCTCTACGGCAATAGAGGGAACAGTTCATCTTTGCTGATTGGGGGGCGCCTCTGCCTTGCGTCCTAAACCTCGATGAACAGACCTTGCAGGACTGACTCACGGGTCTGATTTATATTTTCTTTTTTTTTTTTTTCATTTTTTTTTTTTTTAAGATTTTATTTATTTGCGTGAGAGAGAATGAGAGACAGAGAACACGAGAGGGAGGAGGGTCAGAGGGAGAAGCAGACTCCCCGCCGAGCAGGGAGCCCGATGTGGGACTCGATCCCGGGACTCCAGGATCGTGACCTGAGCCGAAGGCAGTTGCTTAACCAACTGAGCCACCCAGGCGCCCTGATTTATATTTTCAAGAGTATTCTTGAAAGAGTCAGTGTAGGCAAACCCGCTTTCTTGAAAAGTATGCGTGATCTGGTAAGCAAAGATTTTGTGTGCCCCAAAGGACTTGGAGGTGCATGCTCTGCATTCCCTGGGCTCTGAGGGGAGGATCTTGGGGAATCTACGGAAAGTCCTCCAAGCAGAAAATGCATCCTCATGGGGACCTTGATCCTTAACTGAGGCAAGATGAGGGGTGTGATAGATAGCATCAGGATTTCCTCTTGAGTTGTCCTCGTGCATTCCCATAAGTTATGGGATTCCCGAAAAGACATGATTATGACGGGCTCCAAGCAAATATCGTCATACAGAGGAAGTATTGCTCTTCTGCGCCCATGATTCTATTCTTCCTAGTGGAGTCCTGGGGTTCTTTATATGTCCATCCCCCCCACCACACACACACACACACATATGCATGCACACACATGGCCCCACTCTTTATGAGAAAATCTGCTTTCTCTGAATGGCGGGTGAGACCCCGCCTTTGTTTTTTTAATTATTGGGATTATTTTTATAGTTTTAATTGCAGACCCAGCTTGTGCAACTTTAAATCTCAGTGGTGCCTGTACTTGGCAGTAAGAAAATGTCCTTTGAAGTTTGTTTGTGAAAAAACAAAAAAAAAGGGCCCCAAAAAGTTGGGCACCACAAATGAGCTCTTTCTTCTTTACCGAAAAGCCCGTTTCTTGACTGTGTCCCTTTAAGTGGACTTGAAAGCGATGCTATCCATGTTTTCAATAAAAAGCCTTTTAATCATCGGTGATGCTGAGTGTGTGGTCCCTGAGGATGGGCTACCCTGGCGTGCTGGGTGACCCGCCTCTCCTCGCTCGGCTGACCTTCAACCAGGTTCCCGGCTCCACGTGCCAAGAGCAAGACTGAATTGTTTGCAGACATTCTGGTAACTCGTTGGGTTGATTCTGTAAACCTTAGTCATTGCATCCTTTTCTTTCAGAGGTGTTATGAGTTTGCGGGATCTAAGACTAGTGCGTTATTGCGTCCGTTTGCCACCGACACTTCAAGTCCCTTGGGAAAGACCACTCTCTGCAATCTGATTATTTTCTTTTGCTCTTTGTGTTTTTGTCACCGCTCACTAGAACCCTTGTTTTTGGAAGATGCATGTGTTGCTGCATCAACATGGCCAAAGCAGGTGCATTTTCAAGGCGACCTCCCTTCCCTGTGGGATGCAGGGAGGTGGGGGTCCCCACACTTCCTTCACAGCAGGCTCCCCATGCCACGGGTCTGTAAAGATCAGCCCTTGAAAGCACTTTTAATTTGAAAGGACTACATTTCGGGTTTTCCCCAACACCCAATGGCAGAAGGAAAAGGAAGTCTTACATTGTAAATTCACCGACAATCTCACACGCTGTGCTCTTTCCAGTGTTTTGATGAACGCATAGTTGCTTTTGGTATAAAACCATTTTTAATTGAAAACATCTGAGGGTTGTTGGAAGAATTCGTGTTACGGTTTTGTCTGTCCCTCTGATTTAGTGCGTTTCTGTTGTAAAGAGGGATTAGTGATCTCAGAATTCCCAGAAGGGTGCTGAGGAAGACGTGGACCCAAAGCTAGGAATTCTAGTGATCGCGTGAATTCCTTTTCTGAGATGAGCAATAATAAGTAAAGACGGTACCTTTTCAAGTAGAAACAGTGTTAATCGGTGTTAAATAGGTTGTCGGCCAAGAACATGAATGCTAAATTCAGTATTTGTGAACTGGCTTTTTTTGAGTATTTCTGGAATTGCATGATTTCAAAATATTCCTTCTAAAGATATATAGGATTCAGTTTTCTATCTCTAATGGTTATGAATCTTCTGGAGGGACCTGCATTTCTGTGAGCCTCAGTGTCTGTCTCTGACAAACAAAAAATGGGCTAAATCTAAAACGTTTTCATATATGATGCTTGTATTCTCTTATTGTATCTATTCAAGAGACATGATTCCAACCCAAACCATTGTATTCAACTTGCCACTGTGCTAACGAGCTTTTTAAAAACTCTCACCAATCTTCATCTCTCCTTGTGATCTACTAACGTCAGAAGACACCTGATATAAAAATGTGAAACAAGAGATTTCAAATCGCAGAGATTAATTTCCAACCCATAGCCCAATATTTATTATTTTTTTAAGAAAACATTTCTCTGGATTATGTGCAATTATTTTCTGTTTTTTTTTCCCCTTGGAAAATAAGATTAAGTAACGGGGATAGTCAGGTCTGGCTTTTTCAAGTGAACCAAATGTACTCAAGTGTTTCATTTTTGCCAAACACAAAGCAGATTTTTTCAGAGAAGGGTTCAAGTTCTCTTAAAATTTCATACTCAGAGTACTTTGTCCATATATGTTTACAAGATTGATAGTTTATGCATCATAATACTGTTCCCAATGTAGATCAGTCATTATAGTGTACGTCTTGAACTTGTGCACTTGTACAGTGCTGTATGTCAACTATATCTCAATAAAACTGAAAGAAAAAATGCTTTGGGGGCATCAAAACTTCTGTTTTTATAAAAAGAAACTATCCCATTTTCCAGAATTAACAAACTTGAATACTCTTGGCTTTCTCCTCCTCCTCCTCCTTCTTCTTCTTCCTTTCTCCTTCTTCTTCTCCTTCTCCTTGTTCTTCTTGTTCTTCTTCTTCTCCTTCTCCTCCACCTCCTCCTCCTTCTTCTTCCTCTTCTCCTCCTCCTCCTTCTTCTTTCTTCTTCTTTCTTCTTCTTCTTCTTCTTCTTCTTCTCCTCCTCCTCCTTCTTCTTTTCTTCTTCTTCTTCTTCTCCTCCTCCTCCTCTTCCTTCTTCTTCCTCTTCTCCTTCTCTTCCTCCTCCTCCTCTTCCTCCTCCTCCTTCTTCTTCTTCTTTCTTCTTCTTCTCCTTCTCCTCCTCCTCCTCCTCCTTCTTCTTCTTCTCCTCCTCCTCTTCCTTCTTCTTCCTCTTCTCCTTCTTCTCCTCTTCCTCCTCCTCCTTCTTCTTCTTCCTCTTCTTCTTCTTTCTTCTTTTAGAGAAACAAGACATGGAAGGCATTTCATTAAATTGGTTCTTGTTTTGATGACTTCTTGATTGTCCTTTGTATGCCTCCCCTGTTAACAAAACTCTATGAACTTTCCATTAAAATTAGAATGTCTGTTTGATATTTTGTTTGCTATTTCCAAAATTCTTACATGTGCATGACTGCATGACACTGATCCTTTTTTTGTTTCCAAGTGTAGAACATCATAGGCAGATGCCAGGCGTCAAATGTCGAAGTCACACATGTGTGTCTCCAAAGTCATCGCCTGCCCTCCACTTTCTTGTTCTATAAAACTATTTGGTTCAATCATCATGGATCAATCTTCCTAAATATTGGTTTTATCAATTCTTGTCTCCAAATCCCCTGCAATGTCTCCCCATTGCCTACAGTCTGGAGGGTTGCATGGACCGTCAAGAGTGGAAGGCACCCTGGGGCCATGATTGCCACCATCCACACACACAAGGAGGAAGAAATCAAGGGCAAACTCCCCTCCATTGGCTGATACCGCGATTACATCTTGAGATTTCTTCAAGGTGATGGTAGAGTCATGCATGCTTAGCATGTATATGGGTCCTCTGCTTCCTCCGTGTCTTTCCACATGCCAGCAACATCACCTGGGCATAAGATGCAGACAATGTTCAAAGTGATCTTTCTTAAAAGGAGCTACTGGAGTGTGCCTGGGTGGCTCTGTTGGTGAAGCATCTACCTTCAGCTCAGGTCATAATCCCAGAGTCCTTGGGATCAAGACCTGCATCGGGCTCCCTGCTCAGTGGGGAGTCTGCTTCTCCCTCTGCCCCATCCTCCCAGCTCATGCTCTCTCTCTCTCTCAAATAAATAAATAAAATATTTTTTTTAAAAAGCAAGTACTGGATGCCATAGCATTGATTTCTTTCCTTCTAACCACACTCATTTTTTTCTCACTTTAAATTTTCTTTTCAGGAAACGTAATCATGAGGTTGAGAAGGATTAACCCACGTGTGCAAAAGTGAACAGAACCCTATCGAGTCCCGGAAAAACGTAGCAACAAAAGTCAAGAATAAGTCAAGATGTGTGTTGTGGTCTGCATATTTGTGTCCCCTGCCCCCAAATTCATATGTCGAAATCCTGCCTTGCAAGGCGATGATATCAGACAGTGGGGCTTTCGGGAGGGGATTAGTGCATGATGGACCAAGGGCCATTCCAGTGAAAAGATTGTTGCCCATGAACCATGAAGCACACGCTCATCACACACAGCATCTGTTGGTGCCTTGATCTTGCACTGAGTTAGTGGTAATTAGTGATGCAGGAATGGAATATTAATTAGACCGTGACTTCACCTTATGTTACCAAAAATAGGGCAAACCTCTCTGATTATACATCTGGGATGAACAAAACCATTTCCAGTTCTCAAAAATAAAGTGTTAATTGTCGTGAGCGGTGAGTGGTACGGAGATCCCCGTCGTCCATAAAAGAAAATGGAATTTGCCGAGAAGCATTCTTAAAGGTTATTTTTATTGTGCCAGGCACCAGAGTCAGGAAATGTTTGAAGGGCAACGTTTAAATACATCACAGCAATTTTCAAAAGCATGGTACATGTACTTGGGGACTTCTGCTCTTTTATTAGCTGTGTGTCTTCATGGAACTAATTTTTACTGCAGTTGTTACTGTCGTGTTTGCTGCAACAAGAAGGCATGTGTTAAATAACTTTAAGGTGCATTGCAACTATAAAATCATTTATTAATTTTTGTGACGTGGAAGGCTCACCTGGAATTCCGTTTCTTGAATGGGCTGGCATAGATCTTGAGAGCTGGAGCAGGTAGGGGATGAGCTTGCCTTCCAGTGGAGGACAGTTAATAAAGGTGTGCAATGTTTTTTTTTGGTATGTCAAAATATGGGTCAGCCTTAGGACTTTTTTTTAAAGATTTTATTTATTCATTTGAGAGAGAGAGAAAGAACGAGAATGAGTGGGGTGAGGGGCAGAGGGAGAAGGAGAAGCAGACTTCCCGCCAAGCAGGGAGCCCAATGCGGGACTTGATCCCAGGACCCTGAGATCATGACCCGAGCTGAAGGCAGATGCTCAACTGACTGAGTCACCCAGGCACCCCAGCCTTAGGACATTTTAAAGCCTTCCAGCTTTGCAGGAAAAAGAAAAAGAAAAAGAAAAACCCTCCAGAACCCCAAATATGGAAATAGAATGAAAGGCTTTCAGGTTTGTGTCTTGAGGAGGCTTAACAGATTGTGCTGGGTATTCCTTGAGGCTCCTGGAAAATTGTGCCTTTCTGTGTCACACCTGCTTTGTGGCATTTCTTGGGTCTTTCTTTTAATGACAATGTGCATGTGTGATTTCATTAGAAGCCAACCAACAGGCCTTTGATCACATGTGGAAGTGGGTGGGGTATAAATTAGGTCTCAATGAGCATGCATCTGGCTGCCCTAGGCACTTTTGTGGTTTGTGGTGGAGAACCGCGGTGCACGTGGGCATGCCACAGGGAACACCCAGGCTCTGATGTGCACAGACAGGTGGGTCCAATAACCGGTGTGGATAAATGGGAGGGAAGAGTTAATCATGGTTTTTTTTAAAATAACCTTTTTGAGTTAAAATTCATGCACATTGCCATTCATCTACTCAAGGTGTGCAACTCAATGGTGTTTAGTATATGCACACAGAATTGCAACCCCATTGCTTACAGTAAAGTTCAGAACATTTTCATCATCCTCCCCTTCCCAAAAAACCATATTCTTCAGCTACCTCCACTGCATCCCTCCATCGTCCCCCATGCCAACCCCCTGGCGGACACTCTCTGCATCTCTGGATCTACCTATTCTGGACATTTGTTATTGATGGGATCATACTCTGTGTGATGGCTTTCTTCCACTTAGCACATCTTTGAGTTTTATCCATGTTGTAGCAGGAATCAGTACTTTGCTTCTTTCTGTGGCTGAAGAATCATCCATTGTTTGTATATATGCACCATATTTGAATGATTTTTTTTTAAGACTCCAAGGGTCACTAAAAAAAAAAAAAAAAGACACCAAGGGTCACAGACAAGTCTGCTGACTGTAGGTCAGATTCTGGATGTGATTTCTTTTAGCAGAGTTTCGTCCTTGGACAGGTAACGCAGGTGGCTGTCCTTGGCCTTCATCGATGTCAGGAACAAGGACTCCTGTTTGCTTACCTCTCTGTCTCAAACCCCACATTGTCTGTGTGATAGCATCCAGAATAACCCAGAAGAGAGGCTTTGGCTGGGCCAGTGGAGACATCCACAGGGATCAGATCATGCCCCAAACAGCTATTTTGTTAAGGTCAGAGCTAGCTTGGGAACAAAGGGATTGGGTGCAACCTGTGAGGGGCTTTTTCCTCCATCTCCGTGTAGAACCAAACTCACCCACTCAGTTCCCCACAAGACAGAGCGATGCCTGAAGCCAGGAAAACATGGAGGCAGGTGCACCCTCAGGGGAGGGGGGCGTTCCACACCACTGCCCTCACTTCTGACACCAGTTGTAAATTTGGGGTCCCTGAGAGCACCCTCACTGCTAACATCAGTTTCAAGTTTGGGAGAATGCCCCAAAACACCCCAGCCATGAGGTGAGCTGCTGTAAGCCGCCAGGTCACAGGTCCACATGGCCAGAGCTTTGTGCAGCTTCTGTCTGGCCACATGAAAAACCCTGATACTTCAACACAGCATGGAGTTTGGAGCCCCCCAGAATCTCTGGGGGTGTCTGCTAGACCCCAACCTGTGGCCTTTGAGAAGCCGATGAATGCACAGCCCTCCCTGCTGGGTTGTGAGCCCACTGCAAAGTCAATAGGGGTGTCAGAGAGAAATAAAGACTTCTATCCGTTGCCTCTCCAGCTGGACTGGAAAGGGGGCTTGGCAGGTGGCCCAAGCACGCTCCCCACACCTCCGCCAGTGAGCTTATTCCGCTGGGTGGAGATTAGAACAGCTGTTAAACCTTCTCTTAACAGCCAACTCTGAGCTAGTGATTTCCACCTGGAGGTGGAAGGGGATGGTAGACACACACCTGTTGCAGGTAGACCCAGAGAGGCACAGAGAGAGAGAGAGAGAGAGAGAGAGAGAGAACCAGGAGAGGAAAGTCATAAAAAATCATAAGTCTGCCTATGATTTCCTCCAGAGATCTAGAAAGAGCTCCCCTCCACTCCCACGGAATATATTTGAAAGGGATGGTGGGAGACAAAATAAAATTGCTCTGTGATTACACCCAATGAGTCATCCTTTTTCAACACAGCAGTTACATATGCTTCTTCCCCCAAGAGCCTTCAAGAAATACCAGGCGTATGGTGTCATATGTTGGATCTCAATGGGAGTGGTTGAAGGGTAAGACCTGGGGGTTGCTGGAGAATTCCTCCTGACTCCCTTCTGACCAAGCACTGTAATGAAAGGGCAGTGGTGACATCTGGAAAGAAACAGAAAGAATCAAGCCTGGTGGTCTTCAGAGCCTCATACGTTTCCAGAGTCCTATCCCTCCAACAATGACTATCTTTCTGCTTCTCCTAGCACACAATCCCAGACTCCAACTGGGTGCCAGTGGTCATGCATCCAAACTATATGCACCATGGAACATCTTGACCTTACAAGAAGGAAGGAGGGTGCATGCCTGGTCTTGACCCTAAGTGTTCTATGCATCTGGACAACTGTAAGGGTACACGCTGCTGGGAAGACCATGGTCAACTTCACAGGGAATAGGGGGGCTTCTTCTGAATATTTAGAATAGTGACGTCTGGACAGGCAGAGGAAGATGATGTGAAAATGTCAGAGCCTGAATGACTCAAACTCACTTAGGGCAGAGACTAGGCTTCATGGCCTGGCACTCATGTCCAGTCGTGAGTGAGGACAGGGGCCAGCCAAGCGCTGGTGGTGTTGGCCAGCACGTCCATCACTGGCTGGCTTCAATCCCAACACAAGATATCCACCTCGAAGCCCAAATGTCCCTCCTACCCTGGGCTTGGGGGTTGGCAGGATATCTCTAGGTGGAATGGATTGTTGGTCTCATAGTTGGTTCATGTGTCTCTGAGATTGTCTCCTTGGACCCCTTGGCTTGAGTTTTCCAGTGAGGACACTGGAATGATGACTGACGTTCATTAACATGTGGTTGGCTGACACCATGACACTGGCCTTGCTTTTGCCTTCGGGAGTCTTAGCAAATGGAGGTCAGATTCCTGCACCAATGAGGCCCTCACTTGCGTTCTGTGGTTCATCCTACTGAACTGTCCTGACGGTCCCTGATTTTTCCATGGGACTTGCCCACTGCAAGCCCCTTCCCGGCCATGGGACCTCTGAGTACAGGCAACTGCATGATTCTACATTGCGAGCTTTGCCTTGCAGCTCAAATAAACTTCAAGGAAACCCTTCAGACATTGTGATAAACAAACCCTCTTGACCAGAAGCCAATAAAAATACCCCTGATATTAAATTCTGCTGTGCTGTGGCAAGATAATCATAGGAAGGTCACTTCCATTCACTGAAACTTTAGCAAAAAAGAACAGTATTCTGCCTACAGACAGCCCACCAACACACAACCCCAGGGACGGAGGGACGTTTGGGCTTGCTTCAAAGTGGACACTTCATGTCAGGGTTGAAAACACACACTGCCCCCAAGATGTGGTTGGCCCCTGTCCTCATCTGTGGCCCCTCCACGTCTAGAGTTTGCTGAGCCTGGCTTTTTGGTGGTTCCGAGGCTGGTCTAGAGGAGGTCACTGGCCCACTGGTAGGCAAGCTTTCCTGGGGGCACCTTTGTTTGGGAAGACACACGGTCTAATTCCAAGAAGATGAATGAGATGGTACTGTGCTGAGTTGTGAATGAGTGGTTATGTACTTTTTTCCCCATCCTGTTGGTGGTGGGTGGTGATTAAGGGCTTCTCTTGAGTCAAGGGGATCCAAGTGGTGTTTTCCTGAGATTAGTCTGGCGACAGCATGCACCATGGTTCCTGGCCTCTCCCCAGTGCTGAGCATATATTAGACACTTGAGGGACTTATTAAGGAGGAGAATATACAGGCGAAATGACACTTTAATCATACATCGCTGTCTAAATATAACCCAGAGGGAGCCGATCTTGTGAAATGCGCCGAGAACTGAAAACAGTTGCATGAATTTGGTCTTTTACCTTCTTCCTGAGATCCTGAGAGCGATTTCATTGACGTTTGGCTAAATCAGATACATTTTATGTCGATAGTACTGGAAGCAATGCATCCTCAAAGATGAGTGTGTCATGTCAGGGCCATCTAGAGACATTTCCCCTAATACAAGAGTTTCCATTTTTGACCACCCATGGTATTGTTCAGAGCTGTAGTTTATACTTGGGTGGTTGTCTGAGACACAGCTGAGCTTGTCGACTTTCTGAGATGTCCCATAGATAAAAGCAGATTCAGTCTACTTATTTCCCACTCTTTATGCTAGCAAATGTCACTACTCAATGGCATATAATGCTTTTTTTTTAATCAAATAATCCACATTGAAATCTAATGTTGGGTCTCAAGGCAGAGGATACTATTAGGAGCGATGTACTTACTTTTGCTTTGAGGCTACAAAAGGGTATGTGTCCACGTGGTCCGGTCTACTGGTCTGGTTTTCAGTGGGCTGTCATTGATCCATCTATTGATCGTAGACCACCCTGTGTCCAGCCGAGTGTAAAGAAAGCCACCCACCCCAGCAGAAGGCAGGTAGAAAGAGAGCAAGTGTTTCAATGGGCTGCTTTTCACTAATAGGATGGAGCACATAGGATACAGCCTGAGTGCACCTTATAAGTGATGCTATGCTAAAATCTCTTGTTTTAAATTTTAGTTTTTTGTAGGGATTGCTTTTTGTTCATATAATGATGTATAAATTATATATATATAAGTTATATAATATATAGTATATAATTCTATTGATATAATAATAATAAATATAATATATAATAATATATGTAAAAACAATAAATATATATATATATAATGTGTGTATATTTTTTCTTACACTAAAAACGTACAGCAAAATACTTTGGCCATGTGATTTTTGATGGAATACTATTTTACTTTATGGAATCATGATCTGGTGAGAATATGGACTTTCAAAAATATGATATGCCAGTTTTCTGAGGATCAATAACTTTTATCAGCCTAGCAGAGTAACACAAGGGGAAAGTAGGATTTCTTCCCCAATTTGGAGGTCCCTCGATGGATTTTTCTTCCTTTACGCTGCATTTGTGCAAGAATAAACTGTGTGGGGCTGTCAATTTCTCGTAGCCCCTAGATTTTCAAGGCATCCGTATTGGAGGTCTTTTGTGAACATTGTTTTCACAACTATTAAACCTTGGGTTCAGATCTGTAAAATGGGCATCACACAAGCATTTGAGAAGTATAAACCCAAGTGGGTAAATTGTAGCAGGAATCCATCTCGGGCTCCAAATTATTCAGTTTGGTGATCCGCAGTAGGTGGAATGGTAACTGCCCATCCCCCCGTCCCTACTGGGTGGTCCGTAACTGCACCCGAGCATCCGGTGCAGATCCTGCCACTTGAGTTTAACTGTAGGATCGAGGTGGACTCGGTGGGCCTCTTTGATCCTGGCAGAAATTAGTTCAATGTCAGCACTGAGAGTCACATCTGGACCCGGGTTGGTTAGCTCTCCTGGAAGCCTGTTCTCTGGCGTGGAAAGAGAGGACGTATATAATTAGTTTGAAAAATCTTAGAGAACTTTGATCAGTCAGCACAGCTGTGTGATGCTAGTGGGTTTCTGAAATGTGCAGAGCAAAAAAAAAAAAAAATTTGTTGTCATTTCCTCAGCAACACTCATCGAGAGGCACGCCAGGTTTGGATGTGTCCATTGGACATGAAGTCAGACTAAGGGATGCAGAAAACTTTGAGGAAAGGTGAGAGCTCATCCTGGATGTCTTTTAAATGGCAAAGGCAACAAAAACGTGTGAGGACATTTACGACCCCAAGTCAACGCACAAGGTTGAAACAATTTGGGGTGCCGTTTGGAGACACAGAATAAAAAGGGTGGGACAGATGCTGTGTGTGATGGGCACAAGAGTTCTGGGAGGTTTTAGAAGAGCACCCCCCCCCCAGGAGTGACTCTGCCCCCCAACTAGGGGACACTTGGCTATGTCTGGGGACATTTTTTGTTGTCATACCGGGAAAAGAGGAGGCTACTGGCATCTGGTGGGTGGAGACCAGAGATGCTGCTCAATGCCCCACATTACACTGGACGCCCCACCCCAGACAATGGTCCAGGGCCGAATGTTGCCAGTACGAACGTTGAGAAACTGCATGTGAGCATGGCAGACCATTTGCTGTTGGTTTATTGTGGTTCACCACTGAGGGGCGACTCACCTCCCCCCCGGGGTGGGGGACATTTGGCAATGTCTGGGGACAGTTGCGGGCCATTACTGGTGGTGTAATTGGCTCACGGGTGTTTCATGAGTGGAGAGTAAGGATGCCTCAAGAAAGCCCCCCACCACCACCACCAAGAATTATCCAGCCCAAAATAGAAGTTGTGCTGAGGTCAAGAAAGTCTTTCTGATAAATGATGTGGATATGGAAACATAAAACAGAAACTGTCCCAATAGGGTGGAGAGTAGCTGGAGCTATGCTTTGAATTTGTGTTGCTTTTGCTTTGTTTGGTTCCTGCACAGGAGGAGGGCACGGGACAAAAACAGAGAGCAACCAGAAATAGGATGCCCAGGGGATATCTCTGGTGGTGGCACCAAGAACAACCTACCAACACTAGGGAGGCTGCACGGAACATAAGAGAAGAAACTATTTCATATCTGTTCTTAAACTGTGCACGTCTTGCTGTCTCCCTCATTCCCTACACTTGTGGCAAAGCCTGATGCGCACAGTGAGGTCATGTGTGACTTAGTTCCCTTGCTCATCCGTTCATCCGTTTCTAGAGGAAATGAAAGGGTTGTGCGTGATTGATTTGACAAGGGGCAGAAGAGGGACAGTACGTGTTGGCTGGACATGTGATTAATGGAATGAGCTAGTGGGGTTGAACCACCCCAACCCCTATACCTTTCATTTGCTGGAATCCTAAGAAAGGCATCTGCTTTCCGTCACTCACAAGATGGGGCAGGAAGTGCAGCTTATCTATACCTCAAAGACCAATGTGACCATAAAGGGCAACCCTCATCAGAGCGCCTCTTCCCCAGGTACGAGGTCATGGGGTTGCACATGACAAGGTGACATCATTGGCCATGTGGTGGGCAGGTCACCTTCCTTCATACCTGGAGAGAAGCTCAGCCTAAGCCGTTGGGGATGCCGTGGGATAGCATCTCAAGATTATAGGTTATGGGCTTGCCTTCCAGCTGAAATAACCTTATAGGAAATTGTTTTGATGTTTTAATAAATAAACTCTCACGAATAAGAGCCAATAAAAATACCCCTTATATTAAATCCTGCTGTGCTCTAGTAGGGTAATCACAGAGGTCATTCCATGCATCAGAATGTTAGGAAAGGTACAGTCCGCTAAGATTATAATGAAACCCATTTGGCTCATTCCTTATCTAGAAAAGGAGGCTGAATTCATATAGGCTGGCTGTCTTCCAGACCCTAGGCAAGTGTCCAAATCCAACCTACATTTTCTTTACCTCCAAGTAACTTGACCCCATCTTGATGATTAATAGCACAAATCTTTCCCGACCAGAATTCCAGAGTTTTATTCAGGAAGACAAATTCACATGTAAATTGGAGTTAATGTAAATAGTAACTTACGTATATGCACAGATATATATGTATGTTTTATATACATGTATGAATACATGAAAAAATACAGAAATATAAATATGTAATTATACATTACATATAAATGTACATAAGCAATATATAAATATGTATACTAATATTTATATATATATATATACTAATGCATCATCCATGTAGACAAACTATCAACACCACATCACAGTGTAACCCAGTAGACTGCAGTTTGTCTTTGGTTTTGGGGATACCTTTGTGATATGCAGTGAATTATCTACAGTTTCTTCATATCTATACATGAACTGAAATAGTTGTTATAATCTGGAGAGTGACATGATGTTTAGCTTGTCACAAACCCACACATTTTCATGCCTTAGGTTTTACCCAAGGCTGGAATTTGCATCTGTTTGGTTGTATTTGAAACTAGCTTTGCAATGTGCGTTCTGACCTTCATGTGCTTTCGACAGATGGAAGGATGTAAAAGGAAGCGTGTCTGTGCAGTGCTGTGACCGTGTGATACTCTGTGGCCAGCGTCCGGCTGGGGGCAGAACGGCCACTGGAAACGTGGGCAGCGAGTGTCTCATTAAATGGGAATGACAGCATTTCCCCCCTCTCTGCTTCGTGCTAAATTTAGCTATGGGGTTGCTTCATTTTGCTGTTCGTGGAAGTGAACTGAAGTCATGCTTATTTTTGGTTAATGTCTCAGCAGAATGAGCTTTCCAACTCAGTTGCTAATGTTTCTGATTGAATTGTTGTGTTCCACCCCATGAAGAAGACTGTGCATGCCAGGATATGAGTATGTAAAATTACACAGAAGCAAACCCAACATATCGTGGTGAGAGTAGAGGCCACAAAGAGAAGAAATGGTCCCTACTCTTCGGCATCTCAGAAACTAGTTTGGGGAAGAGACATTTCAAGAACCAACAGGTAATCAAGGCATGCAAGGGCAATGAGAGAGGTCGTAAACACACAGCAAGGGAATGGACAGGGAGGGGAGATCCATGCTGGTTTGGGAAGATTATGAGACTTTTCAAGACAGAGCTTACACTAACTGGGGCTCTGAGTTTGCATAAAAATTCAAACAATAACAGAAGACCAAAGATTCTCCCAACCAAGGGTAGCAGACTCAAAGAGCAGCATGGAGAGATGAGGTCCCACATCCAAGATGCAGAGTGAGGCATGGTGGCCATGGTGGAGTGGGGAATGGCAGGGGAAGATGGAAGTCATGTGCAGAGCCAGAGTGGCTTTGTAGGACATAAAAACTCTGCTCAGAACTGGGATGTCTTTCCATAGGGAAAGTGTTTACTGCATGTGGTGAGATGGGGCTTTAGGTCATCTCTGTGCTGGGAGGGATGCAGCTAACATAGAGAAGGAAAGAAAGAGAGATAGAAAGAGAGAGATGGAGTGGGCAGAAAGAGTGATGGGAAGAAAGAAGGAAGAAAGGAGGAAAGGAAGGAAGGGAGGGAGGGAGAGAGGAAAGAAGGAAGGAGGATGGATACATATATGATAGATAATAGATGGTGGGTGGATGGATGGATGGATAGATGGATAGATAGATACAATGGCTAGATAAATTGATAGATGATAGATGGTGAATGGATGGATAGATAGGTGGGTGGGTGGATGGATGGATGGATAGATACAATGGATAGATAGATGGATAGATGATAGATGATAGATAGATGATAGATGGTGGATGGATAGATGATAGATGATAGATACAATGGATAGATGATGGATGGATAGATGATAGATAGATAGATAGATAGATAGATAGATAGATAGATAGATAGATAGATGTGCAGATGGATGGGTGGATGGATGGGTGGATGGATAGGTACAATGGACAGATAGATGATAGATAGATAGATGATAGATAGATAGGTAGATGATAGATAGATAGATAGATAGATAGATAGATAGATAGGTAGATAGACACAGACCAACACAGAGAGATGTTCAAAAACAATTACAAGAATCAGCATTGGGATGGTAAATGCTGACACCAGGATTACTGTTCTTTTTCCTTTCCTTTTTCTTATTTTTACTACATAACCAGGGTGTTACTAAGGAGACTGACATCATGTAAGTGAAACACCTTATCTGCTCATTCTCATGTGTCTATCTCCTTCTAAAATGCTTTTCCCCACCTTTTAATGCACATAACATAAAATTGACCATTGTAATAACTTTAAAGTGTATAACCCAGTGCCATTAAGTTCATTTCTGAATATTGTGCAACCATCACCACTTCCCAGTTCCACAATATTTTAATCAACTGAAACCTATAGCAGCAGGATTCATAACAGCCAAAAGGTGGAAACAACCCAACTGTCCATCGATGGAAGGAAGAATGGATAAACACAAAGTGGTTCATCCATGGATGGAATATGACTCAGCCATGAAAGAGAACGAAGCTCTGACAGTTCCTACCCCATGGATGGACCTTGAAAACATGATGCTCAGTGAGAGAAGCCAGACACACAAGGCCATATAGTATATGATTCCATTTATATGTCATGTCCCCAGCCTTTTTTTAAAGTCCATATAACAAATTGATAGGAGCCTTTGCAGAGCTAACTGGAAGAAGAGGCAGACAGAGACCAAACAGAACTCTGAGAAGTAAAATCTCCTCCAAAGTGAAATCCACAGTCTTACCTTTAATAGCAAATGGGTCCTCCTGCACCTCATGGTGAAGTCTTCAGAGTTGTTGTTTGGGCTAGATCATGTCCAGATCCTTATGCCAACTGACTTAAGGATTTGTTCTCCAGGAGGGTAGATTATGCAAGTGCATTAAAGAAACACCATCGTGCCCTCTGCAAAGTGCCGTGCTCTACATTTTCTGTGATTTCCTTAGATGCCTATCTCTTCCGCTGATCTGGATAGGTCATGCTGTCAGGGACCCATGTGTGTTCTTTCCCAGTGCCCCGGGCGATGGTGGCCACACGGCGAGCCTTGGGAAAGTCGCTGTTGAGTAAATGAGTGAATAAATAAATGAACCGATTCATTCCTGATAAGACCCAAGCACACTGGATGAATCATCCATAATGCTGGCATATCAGAGCTTTGATTTATCTCCAGTCAACCAAAAGCTGTCAAGGAGAAAAACACCATATTTTAATTCATCTGTACCAATTATTTAGATAGCCTCTCAAAACCGTTTTGTTCAGGATGTAGCCAAATAAACAGATGCCTGTAAACTCAACTGCATAAAAGGTTTTCCTCCAAGCAGACAGAGACATAATTTAACAGAGTTTCAAAGTGCTTTTTGGGGGAATCACTGAATCATAGAGCCACCAAGGGCTATGGCCTCAGCTCTTACTGGTTTGGGGTGACCTAACTCCACCATGACGTCTTGTCCACTAGATGTTCCCTCTGTTGTGTTTGGTCTCTGGGTTCGGATTGCAAATTGCACTCGAACTACCTAAACACATTTCTGTGGATGGTCATGCCTCTTTGGAGTTGTCTCTCCCTCCCATAACCATCTTTCCCTCTGTGGCATTCTACCATTCACTCTGTGACCCCGAGCTGGGGAATTTTATCATTTTGCTCAAGATATCCGAGCGCTGGGCATGACACAACGGTTTCTCCTTCCCCAGAACCTGAGAGGGAACTGGGACTGCTCGTTCTCCACTGGGCACTGGGTCACATCGTAAAATTCTGGCTCCAGACACAAACCCATGTGAATGGTCTTTGCCAGGTCTCCACCCTGTGTCCCACATAAAGATTGGTGATGCCCCCCAAGATCTTTATGGTTCCTGTTCCTTCTTCTCCTGTAAAACGTAGGAGAGCCAAAACTTCCTAAATTAGCACAATATGCCTGCCTCTCTGCTCTGCAGGGTTTCATGAGCCTGATTCCCTGAGGGGGCAGGGTTAAGGAATTCCCTTTCCAGGATAAGAGCAACCAACATGTTTGATGGGGTCCCACCCTCAAGGCCATAGCAAGCATGCTGCAAAAGCTGAAAAAAAAATGCCTTTAGACATATGACTGTACTTATACTTTTTAATATTTTAGGATTTTAGCTTTTTACTTTTTTTTTTTTTTTTTGGCTCCAGGCATTCCTTGGCTTGTGGCCACATTTGAAATCTGCCTCTGTGTTCACATGTCTTTTCTGTGTCTCTCCTCTTCTGTCTGTTATAAGGACATGAGTCATTGGATTGAGGGCCACCCTGACCCAGGATGACCTTATCCTGATCCTTATTTTAATTACCTCTGCAAATGCTGTTACCAATCAGTTCCCATTCACAGGTAGCCGGTGTTAGGATGTGGACATATGTCTCCAGGGCTACCATTCAACCCACTATGACACGGATGCTTCCTAACTGATGTGGGCAGAAATGTGCTTCCCAGTGAACACATGCTGCCTTGGGCTTTGGTGAGTTGCTGACTTTTGGGGATGAGAAGGCATCTTCCTGTTTCAAGCTCCATCCTTTGCAGAGCATTTAGCTCTTACTGAGCTGTCCGCTTTTATGTTCTTCCAAGATGTCTTTAAATGGCATGGAGGCTCGTTATTCATGCTTCTTTCCCTCGTTCTCACACTGGGAAGCCTAAAATACTGTTAATTCACCGAGGAGCATTTCAAACGATGTCAGAGTCAATTATATCACCCCTACCACTGTTTCTTTTTTCCACAAATTCCTTTGTATTAAAACCAAACACAACAATAACAGTAGCAAAAGCAACCATGGTACACCAGCTTTACTTAAATCATCGGAATCTAGAAAACATCCCCCACCCTTTGCCAACATCCTCCTCCTGTGGCCACTGCAAAGTTAGGGTAACAGATAGGCGACCAAATGACTTTGCTAAAGGTTTCCCTGTTGGTAGACACTTGCGCGGAGTATAACATGGTTCAACCTAATGACCATAGGTCAACATTTCAGAGCGGTGAGGAAGCAAACAGTTGCCCAATTCCTAGAAGGAGCTCTCACTCTTCCCAGGGTGGGGGATGAGAGGAGATTTTGTGAATCTGCACACTGTTCAGCAGAGGATTTCCCCCCAGAAAAGGCAGAAGTGTTCTTGCAAGCTCATCCGGCACTGCGGCCGCCCTCCCCGGCCAACTGTGAAGCTGTGCCACATTCTGTGAGCAGTGTGCTGACCAGTGCATGGTCTCGGGGAGGTTGTCCGTGCTCTGTCCTTAGTAACGATCCCACCCTCAAGCATTTCCTGGAGGTCAGAAGAGAAATGTACACGGGTCCTTTGGGTGCAAACACAGCATCAAGACTCAGTTGGTCTGAGCAGGGAGCTTGCTCATCTTATTTATCTATGCTTCTGAGCAATGCCCAGTAGGACTCAAGCATATCCCAGATGCTCCATGAATGAACCCATGGATAAACAAATGCAGTTGGCATCACATAAGCCAAATTCCTCAGGGCATCAGAGACGCTACCTACAGAGCTCCAAATTTGGCATTCACTTTTAATTCATGTGAACCAAACGTGTACACTTGTTCTTTGCCAACAAGGCAAAACTGCTAAGCATACATTCTTTCTAAACATACTTCCCACATCGGAGGACAAGTCCGGATTTCACCTTTTTCCTTCTAGAGCCTCCGAACTTGTCTTCACTTTGCATTAGCTGGGTTCGTCCATTTATAGTCTTTGAAAAAATGATGTGATTTATGGGCCCTGAATCTGAAGCACAGATGATAAGCATGTGTTTTTCATAGACTTTCCACTTAATGCAAATTTTTACATTCCCCCGTTCCTTTTCCCTGTAACCGACTGTCATTAAAGACAGTCCTTTTGTAGGATGAATGCCATCTTAACTCAATTCTGGAAACACGCTAAGATAGGAATTTGGCATGTTACTGCAATCCCATATTCCCAAGTTACCTCCTGGAAAACCTTGGATTTATTTTGTTTCACTTCTCTGGGCATTTGTGTGGCTATTCTCTTTGCTCTGGTGTTGAATCAGAAAAGTCATCTTCAGGAGTGCCTGGCTGACTCAGTCAGCAGAGCATGTGACTCTTGATCTCAGGGTGGTGAGTTTGAGCTCCATGTTGGGTGTAGAGATTACTTAAAAATAAAATCTTTAAAAAAATTAAAAAATAAAGTCATCTGCACAGACAAATATAATGAAATGAATACAAAATATGTCAATTATGTCTTAATTAAAAAAAAAAAGAAGTATCATCTGCTACTTTCTGTGGTTCTCTGCATATGGGGTGTAGTGAGTAGGTTAAATGATGGCCCTGAAAGTTATTTTTATATCTTAATCTTTGCAGTCTGTAAATGTGACTGTCTATGGTCCAATGGTCTCTGTAGATGTAATTAAGTTAAGGGTCTTGAGATAAAGAGGTCATCCTGGATTATCCACATGTCTCTAAATCCAAGGATGGGTAATCTTTTTTTTTTCTTAAGATTTATTTATTTGAGAGAGTGAGAGTGAACAGGTGAGAGGGGCAGAGGGAGAGAGAGTCTTTTAAGCAGATTCCACACTGAGCAGGAGCCTGATGCAGGGCTTGACCTCAAGACCCTGAGATCAGGACCTCCACTGAAACCAAGAGTCAGTCACTTAATCTACTATGCCACCCAGCGCCCCAAGGCTGAGGATCTTTGTATGACATGCATAGAGGAATATATGGACAGAGGAGGAGGATGCAGTGTTGCCATAAAGTCAGATATTTCAAGGGATGTGTTCACAAGGCAAGGAATGCCTACAGGTACCAGAAGCTGGGATAGGCAAAGAATGAATTCTCCCTCTGCATTTGCCAAGGGAGTGCAGGAATCCAACACCTTGATTCTGGATGTGTGGTCTCCAGAAGTGTGAGAGGATACATTTCTGCTGTCATAAGCCACCCAGATTGTGATCATTTGTTAACAGGAACCACGGGAAACTCATGCCCCAAGTGTTTGCACACTTGAGATTGTGTGCTTGTCATTTCTTCTCCTGTTTGAAACAGACATTTGGTCAAAGTCAACATTCAGGAAATGATTGCTTTCCTAAAGCACCATTCTTTATGATGCCAGGCTATAAATGACCATTCTTTTTCCATAAAGGCTATTTTACATGATATTCAGACACGATTCAGTACAGCAGTTTCATGCATTTGATTTCTCTGATATCTCACCTCCTTAACAAATGGGATGCCTTTGCTTTGTGACTGGATGGTATTAAGTAATGGAACCTGGTTGCTCCTTGTAACACTGTGTAGATAATTTTATTGCCCTGATGCTTATCAAATGCCTGTTATGAGTCAAGTATCAGGCTAAGCACCAGTAATGTAGAAATGAGCAAATCCAACAGGTTTCGATTTGATGGAGGTCACCATCCAGGAGAAATAAAAATTAGGATTACAGTCAGTTCTTGTTATCCACAGTTGTAATGTCCTACAAAGTCATCACAAACACTGAATTCATCAATACTGAACCATAAGTACAAGCTTAGGGTCCTGGGAGACTCTGGTGGCACCATCATATGCAACCTGTGTGTTTTTATTTAAAGACACCTTATCAACTAGATATTTGTTGATTCATTTGCATTGGACTCATGGCCAACAACACTAGAACTCATGCCTGAACAAAGCTTACCTGAGACACGTATTTTCTCTATAAGGCACACCCCAACCTTCTTATCCTTGGGAGCACTAGATAGCTCTTTAGTAGTATACATGGGGCCATTTTAAACAGAAAATCATGAACAGGAAGCACAGAAACAAGAAAAACATGGCACCCAATAGACCACATGAAGGACACTTGATTTGCTGTTTGAGAATGGAAATGAGAAGGCAGAGTGTCACCCTGGTCCCTCTTAGCTGAGATTGTATGTAGCAGGAGACAGATTTTTCGCCACTCTGTGCTTGTCTCAAAATGACAGCAAAAGTGCCAAGAGTATTGATTGGGGGATTACCAGTCAGCTTTAGTGGTAGATGTACTGGTTGGTATGGAATCTGTGAATAAGGAGGACCAAGTGTGCTTGTAAACCTGAGCAGGGGCACCTGGGTGGCTCAGTCAGTGAAAAGTCTGCCTTCAGCTCAGGTCATGATCCCAGGGCCCTGGGATCGAGCCCCGCATCAGGCTCCCCGCTCAGTGGGGAGTCTGCTTCTCCCTCTCCTTCTGCTCTTCCCCCACCTCATGCTCTCTCTCTCTCAAATCAATAAATAAAATCTTTTTTTTTTTTTTTTTAAAAAGCTCAGGTTTGCAAACTTTTATAATGGCACACCACTAACTCTTAAGGTCTTTAGTCCATTCTTCTGGCTTTGGATTTCTGTTGTGTTTGGTTATTTTATGAAGAACATGTGTGAAAACCACCATGCAAAGGCATTTGCATGCTTTATTTTTCTCCTTACTCCACACAAACTGGTCTATGCAATAGTCACTACTATTGTTTTTTTTGTTTTGCTTTTTTTTTAAAGATTGCACTTGAAGGAATTTGGATATGTGCCCAAACTTGGAAGTGGTTGCTCTGGGAATCCTTGCTGGGTCAGAAGAACATCAAACGTTATTATTGGGCATAAAAAGGTGAACGGCCTCTGTCTGCGTTTCTGGGTTATTTGACCTCTTCTTCAGCACTTCCTCTTGGTCTATGTGTAGTTCCCATGAGCTCCCCTTCTCCTTGACCACACCCCTGTCACTTCTCTGTCCCCATCACTCTATGCCAGACTCCTAACATTGCAAATCCCAACGCAAAAGTCATTTTGTTCTGGAAACCGACCACGTTCATCTGCCTGCAGTGAAACTTCCTCCTTCTTTCTCTTTATTCCGGCATGATATTTGCACTTGCTGGTCTGCCTTATGTCCGTGATCTCTCTGCAGGTGTCCGCATCTCCCCCAACTGAGTCTCATCTATGCAGGCAACGACTCTGTCAGCTGCACTGGTAAAGGGGTTCTGCATGCACCACGGTGTGTTTTGAGTCTGTGCATGTTCATGGATTGGTGGAAACCTATCACCAACACAGAGATAGGCAAGATGGGTTCAAAGCACTTCACGCCGGCTCACACAGGTGTGAAATGATCTGAGGTGTGCGGGAGAAGGGTTTGATTGTGGATCTGGTGGAAACAGCAAGGAAGGGCTGTTTTCCCACCTATGGGTATGAACACTGGGGTGTGGCAAGAGTTTTGACAGACCCTGGAGACCAGCTACTTGGGTTTCAATTCTGAGTAGCAGCAATCCTTACGTCTACGGTGACAGTAAGAATTAGACAGGGACAGGTAGGCACCCCACCCCCACACTGCTTGGCTGTATCAGGAGCACTGTGTCCACATTGGCCCACGCCACCATTGGCAAAGTATTAAACACAGTTGCTTGCCTGGGGGCACATATTTTAAAGCCACCTCATTGGACGTTTCTTTGATTTCAACCACTAGGCTAAAAGAAATAAATATGACTTTAAAAAACGAATTTCCATTGGAACCTCTTAAATACAACATCGAGGTGGACAGGTAAATGAGATCCAGGTGCCTCCTTCTGCTTGGTCTGACCCGTGATATGAATCTGTTGTGATTAGCATTTCCTCAGCTCTGATGCATACACGTGGTTGTTCTCTGCTTTGCACTGAACCAGGAAAAGGAGGCTTTAAGGCATCTGGTGAGCTATCTGGCAAGTGATTTTAAAGAGCAAAAAGCATGCAAGAACATACGTGTCTACTATTATCTTCAGGTGGGGCAAGAGGGAGGTCTTTTTTTTCTTTCATAATGTGCATGTTTTCTGGTGCTATATTTTTAAAAATTGGGGCAAAAACCACACAATATAAAAGGCATCATGTTAGCCATTTTTAAGTGTATAGTTTGGTAGTGCTAAGTATATTCATATCATTGTGCCAGACATATCCAAAACACGTTTCATCTTGTGAAACTGAAACTTTATACTTATATAGGCCATTTGCTTTTATAAAAATCATTTTATTTTATTTATTTTATTCATCATGATAAGTGCACTCCTTAATTCCTATCCCCTGTTGCCCCATCTGCCCACACCCCTCCCCTCTGGTGACCATCAGTGTGTTCTCTAGAGTTAAGAGTCTGTTTCTTAATTTGTCGATCTCTGTCTCTCCTTTTTTTCCTTTGCTTGTTTGTTTTGTTTCTTCAATTCCACATATGAGTGAAATCATATGGTGTTTGTCTTTCTCTGACTGATGTATCTCACTTAACATAATACTCTTTAGCTCTATCCACTTCATTGTAAATGGCAAGCTTTCATTCCTTTTTATGGCTGAGTAATAGTCCATTGTCTATATATACCACATCTTCTTTATCAGGCCATTTGCTTTCAAGTCAGTGCTTGATACTCAACAAGTGAAAACATTTTTTAAAAGTGTGAGTTTAAAATGAGATTAGTATATAGAATTGTTTACCATCATATGAGATATACAGTAGACAATAAAAAAGAGCTGTTAAAAAATATATAATTATATGAAGTAGGACTGAAGAAACATACCAATCATTAAAGCATGTTTCTAGTGTTCTGGAGAAGTGTTCTCAGATTCCTCCAATATTTGATTATTAGGTCTCAAATATAAAAATACTGTTTAAAAAAACTGTGTAAGATTATAGAAATGGTTAAGCTGTGGGCGCCTGGGTGGCTCAGTTGGTTAGGCGACTGCCTTCGGCTCAGGTCATGATCCTGGAGTCCCGGGATCGAGTCCCGCATCGGGCTCCCTGCTCAGCAGGGGGTCTGCTTCTCCCTCTGACCCTCCCCCTTCTCATGTGCTCTCTCTCAAATAAATAAATAAAATCTTTAAAAAAAAAAAAAAAAAGGAATCCCTTCCAAAAATCATACTGCTTTTGTAACTTGGCAAATTGGCCTTGAATTTCATCTAAAAAAATGAGCAAAGCACAAACTATTTCTCTGGAAAATTACAACACAAGTTGACCTGACCCTCAAACGTGTTATAAAACTGCAGCAAAGGAATGAATTCACTGTATAACAAAGAAAGAGAAACCAGTATGTAAGGTGTATATGTTACTTCACATCAGCTGTGCAATTATAGAAACACACCCAGGATGGGCGCCTGGGTGGCTCAGTTGGTTAAGCGACTGCCTTCGGCTCAGGTCATGATCCTGGAGTCCCGGGATCGAGTCCCGCATCGGGCTCCCTGCTCAGCAGGGAGTCTGCTTCTCCCTCTGACCCTCCCCCTTCTCATGTGCTCTCTCTCATTCTCTCTCTCAAATAAATAAATAAAATCTTTAAAAAAAAAAAAAAGAAAAAAAAAGAAATGGTTAAGCTGTTTTAGAGGCAAGAAAACACACGAATAGACACATGCACACAGGTAGATAACAGTCTCTGCCCTTTGGTGGTTTAGAGGAAGAAAAATAAAATCTTCCTCTACCCTCTTATGTTCAGTCCCTGGGATCCTGTAAATTAAACCAACAAAAGACAAATTAACAGGAGAAAAGGCATGCGCATTTTATTCAATATTAATATTTTTAAGTTAATCTGTTTACCAAGACATTAAAAAACAATCTACTGAGAGAGAAGCAGCATTAATAAAAAACTCAGTGGCCTGTATTCAATCTACAAGACATTTTTGTAGATTGACATAGTATCCTGAAACCTTGTTAACTTATTAGTTCTAGTAGCTTTTTTTTGTAGCTGTCTTAGGATTTTCTACATAGATGATCATATCATCAGTGAAAAAAGACAGTTCTACTTCTTCTCTCCTGATAGAGCTGCTTTTATTTACTTATTTACCAATTTTTAAACCTTATTTCAATAACTTGGATCTCCAGTACAATGTTAAACACAAAGGATGAGAATGTGCCGTAGGTTTTTTTGTTTTTTGTTTTTTGGGCTTTTTTTGTGGATGCCTTTTATAAAGTTGAGGAACTTTTTTCTTATCTCAGTTTACTGAGAGTTTTTAGCATGAATAGATGTTGGATTTTTGTCAAATTATTTCCCTGCATCTGTTGAGAGGATCATGTGGTTTTCCTTTCTTATTCTGTTAACATGGTGAATTCCACGGACGGGTTTGAGACTGCTAACTCATCTTGCTTGGCTATTTTGTGTTTTGAGACCCATGTCAACCACATTAGAACAAGCCTAGTGATAGAAAATGGGGGCCTCTCTGTATTATAGTCTTGGGAAAATTCCAAGTCACATCCATCCTGAAGGGTAAAGCCAAGGAGGTTGACAGTGCACTGCCTGGGGACCAGGAAGGGACAATGGGAGATAATAATTCATGGCCATGTCTCTATGCTATGTCAGGACATTCAATAAATAGGCTTCCCTTCTCGGTTTCAGTGCCTGTCCAATTCAATTGAACCACATGGGTGAACTGAGTAGAATTTTAAATGTCTGTCTTGAATTTTCCAAAGCTGGTATGAAATCCATTGTTTAACAAATGCAAACGGTCTCCAGGATAGAAGCTGAAAAATCACTTTGAGGTCTGATTACACATGAGAACTACAGGAAGATGTAAATTTTGGTAGTTTGGAATGGTGTGTGGCTGTTTGATATAAAACAACCATGAGTAAGGAATCTGATCTGCCATCAGCTACTTAGCTAGTTAGCTCTGATTTTGCTACGTGGTGAAGACATTTTTGGTTATAGCGGCCACATGCAAAAATCCCATCTGTAACGTCATTTTGGAGCTCAAAAATGACAGACCCCAAATGTGCCATGTTTTGTTGCCTTCTTTGCATTTCTAACAGAAATAAATCCCATGACTGAGTTAGCCATGCATTTGCCAGGTAAGGGATATTCATATTGTGTATGACCAAAGGCTCACATAAAATGAACTTGATCCGTTCACAGCTCCCTAACATACTGGTTCTCTTAGGCTCCAGATGTTACACATTAAATCGATGTGATGCATTTTATGATGCAGGACTTCTTCTTGGTTTTGCCTTACCCTGCTATAGCATTTTATATTTTTTGCAACAGCCTTGTCTCCTTTCATTTCAGTGAAGAAGGTGATGTGGTCCCATAATAGGATGTATCTATTTTTGCCATCGGTTGTACCATATTCTGGGTACTTTCCCAACTCTCAGATCCTTGAAAGCAACCTCTGTGACATGTCCTTCATACCTGATCCAGAAGAGAAGATAAAAAATTTGGGTAGAGTCAAGGTTGCCATGAAATACAGAAAGTGCTGTGCTGAGGAATGCCACTAAGTGTTGGAAACATGAAGGTGAATGAAAACAGGAACCCCTTAAGTAGTTCACTTAGATAGAGAGGTAAAGTCCATAAGGGGAAACCCCACAGGGTGGGTGTTATAGGGGGTTAATAGAAGAGGTAACGCTTGTACCAGACCTCAGAGAACAAATTGGAACTTACAAAATGGGGAAATTAGGCAAGAAGTTTCCAGGCAGAGAAATGTGTGAGCTCTGTGGTTGGGAAGACGCATGTGTTGTTGGAACATGGCGAGGATTTCAGGGTGCATTGGAAGTGAGGGAGCAGATAGGCAACTCAGGGTGAATTTTAAGGCATAAACTGGGGGCTGAGACATGGGGGGGTCCCCAGCATTAAGGGGTCAGGAACATATCTTTTGTCAACTAAAGATTTTCATGTCATATTATGTTACTGAATCACAAGAAAGGCAAGCGAGGACATACTTTTTTTTTTTTTAAATTGAAGTAGAGTTGATACAGACTGTTACATTAGTTTCAGGTGTAGAACATAGTGCATGTTATGCTGAGCTCACCACAAGGGTAGCTACCATCTGTCACCATAGAACACTACAGTAATATCATTGACTATGTTCCCTATGTTGTGCCTTTCATCCCCATGACTTATTCATTCCATAACACAATTCAATCCATACATCCTACTCCCCTTCACCCATTTTGCCCACCCCCCAATGGCAACCTCCAGTCTGTTCTCTACATTTATGGGTCTGTTTGGCAACGGCCATTCAACAAGGTCTTTGGGCCAGTCATGCCAGTAGCCTTCATCCTTGACTTCACCAGGCACTTAGAGCAGAAGCCCAGGGCAATCACCCTGTAATCAGACCGTTTGTGTTGAAAAGGAAACTGTTCCTGTCACTTGGAGCTGCCTTCAGTAACATGGTCAAATGCTGAGAGGAAATTACAGATGCAATAACAAGACTACTCTTCATGTCCAAGTCTGGTTGGTGAAGATGGGAGGCCGACAGCATCAGTCCTGCCTACAGACGTCCCTGTCCTTGACAGATTTGTTTCTCCCGGTGGCTCTTTGCAATGTCCGTGGCTGTGTCTTTAGCATACTCTCCCTTTGGCTTTGCTAGGGCAGTGCCGAGTTCTCTCAGTCAGCATGATGTTGCAGCCACGCCCAGCGAATGCTTGACTGACCGTTGGCTGGCTCCGTGGGCCAACACCCCTTCTCACTGCTCCATCAGTCAGCTAATCCCTGAAGGGACTTTCGTTCCAAGGGGGCCTTCTGCTTTACAGCTGCCTCTGTGCAGCTAGCCTGAATCACCGCACCGTGCAAAGCCCATGTATGGGATCAGCTTCTGAACCCGCCGACAGCACCTTGCGTGTCGAAGCCTGCCGTCCCTGCTCTGGGTCTGGAGCAACCTGGTGTTTACGTTTTGAGTAGAAGAGGTTCAACTGGATGCAGCAAATAAATATCACGGAGCAGCTGTGCATGCGGGGACTTGCGCACTCAGGGAGTCACAGGCACTCGCTCTGCTACTTAAAGAAAAGGTGACCTGGAGAAAACGAGCTGAAGTTTGAGAGTTTATAAGAAATGTATGTGTGGCTCTCTGGGACTGCCAGTAAATATTTCAGTTACAGACACATTTTCCACAATTAATGACTGTATGTGTGGGCAGGAAGTGGGGTTGGTATGAGAAGTTGGAATAACATTCTAAGACTGCAAATCTTTAATGAGTGTGGAGAAAGAGGGAGAGAGTGAGGGAGGGAGAGAAGGTGCCACCCTCCCAGAAAAGAGAGTTCTTAATAGTTGAAAAAAAACAGAACAGAATGATTTGTGCCTTTCCCCATGTCCTCCTCTGTCCTAAGCCTCTCCTTCCATAGAGACTCTGTTTCTCCATCACCTAGTCCTTCCCCATTCATGGCAGATAAATGCTGTCACATTGTGACCCTGAGAGCCACGGCCGACTCAGAGCCCAGCAACAAGGGCCATCTAAGAATGGGGTAAAGTTGAAGACTCACCAAGGATCTGAAATTGCCATTCAAAGAAGGAAGAATTTCTATACCCAATAAAGGCAGTTTTGTCTCAAAACGCAGTCTCATTGACAGGGTGGTAGGGTTTTTCTTCTTGGGCCCGTGGCCAAATACTTGCCTTCTCATCTCCATGCACTTAAAAGATGGGGACGATTTTCATCCCTCGGTGATGCCAGGTGTGAAATGCCTGGGTTTCAGATGAACTGCTACTGATTCAGAGTATCAGGGTGTCTGCAGGCCAGGTCACGGAGTCCCCTTCACCGCCTGGAATGCTTTGTGCAAACAAATGATGGAGGAAGTCTGTGCCCATCTGGTGTGCAGAAGACTCCCCTCTTCTCTCTGGTTGTCATTAAAGACCCATCAAGCCTGTGGTGTGCCTCAGAGCAGGTCACAAAGGGCCATCAAGCTGTCTCTTCAAGCTTCCTGTCTGGGGCTCTGGGAACCACTGGGGGCACATGTAAACTCCATACCCACCACGTGGAAATGCCAGCGAGATAGGTGAGCGTCAGAATTTCTCATCCTTCTGAAAGTCAGATGAGGGATAACTATTCCCCCCAGTCCTCCCCCTCAGGGAAGGTCTGAATCAGTCAATGGCATAACTGCCATTTTTAAGGGCACACATTTAGCTCTTGCTTGGGATTGGAACACTTGTTGTTTTTTTTTCCCCTTACGATCTCAGGAAAGAGTCAGCACTTCCGCTGGCTGTTGCTTCCAGCCTGATGGTTGACCACTGGGTTTCCAAGGTGTCGGATTCTATTCTCTACCTTGATGGTTTGCAAAGTGGGGTGCCTTGGGACCTGTGGTACCAATGTCATTTAAACTCACTCAAGAATGACTCTATGTTATCAGTAGCACAAGGCTGTCTCATGGGTCCTAAAACCACACATGTGTGAGATACTGCGGGGTAAGGAACATGGCAGACTATCTGTTCATGTACTCACACTCCCTAATCTAGGGACTGACCTCGAGCACACTGACCAAACTTCCTCCCTCATGGAAGGGAGGAAGAGTATATTCACAAATTGGAAAGAACCTGAACTTTCATCTTGCATGGAAAACATGTCAGAAAAAATGGATTCCAGGGTAGACACAAGATATATACCTAACCACTGGAGAATGGGTGGATGCCCCAAGACCATGTGTTTCAATGCTTGGGGTGCACAGGAATCCCTAAGGATCTTGTGGAAATGCAGACTCTGATGGGGCAGGTCTGGGGTGGAGCCTGAGGGTCTGCATTTCGGACGAGGCGACGCTGAGGCTGCTGGTCCTGGACCACACTTGGAGCACTGGAGCTGATGCGAAGGTCAGAAGAAAGGAAGAGACACAAAGGGAGGAATTTAGTCTAGAAGAAATGACCTGCGTCTCTGAGAGGAACATTTCCATAGATTTCAGGATTGGATGTAGAAGGAAGAGCACCAGCACCTCCATGGAAGACTGAAGTTTGGGGTGACAGAGAGGGTGGTACATTGGAAATGTTCAGTAATTCTCCCGACATGCATGAAGGTCCCTTTAGTTATACATGTGCTTTGCTTCTCCCAGCCAAGACCCTCTGCAGAAAACAGATCTTGGCTTCCTGGGGAGGTGTGGATTTAGCTCAGCCCTCAGCCCAATGTGGTACGATCCCACCCTGATGCACACGTCCCTTCCAGAGTCCCCTGCAGGTTCAGGTGGAGGTTTCCTTGTGCAGAATTTGGCCTGAGATCTCAGTTGGCTTGCTTTATTTTTCCCTAAATGTCGCTCATACAATAGGTTTGTTGGGAGCCCTTCCTCTTGTGGTCTGCTTCTGAGAAAGGCAGATGAGTAAACCAACACTTAAAAATAAAATGAGATGGAACCTGAAGATTTTTTAAAAATAATTCAGTTTAGTTCTTTTTGTAAGCGTTGATGATAGCTTCGTTTTGCTTTTGCTTTTAAGATGAATGTATTAAATAGCTCAGGTTTTTATTTTTCTCTGTGGTGTCTATCCCCAAGAGGATCAATGCTGGCAATTTATGAGCATGAACTGTACTTCTTTGTAATATGAGTCTAGGGTCCACAACAACACAGAGTGTTTCCCCAGGACGTTTCTGAACAAACAGGAGTATTACACTCAACACCACACCTATCTGCTCTACAGAATATTCTTCCTTCCACCATGGCTACAATGAACTGATAGTGGGTATATGGCCATGCGACCCTTAGATGGGAGAAGCCAGGCACCCAGATCTCTGCCCGTTCAAAAGGGCCAGAACAAATGAAAAAAGAACTTCAAAGACCTGGAGAAAGAGCAGGTGAGTCTTATTATGTATACTTTCTGGAAAAGAACCAGTCCTTCCTCGTTATCTCAACAAAGGAGATGAAACTCTACTTTTTTTTTTTTTAAAGAAAGGGAATATTTTAAACTTAAGAAAATTCAGTTTTGTCTTATAGTTTAGCTGTTTTGGCAGATAGCTAGACAGATTAAGATGGATGGATGGATAAGAATGGATGGATGGATGGACGGATGGATGGATGATGGATGGATGGATGGATGGATGGATAGGTACATAGACAGGCAGATAGATATAAAATCCAGGTTTAGAATGTTCCTCATGACTATCCATTGGTTGGCATGCCTCTCCATGATCTCAGTCATGGGTCGCAATGGGTTCCATGTTTTGTAGCCAGGTGAGGTTTGTGCTTTCAGAGTACATCACCTAGAGGGCCACCATGTTGTTGTTGTTGTTTCTGTTATGCCCCACATGCTGGCAATCACAGGAGAAGTTCTTAAGGTAATAATAGTCATCATTAACTACAGAAGAGACATAGCACATCTGTTGCCCACACATTGGGGTTCAAAGTCCAGCTCCGTTTCTTCCTCAGTGTTTCACCTAAAGCTGGTTCCTTCCTCTCCCTCAACTTGGGCTGGGAGTCAAGTGGTTGATGAGGGTCTCCAGGGTGATCTGGAGGATTATAGACTTCTGTGTAAAATGTCTAGCCCAGGGCCTGGCTCAAGATCCCCAGTAAAGAGTAGTTAGTATTATTAGGAATACGAATGAAAATTCCAGAATGTGCCCATTCTATTTGATCTGGCATATACATGACCCGTTCAGAAGCCTGCTCTAGGGATGAATGATGGGGAACCTGGGACAAGTCACTGCTGGATGGCAGTGAGATGCTGACGGTCAGAGCTGCAATCTCCTGCTTCCATTTCAGACTCTCTAGGCACATTACCAGCATGGGCAGGAGCAGAGCTGAGGTGTAGTGGGTCTGACGTTAGAGGCTCAGAATACCACCTGGCCTCTTCGAGTCCCAACCCCTGCCTGGCAAACGGGCAAGTGATGTGCCTTCTACCCGGTATTTCTCACAATCTAGAGAAAGCACTAGCTTGGCGGTCAGCTGGTGTCAACTCTGCAGAACACTGGAGTTACCTTTCCCTTTTCTTAAGTCGATGACCTTGATCTTCTCGCCAATTATTCTAGTTGTTCTTTAATGACCTCTGACCAAAAGCAACACATTTGGTGGCACAACGTTTTATGCAATCTACAAATGAACCAAAACCACCTCTGCATTGTGCAAAAATAGATCTATTGTTCGATTTGTTACAAAAAATATTTCAGACCCGAGCTAGGCGTCAAATATTTCCTTAAAGTCCACAACGTATACGGCAATCTTAATCTCATGAAGACAAATACATGCAAGTGTTGACGAGTATTATTTTGTTGGCCTTAACGATGCTGGTCTACCCTTTCCATCACAGAGCTCCCTTCTGTCTCTGTGAACGTCCCCTCTATCTTGGGTCCATCTGCGCATGCTCTGTGGTAGGACTTGTGTTTGAATGTTTCTGTGACCCTGGTGTATGTGGCTTCCACTATGACACACCATTTGACTCCCATAATAAAATAAGAAAATTATAACGGAGGGTTTTCCAAAACTGATGGCGGTACGTTTTGTTCTGCCTGACCCTTCCTTCGTGCTGCCATGGTGACAGTCCCCGAAAAATAAAATACAAATCCGGCAGACGGCAACAGCACGCAGGCACAATTCATCCCGACCTCTGCTTTGCTGGTGCGTTCCTTGCGATGTCAGCCCCAGTGTGATTCATTCTATAGGCATGCGAGAAGAGCTTTTGTGAGCCTTTGGTACAAGTGCAAGCTTTCAGGGGCTCCACCCTTACACTAAAGCTGCTCCCCAAGCCCAGACGAGCCCAGCTTGCTTTATTTATCCTGGCAAATTGGATGGCAGTCTGTGGTTGGTTTGTGGGCACCAAGACTGCATGAACATCGTTTAACCTTTTAGACTAATGAGAGCTCGGCTCACCTCACTGACCATCAACCCTTTGTGACTATTAAACCCATACCTGCTGGATCTTCCCTGGGATGCCGGCATCCCGGGTTTTGCAGAGCAGACATGTGATTCTTCCCCATGCCACCAGTTTTCTCTTGCTGGTTTCTGCGGTTGCGAGCAGTAGCCCTGGAGACTCTGAATCACTGGCCCCGGGCTGAGAGGCCAGTCTGCGTCCCATTGTTACCTTCAGACCTCTGCGGTTCTTTCTTGCAGACACCTGGGGGGAAGGCTCTGTGTCTAGGTGTCCTCGTGATGCCCCGGGTCCCTCCAGGTGGCCACGTGTGCACCAAATCAGTGTTCCTGCATGCAGCTTTGCAGGCCAGTTGGGCCTCTGCCCCTGGGCCACGATAGTCTGAGTGGACTTTATGGGGCTTTGTTACAACAGGCAGGTTTTCTTGGTTGGTGCTTTATTGCCTCTACTTGGACCAGCTCACGGGGGTTTTAGAGGAGGCTAATAAACGTTCAACAATCTGCAATCAGCACATGCTTGGGATTATGAGGATGGGATCTTGAAATCAAAATCAAAACCGCCCGTTTTCCCTCCTCACGTGCATGGCCCAGACTCCACACTGTTTGCCCCAGCTGCCGTAGGGCACTTGCCCCATACCCATGGCTGTCTTCTTTGTGTATCTTTGGCTCAGAGCATATTCATGAATATCTAACTACCCCAACAAGCTAAACTTCAAAATAAGAGGGTCAGTAGAAAAAATTTTTAACGTAATTGTTTCTGAATCTGCTGACTTTAAATGGACATCTTGTCATTTCTAAATATTTGCTCAATACTTTCAATCCACCATCTAGAAAAAAAACTTCTAATGGGACAGCATTAAAGTGGAGAACTTTCAATCCTCTTACTCTTGTTGAAGGAGATACATCACCCTTAGTCCCTCAGACCCAAATATTTTTTTGATATTGATATTTCTTTTTTTAATTTCAATTCAATTAGCCAACATATAGAACATCATTAGTCTCAGATGAAGTATTCCACAATTTATCAGTTGCGTATAACACCCAGTACTCATCCCATCACGTGCCCTCCTTAATACCCATCACGCAGTTACTCCATCCCCCACCCACCTTCCCTCCTGCAACCCTGTTTGTTTCCTAGAGTTAAGAGTCTTTCATGGTTTTTTTCCCTCTTTGATGACTTCCCATATTTCTTGTTTTCCATGCAATCACCAAATCCTAAAGACTCTTCCTGTCTGATATTTCTCAACTTTCTTTCCTTCTTTCTATTTTTGCTCAGACCACCTTAAACTAAACCTTCATTAATCCTAACCTAAATTATGACAATTGTCTCCTGACTAATTTTACCAGGAGCCCAGTTAATTTTTCCCAATGGGAATCAATCCAACTCGCCATCCCCTGCAATTAATTTTTTAAAAATTCATTAGTGGTCAAATAGTCTATGGTCGGTGGCTTAAAACAAGCAAAGCAAAAAAAACTTACAACTGTTCCATATTGACTATCCAATTCATCCCAATATGGAACAGACTTCACAACACAGCACAAGGGGTGTCTCTGGGGTTCTCTGGTACCCACATTCCAGGAAATCCACATCCAAGCTAAACTGAACCACTGCCTGTTTCCCAAGGCACCAGGCCTCTGCAACCCCGTGTCTTGCTCAAGCTACTACTCTGCCAGAGATACTTCCCTTCCACTTGTGTTTGGCCAAATCTTAACCATCTGTGAGTCATCCTCTTCCTAAGACCCCTTTTTTCTCTAAATTTATTCCCCATTTATAACTCTCCCATGTAATCATGCTAATGAGCATTTAGTAGGAGGTCTACTCTCTCATCAGGGTCACTGGGATGTCTGCCTTATTTTCTCCATGAAATAGTGAATTGTTATCAATAGCAGGTGTTCAGTAAATATGAGGAGATGTGAATGAATGAAACATGTATATGTAACAATAATGAATTATCCTTCTGTCTAGCTGAGGAGCTCCATGCAAGATGGACTAACCTCAGGATAAAGGTTTGATCTCAAAAGGAAACTCACTTCGTAAACACGTCAGGCTGATGTTCATCAGGTATTAAAACAACAAACAGAATAAAAATGGCGCCTTCGTCACATAAACCCTCGATAAAGTAAAACCAGTTGCTATCTTGAGTTGCTTACAAACACAAGACAGAGTCTGGGAAAGAAAAAAAAAGTTTGCAAGAACCTAAACACACACACATGCAGAATTTGAGTAGGAAGTGAAGGAATATGAATTATTCCAATTTACGCTGTTATTTTGTTCTGTTTTCAAACCATGTGGAACTCATTCATTGTCTTTTCTGTAGAGCACTCTGGTACACAGAGAGAACGATTTATCTGGAAACCAAAAAGGCCAGACTGGGTGGTAAGCTGACTTCTGAGAAGGTGAATGTGTGGAGCTTCAACAAGAAGAATCTTTAGAGAGAGATGGTGGGCACTGAGGATCTCCTGTGAATTCCACTATAAATGTTCTACACCATCCATCCCTTTGATCTCAGATCTCATTCAAAGTCATGAACATTGATTCCTCAATTCTGTGGTTTGGACATGCTTAATGAAGCGGATTCTGTTTATTGTGGCAACTGTTTAGAAAAAGGGAGGGGCCTCTCTGTATTTGATGTAGATAACTCCAGTTAGGAAACAGTTGTTGATGTATTTATGGAGTGGATCGAAAGTCCTGTAAAGTGACAAGGTCCGAGCTGATGCATCATTTCCTCAGGGAGCTCCTGGTCTGACTATATATGTGTGTTACAAACTCTGAGAGTGTCCTCTTCTTTACATTACTTATCACAACTGTGTCCATCAACCGATTACTGTTGAATCTTTGCACTCGTTATTAACATTTTTATCATGGTTTTGTCACCTTGCTTGGCACATAGAATATGGTCAAAAGATATCTGTTGAATAAATGCATGAATGAGATATCCTCTATAATAAGTGATGGGCTAAGAAAACCAGCTCTCAAACACACACGCTCTGATTTGTAGTGTTTGCCCATTTCCATGGTGTAAATCCTCCACTGTGGTTGATTTCAAGCTACACCATGGTTGAACAGACGGCTTGCAGAACTCCTGGATGTTTGCTCATTGGCTCCTCAGGCCAAGATGAGCCTCTCTGGTGCACGACTCATTCACAGTGATGTGAATGTGGTCTTTGATTCATTCAACACCCCTTCTCAACAAAAGAACACACTTCATAATTCGGAGTCAGAAAGATTATTCTTAAATGTGGTGAACATTTGCTTCAGGCTGCCTGGTGCGGGTTTTCTTGAGTAGAAAAGCGCTTGATTGTTCTTGCAGCATCTGACAGAACCAGAACCAGATTTAGAACCAGAGGTCTGAGGGTAACCTAGGGAAGGCTGCTCCATAGACCTTTTCCTTCTGCAAGAATCAGAAATGTTGCCAACCATTAATTTGGAACCTATAGCCAGTAGACTGGAACAAGAGAAATAAATAAGAAATACAACTATGGAGAGGAAAATAAACTCCAAGTGTTCACAGGCAATATCATCCTTTAAATAGCTTAGCTTAAAATGATGCAGATAAAAAAAAAGACCTCCATAAGAAAATTTAGCAAAAGTGTTTGAGAATTCTATGCAGGAAAGAGCAGACCATTTCTGATACAGAAAGACGCTTATAAACCAGAGGCACAACTTATGACCTTGCACGGGAAGACACACATATAAAACATATATTAATATATAATACATAATAACATATGTAAATATACCTTAAAAATATCACAAAAATTCATATATTTAAGACATTCTGGTTGTAATCTCAATCAATTTTTGTTATGAAATTTTTTAATGAAATTTATCTCAAGGCAAAAGTGGGTAAGAATACAAATGATAATAAGAAAAAGATTAAGAAACTTGCACTGTCGTATTAAAACATGTTATAAAATACTCTGCAATAGGCCAGGGGAAACAAATACAAGTTCAACTTCTATCCCCAGGGAAATGCTAAATTAATATGTGGCATTAGAATAATTGGTTTAATATTCAGACCAAAGAAGGTTAGATTTTCACCTCATACCACAGAGTCAAGTAGGTTCCACATGTTTAATGTTTTGATATTTAAAAAGGAAAAATATTATAAGAGCAAGTAGGGGAATATCTGATCTCAGAATGAAGAGAAGCTTTCTAAACAGAAGGGGGAAACCAGGAAAACATGAGAGACACAGCTACCAACAATTAAAAAGCTTCTGTACTTCCAAAAAAAAAAATTCAGTTGTACAAACAAATTTGAAAGGAAAACGATGAATGGCAAAATATCACAAAATATCTGCTACATGTAGGACATTAACGCCTGATGGAGCATTTGCTATATTTAGGATGTGTGAACGCCTTGTTATGTAAATTATTCTTATTACTCAAAAACCAAAGTCTAAACAGCTCAACAGAAATGTGGGGACAGGCTAATGAACACTTGCTTTAGGACACTGCCAAGTTATGTAGTTTGCTAATTAATATGCATGAACGATAGAAAGAGCATACTTCTTTTCTAAGTACCAAATTAGAAGCTGTTAATATGATAGCAAGTCTTGGGCATCAAGTGTGGGGAAGTATTTCTGTCCCATATGCCAGTGTGGGGACATAGAAATTGGAAACCCTTTGGCAAGAACCTCAGATACATTCACATCCTCTACTGTAGCAATCCTACATCACAGAATTTCAGAGATTAATGGCAGTTTCTTGGCAGAGATGGACAAAAATTATGAAACGATCCAGATGTCCACCAAGATAGGATGAAACACTTTATGGTGCATGCATGGAATGGGATATTAGTCCCATGAATGACACTGGAGGAAGAAAATCATAGATTGTTATGGAAAATAAGTGGACTTTAAACCACATGGTTTGGCACCTAAACAGAACTGAAATTTCATATATATATATATTATATATTAATAATTTTTGTTGGCACGTACACTTACCCATATGTGAGCACATTCAGTGTATTTTGAGTAATGGGATTGTGAATAATTTTCATTTATTCCTTTTATCTATATTGCTGTATCTTACCTATAACATTTATAATATGAAATAAAGGCTTTACAAAAACTCACTGTAGTACAAACCTTATGTGTGAAAACAGTAGAAATGTGGTCTTTCTCTCCCCAGTGGCCCCCAATCTGCCTTCTGTCTGGCCAATTCCTTCTGGCCCGCTAGGAACCTGGTCACATGGTGGGTGGCCTTTTGTGCACTTTTCTGGTTTCTGCTGGAAGGCTGTCAAGAAAGATTACTTTCCCCCATTTGAGATGTACTAAATCCAGTATTTTCTGTAGGAAAAAATCTTCTTGTTTGTTTTTTTTTTTTTTTATTAGTTTAAATCCTGGCTTGACAAAGGTCTCCTTTCCCAGAATCAACAATAAGAAAATGAAACTGCAGTGGGTACCAATCCTTTCCTCTGAAAATTGTGTTTTTAATCTTCCTTTTACTATTTATTTAAAATAGACCTCAACCTCCTATCATTATCCAGAAAGAAAAATAGAAAAAAAAAGCTTTTACACAGAATCTATTTTTATAATCATTCAGAGCCAAATCCTGAGGAATACCATAACCTCCAGCATCTTATTCAATGTACCATTGAATTATTTTGACATATTGCACAAAAGCTTATAGAACATAAAATAATAAAAGGTACTTTGTGTGATTCTTTACGTTATATGTGAAATCCCTTCAAGATTTTGTTTCTTTGCTTTTTATTATTATTTTAAAATTCACGTTGCCAGACGTTAACAGAAAATAGCCTGTTTTTTTTTTTGTTGTTGTTGTTCCCTTCCAAAAGCAGCATGTCTATGTTTTCTTTTTCATAACAGAAAGGTCAAATTCAGTTTTCACTAACACATCCCTGCTCTCAAGGCACTTTATGGCTTTTTAAAAAATTAAAATATACTTTTTCTGTTTCTTAAACGATCAAGAGATAGGGCCTCAGAGTCTGGATGTTTTGACTAGAGCATTGTAGAAAATTTTAATGTAGGGCGCCTGGGTGCCTCAGTCGGTTAAGGGTTTGCCTTCGGCTCAGGTCGTGATCCCAGAGTCCTGGGATCAAGCCCCATATTGGGGGCTCCCTTCTCATTGGAGATCCTGCTTCTCCCTCTCTCTCTGCTGCTGCTTGTGCATTTCTCTCTCTCTCAATAAGTAAATTTTTTTAAAAAAAATCTTTGAAAATAAAAAGAAAATTTTAATGTATGCCATGTTTAAAAATCCACCTGAAATACTGCCCTGGACTGCAGGTGATCGTTGTCTGGGGCTCACAGATGGGAGAAATGTGGGATCGCCCTTCCACTAGTTCCTTGATCTAGAAGAAATCATGAATACTTGAAGTCCTCTCATACATTTTAAATCGCAGCATGTGAGAGAGATTTAGAGAATTACAACTCATGTTCAAACTTGAGTTATCCTCTCTACCCATCAAGATGATCATAATAACGATAAAGGTAAGAGTAGCTGGTTTTTCCACATTTCCATAGAAAGCTTTTTCCAGATATTACCTCATTTAGACATTGCAGTGTTTTTGTGGCTCATGGTCTTTTGTGGGACTATGCTGTGGGTAAAATAAATGGTTTAATCTCTTATGTGGGACCGTTCTATGGGTAGAATGGGTAGAATAAACTTCAGCCTTGCAGGGGCATAAACCCAATAAGCATGGGTCTCTGCTTTCAAGAGCATCATGTTAGCCCGGATGGGAGACACCTGATTGGTGAGAATTAGTCACATGACCCCATCTGGAGGCAAGGGAGCCTGGGAAAGGTGGTGTATCCTTTCTTCTTCATCAGCTTACCCTGGAAGGGAGACATATCATTGGTGAGAATTAATCATATGACCCCACCTGGGTGCAAGGGAGACTGGGAAATGTGGTGCATCCTTTCTTCATCAGCTTAGACTGAAAGGAGACACGTGATTGGTGAGAATTAGTCACATGACTGGATCTGCAGGCAAGCGAGCCTGGGAAAGGTGGTGTAACCTTTCTTCTTCATCGGCTTAGCCTGGAAGGGAGACATATCATTGGTGAGACTTGGTCACATGCCTGCATCTGGATGCAAGGGAGACTGGGAAATGTGGTGCATCCTCTCTTCATCAGCTTAGACTGAAAGGGGACACCTGATTGGTGAGATTTAGTCACATGACCTCATCTGGAGGCAAGGGAGCCTAGGAAATGTAGTCTGTGCCTGGGAAACTGCACTTCACCAACATTCTGCAATATGGCAGGAGATGCATGAGACTTCAGGGATAGCTAATCACCTTTGAGTCATGGAAATCACATTCTTATCAACATCTTAGCAAGGGAAGGGAACTACGAGCCAGATTTAGATCCAGGCTACCGTCTGTGGCAAGGCTGCTTTTTAAAAATGTCTTCTATGTACTAAAATGGGAGTAGCATACCAAATAAAATATTACCAAGATTTTTTTAATTCCTTTTTTTGGGGTTGAACATGTTTACAGAGTTATGTTTTCCCTCCTATGTGTGACTTTTGAAATTATCCAGATCTACACTTGGAATCCCATCTGTTCATTTCTCCATCTCTAAGAGAAAAAGACTTTTAAAATAAGAAATAATTATTGAGACTATATTAAGATGTGTGAAAGGGGCTGGAGACCACTCAGGATTGTGGCATTCTCCTTTATGGACGGAAGGCTTTTCATACGTCAGAGTTATCTGCTCCAATGAGGTACAGTCGGTGGGGCAATGAGTCCTGAAAGGTGCCAGGTATATTTTTACGGTGTGTCGACAAGGTGTAGCTAGGCCATAGTGCGCACACTGTGAGATTTAGGTAGACATTTTGGATAGTAAAATATTCAGCAGGAAATTTAAAAATTGATTTAGTAGTCTGCTCAAATATGAGTCCTTGAACCTTGAATCCCAATATATTCATACATATATGATTTTATATCGATTTGCATATATTTTATACATTTATATATTATGTACTCTATCTACCTACCCCTCTCTCTCTCCTCTGTTTTCTCACTGCTTTGCTCTCACATCTCAACGTGTTTCTGACAGTCCAGACCGGGACTGGACTTTCTTTTTACACAATCAAAAGGTGTCATAGAGTTTCTAAAACAAAACAAATGCTTTTTTTAATCTTTCAGATGATTGACGCTACCCTCATATGTGGTAGGCACAGCTGCAGGATTTTTTTTTAAATAGGACTTTTGACCATTGTCCCATGATCCATATGTTATCTCAGTGGTTTTCCTAATAATCCTTTAAAGTGAGTGGTGTCGTTGTCATCTGATAGACAAAGAAACGGAAGCTCACATAGATCACACCTAGGTTCCCACAGCTGTTAAGCGACAGAACCTAAATTCATTCCCACATCTCATTGATTCAAAGCCTTGTTTGTCCTGCTCCATTCTAATAAGCCTCATGGTTGAGCATAACCCAACCTAGCACACAGGTTGCTTCTGGTTCTCGTTCTGCTACATGGCTCTGGATGGGCAGGTCACAGCCAAAGTCACACGGTGTAGGAGCAAACCATATCATCACTAAGAACTCTTCCTCAGAATTCAAGTCTTCCAAGAGCGTTTGTGAAGCCTAAATCGAATGCAGTGTGTAACGTGCTCTGGAAACCACAGCTAGTTTAAAATCTCCGGAAATAAAAGCTTAAGCATGGACATAGCAATGCATATGAACTACATGCAGTGGGTAAGTCTCTGTTCTAAGCACGGTATTTTCTATCTTAACAATTACCTATAAAGTGGGTGTGCAGTGAGCTTCCTCTTTCTCCCAAGTCTGGAAACATAAGCACAGGAGGTTAAAAAACACATACCGAGGTTTGGTTGTCTATTTGGGGAGGAGGACCCTGCAACGTGGTGGAAATGAGCATATTAGACACACCCCCCCACCCCCAGAGCTTTAAACCATAAGAAAATGCACAGTGGGCCGTAGCATAGACTTGGCAGACCACCTATTGACTCTCGGCACGAAACCCACCACTTGTTCATCTCAACCTTGACAGATTATAATCACAGAGGCTTCTCCCTCAAAGATTCTGGTTTAATTGGTTAAAGATATGGGTTGGTGTATTGGGTTGAATGATGGCCCCACAGAAGATATGTCCACATCCTAGACCCTGAAACCTTGAATGGACCTTACTTAGGAAAATAATCTTTGAAGACATAATTAGGTAAAACATCTCTAGATGAGCTTGTCCTGGATTATCCAAGTGGACCCTAAATTCCATGACAGGTGTCTTTATAAGAGACAGAAAAGGAGACACAGACACAGAGGAGAAGCCACGTGAAGATGGAGGCAGAGATGGGAGGGATGCGGCCACCAGCCCAGGGATGCCTGGAGCCCCAGAAGCTGGGGGAGGTAGGAAGGACCCTCCTGGAGCCTCTGGAGGTGGGGAGCCTGCACTGCCCGGGTCTCAGTGGCCCTGCCCTGCCTTGATCCTACACATCTGGTCCCCAGAACTGGGAGATCATAAATTTCAATTCTTTTAAGCACCCCCCGAATTGGTGGTAATTTGTTACACCAGTCCCAGGAAGTGATCACACCAGGACGTGAGGAATTTTTAATCTCCCCAGGTGGATCACAACACGAAGCAAAGGAGGAGAACCACTGGCTTCTTAGGATGTAACAAGGTTAACTCTGTTAGGAAGGCTGAATGGCCAGACACTCAGGATGGAGTTAAAATGACCTTTGGGCTTTCCTTTCCAGAAATATCGGGTCCTCCTGGAACCCAGAAACTCACTGTACTGCCCGTAGTTTGGGCCTACTTGATAAAAAGTGCAGAAAAAGCGCCACAGGATGCAGCATCCTGCGGTCTGGATTTAGTGGCAGGATGGAGGCATCCCTCCCCACATCTAAACTCCAGTCCAGCTTCCCTGGAATGAGAGCTGCATGTGCCATTAGAAACCAAATCTTAAAGAGAATCGCCTGGGTTGGGTTTTGTTTTCCAGTGAAGCCCTGGGAGCAATCAAAGACGGACAACTGACTGCTAGCTAAGGATTTTGCTTCAGCATGCAGATTTACAAGCACATATACCAGATGTTAGAAGTTTGTGGAGAGCGGGAGTGGGGGGAGACTATCTCTTAGTTAACATATTATCTACAGATCATAATAGAACCATGTGTGATTCCAATTAATGATCTGAAGTCACACACATTCCCATTCTGGGCAAACTGATTTAAGTGTGTTTGCTCCTGGGGGAGTGGTCCTTGTCTCCCAGCCATCTCATTCTGCCCTGCCATCAATCTTATGATTTCTTAGTCATAAAGATGTTGCTTACCCTTCCATCTGATGTGGCCTTTGAGTCCCCTGGAATCCCGAAAGCTTTCTGAACCACATGTAAGGAATCTGAATGTCTCAGGGTTGTATTAAGCTGACCTGTACATTTGTTTTACATCCTTTGAGAAGACAGTAAGTGCAGACCATCAAATGCCTCTTCCTGCCATCCTAGCTTGCCTACAGTGGGACATGGCAAGTCCTTAAGGGCGTACATAGAGCCCACCTACGGAAGTGTATCTATCTATCTACCCATCCATCATAGCTATCTATCCATCCTTCCATCCTATCTATGTATCTGTCCACCCATCCATCTATCCATCCATTCATCTATCTCTATATCTATCATCTATCTATCTATCTATCTATGTATCCATCATCTATCTATCATCTATCATCTATCTATCTATCATCTATCTATCTATCTATCATCTATCTATCTATCATCTATCTATCATCTATCTATCTATCATCTATCATCTATCTATCTATCTATCTATCATCATCATCATCTGTCAATCATCTGTCATCTTCATCTTCATCACCATCATCCTCCATATATCTAACATCTATGGCAGTGGTTCTCAACTAGAGACAAATTAGCAGTAGCATTTGACAATATCTAGAGCCAACTTTTAGTTGTCACACCTAGAGCGGGGCATGCTACCAGCATCTATGGGGTAGAGACCAGGGATGCTGCTCAAAACCCTACAGGGCAGAGGACGCCCCACCCCACAGAGTCATCAGCCCCAGATGGGTGCAGAGGTTGAGAAGCCCTCTGGCTGAAGCTCTGTGTGTGGAGCATGAACTCTTGAGGCAGGATGTGTTTCCTACACATCTGGGTACTTGCAGGGCCCCTCCCTGTATCTGGCACACAGTAAAGGCTGTGCGGATATATGTGAGCAAATGCATGGGCTAATGAGTGAGACACCGTCTGTGCATCCCACAGCGTCATGAAAAGCCAAGCTTTTTGCCTCAGTGACTGCCGTTCATTAAAGATTGACAATCACTGTCCTTCTGTCAATACTGCCAGTCATGTTCTTCCCAAATCTTTCTCTTGACTTTTGTTTTTCCTCTTCGGGGAAGCACAACAATGACTGATTTGTGTATTTGAGGAAGGCTAGTGCATGTACCCCACATGTGGTTTTCCTAAAGAAAAGTTCATGAGGGATTTGCTAATAAGGCACCACATGCCCATCCCCAGACCGTCTTGCTCCATATTGGAACTGTCACCCCCGGGACCGAGGGATCCCACCCTGAATTCCTATCAAATACATCGTTGGAGCCACTGCCTTTGACTGTTTCCTTGCCTGATATACCCTTGCAGAAAATAGAATAATTCTAATGTGGTGGGGAAAAAGCAGTTTTTGAAAATTGCGCTTTACCTGCAAAATCACTTGAAATGCCCTTGCCCTGGAAAATAGTTTTATCGTTGCCCGGTTATTTGGAAAATATTATTTTATTATCAAATGTACATTATATTGACCTTAAAAATACAGTAAAGCAGTCATGGGGATAACATGTGTCCTATTTTCCATGAGCACACATTGACGGGGGGCGGGGGGTGGGTGGGGGAGACACTTCCTGGCTCTTCCAGGAGGCTCTGGATTCATTGTGCAGGGTCACGGCTTAGCTCTCTCCTGCCCTCTCCCCCGACTTCAGCTCTCAGGATAAATCCACAAACAAGGAAATTCAATACCCCAGCCTCCCATACCATAGGGTTGCTGGGGAATGTAATATAATAGCGGTTACTGAATTTGCTCAAGGAAGTATAGGGGATTTGTTTTTACAGTTGTATTTCCATGCCTGCTCTCATGTATCCAAGTCTTGTAAAGACCAATAATTTATTATTTTTAATGAGACAGAAAGTATTTCTTTCTTTCTAGACTCATCGTCTGATTGGAAAGAAAATATAAAATGTCTTTATGTAAGACATTATATAAAAAGTGAGTTCCAGGGAGAAAGTGAGTTCCATTATATAAAAAAGTGAGTTCCATATAAAATGGTAGCTGTATTGTATGAAACATGTACGTTACAGAAACATCAGTCACTGTGGTTCTAAGCCCTTATAGGGCAAGCTGGAGTTCTAAAGTGACAGGAAGTAAGTGAAAGACGGGTAGTCATTCTAGAACATTCTATCATACTAAGACTGCAGCAGGTTAACTAGGGGATGCGTCTTCAATGGGGCAACAAGGCACTGGTCATCTCTACGGTTTATTTTCAGTGAGTGCTCCTTAGGTGTGCCGCAGACGCCCAGTAAAGCATTGACGTGGCGTCTGCAATGTTCGCCCACCTCCGGTGAAACGCCCCAGAGGCGCAGGTGGCCTGCCATAAACGTCAACCAAAGTCCCCGGAGAGGCTGAACCGTCCTTCCTGCGTCTGCATTGCTTCCTTTCGCCGACAAGGCATAGGTCAAAGTCAACATGAACCTGAAACCCAGCTGGGGGCCACCGTGCACCATGACGGACCAGTTAAGAGTTCTGACCATCCGGCCGCAGCAGCTTTCCTTACCAATGACGCTTTGTTCTGACTTTCCAAGCAATGGTCGTGGAGTCCATGCCCTGGGGGTGGCGTCTCAGTAGACGTGGATATAAGTAGTCTTTGAGTCAGTGCCTAGGATGTTCTTTGCGGTGCACTTGTAGAAGCCTGCGTCTCTGTGTGTGGCCTGCTGGATGGTCAAGGAGCCTTGGGGATGAAGGAATCTGTTCCCATAGAGACGGGCCTGCGCCCCGGCGGTAAGGTGCGATTTGTCTGGCAGGTCCCAGGTGATCTCAGCTTTGGGAATCCCCATGGCCATGCAGTTCATCTTGACGGTGTTCCCGGGCCGCGTGTAGATGACGGGCGTTGGCTCACTGGTGATCCGGGGAGGGTACGCTATCACGATAACTGGGAAGTTCATGACGGAAGGGCCGTACTCAGTGTCCACCTTGCACACGTAGGTCCCCCTGTCGAACACGGAGGCGTCACGTACCGTGAGGGTGCCGTTTTCCCAGAGGGAAAAGCGCCCCCGTGTTTGGGGGCCCTCTAAGAGCAAGGTGTTGGGGAGTGTCCAAGAGAAGCGAGCCGGCCGGCCCCTTGGAGGGATGCAGTGCAGCTGCAGGGTCTCCCCATTGATGATACTCACCAGATGGTGATACTGGTTACTGGTCTCGGGTTTCAGCCCCACCTTCAGAGAGACCAGCCTCTCCGTGTAGCCGGCAGAGTTCCGGGCCACGCAGCGGTAAGCCCCAGCGTCCACGGAGGAGAGGCTGCTGATGTGCAACATGCCATCACTCTTATGGTAGAACCTCTGCAGCTGCTGGCCGCTCTGGAGCTCTGTCCCATTGGGAAGGACCCACAGCAGGGTGGGCGTCGGGGTCCCTGCGGCCGAGCAGTTGAGACTGATGGTGTGGCCGGCCATGGCCGTGATCTTCTCGCTGACAGGGTCATGGAAGATGGGCTTCTCCACGGGCTCCAACACAGTGAGCTGGACAATCAGCCTGGCCTCCCCTCCCTCGTTGCGGCCAATGCATGCCAATTGCACGGAGTCGCTCTTCCTAAGACTCCTGATGTCCAGCGTGCCGTTGCGATGGATGGTGATCCGATTCCCATAGTAGGGGGCCGGCAGAACCACGCCCTCGGGAAAGGCCCACAAGACTCTCGGGGTGGGGATGCCTTCTGCCTGGCAGTCAATGAGTTTGCGGCTCCCGCCGGCAGCGATCTCCCGCACGGTGGTGATGGCGTTGGGGTTCCCGTTGATGGTGGGCGACTGGACGTTGACGTGAATCCAGACGGTTTTCCTGTCCTCCCCCGCGCTGTTCCTGACCACACAGGTATAATTACCGCTGTCTGAGCGCTGGGCTTTCTGAATGAGGAGAGTGCCGTCCTGATATATCTGGTACTTATCAGAGGAGGCGGGGATCAGCCTGTTGGTTGGAGAAAGCCACGTCACCTTGGGCGTGGGCTCGCCTTTGGCTTCACAGGCCACGGTGACCACGTCGCCGTAGGGGACCTGGACCACGGAGTACGTCTTGTTCCGGATGGCAGCGGGCTCAGTCACCACCTTGACCCGCACCCTCATCTCATCCTTACCAACCTGGTTTTCGGCAAAGCAGGTGTAATCCCCTTCCTCCCGCATGCCCACCTCATTGAAGTAGAGGGTCCCATTGTTGAAAACCACGTAGCGCTTGGTACGGCCACCGCCGTCATCAGACTGCATGAAGGAGTTGACCAGGCTGCCATCCGGGAGGCTCCAGGAGATCTCAGGGTTGGGAAGCCCAGTGGCCACACAGTCCACCTTCAGGTCACCCCCGTAGAAGACCTTGTGGTCATTTTCCTCCTTGTGCTCAATCTTGGCCGGTTTCATGACCACGTTCACCTTGAGCACGACAAAGTCGTCTCCAACCTTATTCCGGGCAACGCACAGGTAATCCCCTGCATCTTTGTCCGTGACGGATTTCACCACCAGGGTCCCATTGGCGAACACCTTGATTCTGGTGTCAAAGCTGACCGGAAAAAAAAGAAAGAGGAGGACGTCAGTCTCCCATATGCTCTATCCTGGCTTTAGGTCACCGGAACAAAATGAAAACATGTGGTTCTGGAAACTATCTGGCCACGTGGCTGCTACTGCAAAATGTCACATTGGTTCTGCAGCCTGGAGGGGACTGCGTTGGACTGCATTCACAGGCGGAAATCATTGATTTACCACAAATAAGAAGTCGACTCGGTAAGAGTCTGACCTTTGGCTGGCCTGGCCCTTGACTCAAGGATGTGAAAGGCAGTCAAAGACTTCCAGCCTGTTAGTGTGGGTGTACGTGCATCTCGTATTTGCAGGGCGGTCAGGGCTCAGCTTACAGTAATGATAAAATCAGGCAAAATGCGACAACCATGGAGAGAATGAATCTGAGTGAACTCCATAAAGAAGTGGAGTTCTTCCTGAATAAAATGCTTCAGCTGTTTATCCTTGATAATCTTGTATTATATTATCTCCCATTATGAGGCAAGAGACTGCCAAGTGGCTACTCTATGCACTGTGTAATTGGGGTTATTCCCAGAGTTTTAATGCTAACACTGGGTTTTTTAGAACATGGCAATATTGATGTGACGTTTCTTCCCTAGGACTTGTACCTAAAGCTGGATGACATTCACCAGCCAGCACCCCAAGCCAGCGTTCCATTCCCCCATGTGAAATGATGACATTGGACCTAAGCCCACACACCTCTGGGTTAGTAGTTCAAAAGCTTTTCAGTTTAAAGGAGCCGATAATGGGGAGAACAATAGGAAGGTCTTCACTATGTATGTGACCTTTTTTTTAAATATTGAGGTGTCCTTGTGTGTCAGACTAACATAACATAATAAAATTAAATTAAATTAAAAAAAAAGAACTCATGTTTTGAATAAGAGGTGGAAAGACTTGGGAGGTTCTTCCTTTAGAAGTGTCCAGACTGAAAAATCTCGATTACACATAATTTATAATGGTGGTATTGGAGAAGGAGGGGGTTGAATTTAAATGCATAAATAATTCCTGAACTTTGCATTATTCGAACAGCATGTGTGGAACTGTGTTGTAGAGCTACCAAAAAAAAAAGAAAGAAAGAAAGAAGAAGAAGAAGTCTGCCTATGGTTGAATCAACCTGATTATTGTGAATAAAATACAAACAACTACTAACAATGACCAAATAAACTGTTTTGTTGGCCGCGAGTGCAAATCAAGTCAACATAAATCAGCAGGAGAGGAGCAGACAAAGATATTTCAATGTGTCTTAGAGTTTAGAATCCAAAACTTTGTGCAGTAGCTCATGTCTGCCAGCATTTTGAAACTTCAAAGTGGTGATTCCTAGCCTCGGTCATAATCACAATCCATGGAGCAACCCAGAAACACAGACATGCCTACCCACCGCTGGGCATCGGGCTTCAAGAAAAGTTCCAATATCTGTATTTTTAAATAGTCCCAATGTGAAGGGAAGGCATAGAGCCCGCTCTTTTATAAAACGCACATGGGTTGTTTAATCATACTTTCCAAAGAATGTAATTAGTCCAAATTTAGTAATAATGAAGCCACAGAGACGGCGATTTATGATTTATGGGGAGATACTAGTAAATCGGTTCACATTCGTAGTGGGATCACATTCTTTTGCTGCCGTTCATTCAACACTGCCTGAGCCGTGCCAAAAAAAAGCTGAGAACAGTTCTTCCGCACATCTGCTGAGCTGGGATATAGTCCAGGGAAAACTGCGTACGTGGTATTCGGGATGGAGTGTGCAAGGTTCACTAGGCACCACCCAACTGTCTAAAGTTAACAGGCTGCGAGAAAGCGCGTTTGCCTTCTTCCTGCACTGGAAAGAGAGGGGGGAGGCCAGGCACAGCTGCTCGGAGCCCCTGAGCGCTGGCTTCCCTCCCTGCATCCTGGGTGGGACGGATGTCCACATGCATTCCTGCCTGAGCTGCCGGGCTGTGGATGCTGGAGACACACCATAAGCCAGGGTTTCTCCGCCACGTTCCATTTTGCCAACCATTGTCTCTGTGCTCTGTATCTTGAGACATGTATTGAAGAGACATTGGCACTTTTGGATCTAGCCCATGGTTTCTCAGCCTGGGCACTGCTGATATCTGGGGCTGGATGACTCTCTGGGGTGGGGCTTCCTGGGCACTGTAGGGTGCTGAGTAGCATCCCTGGTCTCCACCTACCAGATGCCGGTGGCAGCTTCCACTCTAGTGTGACAACCAAAAATGTTCCCAGTCATTGATGAGTGTTCCTGGTGGTGCCATCTGTCTAGCTGAAAACCACTGAGAGAGATAGATAGATAGATAGATAGATAGATAGATAGATAGATAAGATGGATGGATAGATGGTTGGATGGACGGATAGATGGATGGATGGTTGGATGGACGGATAGATGGATGGATAGATGGTTGGATAGATGGATGGATGGATGGATGGATGGATGGATGGATGGATGGATAGATGGACAGACAGACAGATAGATGATAGATCAATTGTGTTTCATGCTAGGTCAGAGTGTCTCAGCCTGGGCACTCCTGACGGTTGAGCTTGGATGACTCTCTGGGATGGGGCATCCTGGGCACTGTAGGGCTTTAAGCAGCATCCCTGGTCTCCACACACCACATGCCAGCGGCACCGCCATTCCCTGAATTATGCCAATCAAAAATGTCTCCAAACATTGCGCAATGTTCCCTGGGGCCAAAATCACTCAGGGGGTTGAGAACCAGTGCTCAGGGTGCATACATGTGGGAACAGAGGGCACTGGATGAGAGAAGGTGATCTTCTTCGAAGCCAAAATAAACTGTTAGAATTCCAGTTGTGCCAACCCAGTGCCCTAGTCACCTACCCCTTTAACTTTTTTGTGTTCACACCCTTTCATTCTTAATCTAAGCCTGTTTTATGACAAGATCTGCAACTGCGTCTACAGTGTTCTGTTGAAATCATACACTACACAAAGAAGGCAAGCTAAATGTGGCACCTAATATTATCACTTAACATACAAATAAATATAATCGTTAAAACAAAAGTTATCGGTTCATTTCTTTGCTTGGAGAGGGAGACGGCCGGGAAAAGAGCAGAAAGTCCAAGTGTTTGTCCCAGTTTATAAAGACAAGATCTCACTGGGCTAAAAGGAAATGTGTCCGCCTCCCCCCTCGCGGCACACACGGGGAGTCCGCTCTGTGCATCTGCGCCCCGGACACAGAGTCATTCCCTCCTCTGACCGGCCCCATGGAGAGGGCTCCCAGGATGGCCCCAGGCATGTTTTAGGACGCGGTCCCCAGCTCCCAAAGGGGAAGCAGGAGCATTAGAGCGGTGACCGGCGGCGAGCCAGGAGCGGGCACGTACCTGAAGAGCGAGTCCATCATGCGCTTGGACGGCAGCCGCCAGAGGATGCGCGGCCAGGGGTCCCCCGAGGCGCTGCAGTCCAGGCGGAGGGTTGCGCCATAGCGCACGTCGGTCCTCTGCGGGGAGGTGCCGGTGATGCGCGCGTTGGCCGCCGCGCGCTGCACGGTCAGCTGCACGGTCCTGCGCGCAGAGCCCACCAGGTTGGCGGCCACGCACTCATAGCGGCCGCTGTCCTTGGGCGCCAGGTTACGGATGTAGAGCGTGCCATTGGGGAAGACGAACAAGTTCCCGTTGATGAACTGCGAAGGGCGGATCTGGGTCCCGTCCCACAGCACCCAGCGCACGCTGGGCAGGGGCGCGGCCTTGGCGGTGCAGTGGATGTGGATGCTGAGACCCGGCGGCAGCGAGATGTTCTCCAGCTTCTCCTGGTGGATGACCGGCGGCAGGGCTGCCACGTGCAGGCGGATGGCCAGGCTGTCCGTGCCCGCCGAGTTGCTGGCCACGCACTGGTAGACTCCTCTGTCTGAGAAGGAGGCCTCTTTGATGGACAGCGTCCGGTTTTCGTGCAGCGTGACCCTGCCCTCCACGGGGGACACGGTCTGCCACACCCTCCTGTCTGGGAAAATCCAGGAGATTTGGGGGGCTGGGGTTCCCTTGGCCAGACACTCCATGGCGATCGTGTCTCCCAGGTAGACGGTGACATCCTGGTAGTGGGAGGCGAGGATCTGGGGCTGCTGCACCGTAACGGACAGCAGGACCGCCATCCTGTCCACCCCGTGCAGGTTTTTGGCAGTGCACACATATTGGCCTCGGTCCTGCACCTGGACCTTTCGGATGACAAACGTCCCGTTCTTCAGGACCTCGAACCGTTGCACTCTGGTGTTAGGGGTCATGAGAGCACCTGCAAGTCAAAACACGTGCAGTCAGGTTCTGCGTAGACACACCGTTTCAGGAAAAACCAAGAAGGAGGGCTGTTCGGGGAGTAGCGGAATTCTCCCCTCTGTGTCCCGAACAGCAACAGCGAAGGCCAGCCCCCACCTCCAACACGGAGAAGACAGAACATTCTGTCGCACCATTTTTGACTCTTACACCAACGCCCCCTGCAAGCAAAGGGCAGCCAGCATGGGCTTCGTAGAGTGTTCTGGAAGCTGCCAGGAGGCCCAGGCCCTCCCCAGGGGACCTCCTCGTCACTTCAGCTCCTAGAGACGCCAGCCCACCTCACTGGCACAGCTTGTGAGCTCTTGAGGTCCCCAGGCTTGCAGCCACCGTCCACCTCTACCCGGCCAGGCTTTGGAGTCCAACACGAGCCAGAGTGAGCGGGTCATTTGCTGCCCACTGTGGCTGAGGTGAACGCCAGGTCGTGCAGTGTTCGAATCGGGGGCGTTTGCTTCTCTCTCTCCCCACCCTGTACTTCCTATATTGTATATCTCATCTTCCTGGGGCTCTGCCACAGGGAGGATCGGTATGAACCAAGTGTTCCTAATGCTTTGGCATCTGGGTCCTGCTGACTCTGGTGGGAGGACAGCCCATCCCGGAGCTAGGCAATTCCTATGGTTAAGAAGCAATGCACCATTTAAAAGCAAAACAAGCAGTGCAGAGCCCGCATTCCTACCCCTTTGTCTATGGGGCTCTCACACGCCCAGGCCACCATGCACCTGCCTTCATCTTCCCAGGGCACGTACCAGACAAATAGGGGAGCCCCTGTGCCCCAGAGCCCACTGAAATCAGTCAAGCCAGCCAGCGCCAAGCCTGCTTACCCTGCCTCACCTGTTTCTTCTTGCAGAAACCGCAATAAAGGCTCTTGTGCACGTTTCCCCCTCTCCCCCCGCCTGCCGACAGACCCTGGTCCTGCCCTGTGGGGTCCCCTCCTCGTGGAGAGTGAATAATAAACGGTCTTCCGTGGCAGGCATTTCCTGATGTGCTGGCTTACCCTTTCTGAAGAATAACAAATCCCAGATTTAAAAACTGGAAAGCCCTGACCTATAGCATTCTCTTCATCTCCCACACAGCTGGGTTCCCGGGTCCTGCCTCCATCACCGGCCATTCCTTGAGCTCTGACAAGCTCCCTCTGCTGCGGCCGGCAGGAGAAGCTGATTCGTGGCATGTGCACGTCTAGTGAGGGGACATGGCCCAGAGATGCTCTGATATCACACAAGATATGGACAACCCTACAGACTGATACAAATGGGATGTCCCAATAGAGAAACAGAGGCACCATCCTTTGAGCATGAAAACCCATGGTGTTCCCCATTCGCTCCTTCGAGCAACATTCCTTATTAAATCATTACATAAACATATGACATCAATGACGAGCTGATCAAAGAAGTCCGTAATCCCCGTGCCCAGAGCCTCTGCTGAACTTTGGAACACGTCCAGCTCTGGTGACATAAACCTAAGCAAAGAATGCACTTGAACTCCCTCAAGTGCTATGAGCATAAATCATTCCTATATCATCAAAGCGGAGAGGAGAAAAGAAACGATCCCTCTGATCAGAATCCAGGCCTGAAGGATATGTCCGTGTTGGGGGGCGGGGGGACAAAGGGAAAGGGGACAAGGTAGGTCTTTCACGGAGGCTGTGGCCTCTCAGATGGTACTTTTCTGCGTCACCTGACAATTGTTTCCCCATTCAAAGGAAAGGGTCATTTTTACGAAGCTGAGAGCTCTTTGGGCATCCCAGAATTCCAAGTATAGGCCATTGTTATGAGCTGAATTGTGTCCCGCCAAAAATTCGTACGTTGAAGCCCCATCCCCTAAGATATCAGAATATCACTGGTTGGAGATGGGGTCATTCAAGAGATAATGAAGTCAAAATGAGGTCATTGAGGTGCACTGTAATCCAAGAGAACTTGTGTCCATACAGGAATAAGGGATGAGGACAAAGACGCGCACAGAGGGACGGCCACGTGAGGACACAGGGAGCAGACAAGGTCTACACGCCAAGGAGAGAGGCCTTGGGAGGAACCAGCCTTGCTCGCCTGGATCTCAGACTCCCAGCCTCAGCCACGCCTCGATTTCAGACTTCCAGGCTCCAGGACCGGGAGAGAATAAAGGTCTGTCTATGAGGCAGCTAGTCCGCGGTGCTTTGTTATGGCAACCCAAGCAAATGAACGCGACCATATCTCTAGGTTCAAGTCAAAGCAATGTCTGATGAGCCCAGAACAAGCTGCATTGACATCTGGCAGCCAGTGGAAGGGCAAGGGCAATCTGCTCACTCTTCCTTACCTTCATGGCACCCCACATGGGTGGTGGAAGGGTTTTGTGCTAGGTTTCTCTGGGAAAAGGCAAGTGGTTCCTTTATGAAATATTCCCGAGCCTAGGTCATTCCCTACCCAAAGAACCTATGACATGTCTCCATAGTCCCATTAAAATCTCACATACCTTAGAGCTCAAGAAAGAGCTCTGGGTCCTTACTTCCTGTCCCCCTAAAGGAATATCCTTGTATCTAGGTTCTCAGATGTCCCCTTCCATCCCATCCATCTGTCCTTTACCCAGACTCTGTAGTTTTGCTCGGGGTCACAGACTCAAGTGACCTCCTTCTACACCAACCCCGGTTAAAATGCAAACACGTAAACGCCTTACCTGTAGAAACCTTTGTCCAGGTAATGAAAGGCGTGGGTTTCCCCGTGGCCTCACATGGGAGCACAGCATCTGTCTCTGCAGTGACAGACACGGTCTGAGGGGATCTGGTGATAATTTGGGGCTTTTCCCCAACCGTCCAGAATTTGGATGCAGGGGGTCCTCCAGCAGAGAAAAGCTTTGAGGTGCTGTGATGGAAGCTTCTGGAAGGCTGGCCAGAAGATGCCACAAAGGGGATGGAGCTCCGGGTAGAGTAGACCACAGGGACGTTCTGTACGTTTGTGGAGGGTGGCCCAGTAGCCCGGGGAGGATGCAATAATGGAGGTGCCGGGGGCCCAAAGTCTGCGTGGATGACGCTCTGAGAATGTATCCTATTGTAGGGACCTGGGTTGACTTTTTTGTCTCTTATCACAGGGGCAGAAGAGGTAGGCACCTGGGGTTTCAGAGTAACTCCCAACTGTGGGAAAGAGAGAGTCCTGTTGAAAAAGAAAGGGAACCTTCCATTGGGATAATGGGGGACTCTTGAACTTGGAAGCTTGCCAACAGGGTCTCTGAGATCCGGGATGTTGTTATTCCCAAACACTTTGGAGTTGCCGTTGAATCGGTCCATCCCTTGGTCAGTAAACTTAGTGGAAATGCCAGGTTTGGGCTTTAGCGCTGGAACAACGGGAGCTGTCGTACTTGATAATCTTGGAGTCATCAAGTGCTTATTCTCTGGCAAAACCCTTGAAGGATACGCCGTTATTCCTGGTTTGTTGGTGAAGTGACGAGGCGGCTGGAAAGTTACAAAGTATCTAAAGGAGCCTTCTGTGGCCGTATGTGTTGGCCTCACCGTCCCCCTCGGTGGGATCGGTTTGGCAGGAACTCTGGCTGGCTGGGGGAAGACTTGGACTCTCCCGCCCTGGTGCTTTCCATCGGGGCCCCATGGGAGACTGTTTTCGGTCTTTCCATCAAAGGCTTCTTTTTCCAACTGCTGCTTTCGAGCTGAGTTAAATTTATCCTGGTTGGAAGAAGGGGTGGATAATTCATTTGGCGTCAATACATGCTGAGTTCCCTCATTATTCACTGGGGGTGCTTTGGCTTCTGGGACCCCCACGTAATTCAAGAAAACATTTTCCTTGGAATCTGTTGATGTTGGAGGTGTCTTTGAAGTAAGAGGTGTGGGCTTCGTGAAGGTCTGTACCAAGGACACAAGAGTGGTGGCTGGGAATGGGGATGCTGGCTTCCCCATCGGAGTAGGAGTCGGGGTGTGATGCCGAGGTCTAATTTCAGCTGGAGTGGTTTCGTGATGATCTTGAGCATGGAGGGTGGTTTCTGCCTCACTTGAAGACAGGACAGTGGTTGAAGCAACCACTTCTTCCAGTTGAAACAGTGTAGAGGCTGCAACTGATGGTGGAAATTCCGAAGGAACACCCAGATCCTCCAACTGTTTAAGAAAGGGTGAGTCTGTAAGGCTTTCCACAGAGCTGGTAACAGGTGCATCTGTCTGCAGCCTCCCAGGCTGGGCTCCCCTTGGGGGATTCCAGCGTGAGGTTCCTGGAAAGCCAGAGGGAGCCGATTCCTCCTGAAATCCTCCCACAGTGGAGACCTCAGAGCCAGGAGGTGATGCAGTATTAGTGAAGGAGTCGTCAGGGACTGAGCTGTCGGTTTTATAGTCACTGATGTTTGTGACACCGTAATTCTTCATTTCTTCTCCGTCCCATGCAGGCTTATAGGTGACTGGAATTGCCTCTTGGAATTTACTGGGTGGTAAGTGCCTTTTTGTGGCAGCTGTCACAGAATCTTCCACTGTAGCTTTCCCATGCGGGTCCCCAGGTGTCAGGGAAATGGTTGTCAATAAGAGTACAGTTTCTGAACTGGGGGCAATGACATTTTTAGGTTTGTTTTCCGGCGAAGGGCTGGGCGTGGATGCAGAGTCTGGAGGGCTCACCGTGGAAGTGAAATGCCGATGTTTATTTGGCCTCTTCCTGTGTTTCCTTCGTGGGGTCCCCTTGGATACGGGTTCTGTCTGCTTCTTCGTCTCCGACTGCTTGGGGGTACCAACAGTGCTGTCAACCCAAGATGCTGGCCCCGGTGTGCTCCCCACATGGTCTGGAGCCTTCGCTTCAGGTACTTGAGTAGGTCGAGTAGAAAAAGCCTCCACTGGGGCAAAAGTCGTGGGCACGGTTTGTTTATGGCGGTGTCGGAATCTGTGGGGGCGGAATCTCCTCCTCCCGTTGGGTCTCTTTCGGGAAGGGTGAGTGGTCAGCCCCCACGGCAAAGTGGCCTTTCCGGTTGGCGTCACTGCTGCAACCGTGGTGGTGTGTTTGTCGAAGAGAGCATCAAGCGTGGTTTCCCTGGGATGTTGAAAGGGAGTGATGCCATTCACTCTCAGGGCAGGGTTCAGCAGAGTGGTAGATTCGACACCCTTTCCCATACTCTCAGGACTTGGGGAGTTTGTGGGGTCTCTCTCTGGCATACCTGCTTCCCGTAGTGCCTTGGAATTCTCCTCTGTACCCTCTTCAATCAGCGGGTTGCCTTGGGTGCTTAAAGCACCTTTCGCAAGCCGAGTGTCATCTGTTTCTCCCTGTGGATGTCCTTCTGATGGGGCATCTGGCTCCCCTAATGTGAGCCCTTCTAATGGTTCAGATGTCCTGGAGTCATCAACCCACATGATGGTGGTTGGTGTAAAGGGAGTGGAGGTCAGCTCTTCCATGTTCTCTTCATCTGGTTGTGGGTTAGTCTCCAAATCTGGGGGAATGTATGGTACAGTCTCGGACTCAGCCAAGGAGATGGCGCCCAACGGAGACTCGTACTCATTTGACGTAGGCTCTGGCATGGATCCAGCATCTACTGCAGGCCAGCGCTCTGTGGCCGTGTTTTCACTGGCGGGCTCCTCGTAGACCAGGTCCAAGGTCTGCAGAGTAGGAGAACATTCATGAGCTATGGATATCAGGGTGCTGGCTATTGCCCACTTTGGGTCAGCTTCATTGGGAGTGGTATCCTCAGTCTTAGAAAAGTCATGGTCAATGAATTCTTCCAGATGTGTGCTTGTCACTTTGGGCTCAGCAAGACTTACTTCATCGTGCCCACTTTCCAGTCCCAACCTGGTTGAGGACACAGTACTGGAAACCTGATCCTCCTCACCAAATAGAGACGCATCTGCTGAGGTTTCTTCGGCACTGGTTGTGGTCTCTGCTGGTGATACCGAGGGGGGAGGAACTGCAGGCCGAAGGGGTGTCACTTCTGGACCCACAGATGGAGGCGTGGTGGTTTTAATGACTTGGGGTATTTCAGTTCCCTTCGGGAGATTTTTCCCACGTACTCTGGCTAAAATATCTGCCCAGCGCTCTGGATTAATCTGTTTGTTGGCCATATTTATCCTTCGCCTGGACTCAAACACTCTGCGACCTTCTGCGATGTTCGTCTCGGGTTCTTTTTCAGAATTCTTCCAGTGTTTGAGTTTTCTTCGCCCTTTCTTGGGTTTCTTACCTCCGGTGATGGCATCGTCTTTTGTTTTGATGAGTACCTCTTGGTCCTTTGCGTGTAGACCTCTCCTTGAAGTGTTCTCTTTGTCTCCTATGCCTGAACCCCCTTCGTCCTCCACATCATCTCCCGGCACTCTGGAAAGACTCGTCCCACCTGGGTGTCTGCCCTTTTCGGATGACCTGCCGGATCCTTTCTTATTCACTGTGACCCCCACAGTAAAGTGATCCGCCCCTTGCTGGTTGACAGCCACGCATCTGTAGTAACCGCCGTCACTGACTTGGACCTTTGGGATGGAAAGAGTTCCATTTGCCAACACGTATGCATGTGAGGTGTTAGCCGAATTATTAATTATCTGTTTGTTTGGAAGAATCCAGCTGAGCTGGGCTTCGGGGATAGCCAGAGCACTGCAAGGCAACATCACTGGCTCCCCTGGGTTCTTCTGAATTGTCACCGTATGACTATCGGGTGGCTGAGTGGCAGGCGGTTGCACAAGGACCCTGTATACCATCCGGTCCATTTCATCCCTCACCTGAGCAATGCACTGGTACAAACCCGAGTCCGACTGCTCTGTCGATCTGATCCTCAGCCAGCCGCTGGTGAGGATGGAGAACTTGCCATTTTCGTCCTCCATGGGTGCTTTGAGGACAGAGCCATCCGGGAGCACCCAGAAGATGGACGGACTCTCAGAAGCCTTCACGTTGCAGCTCAGTTGGCATGGGCTCCCTTCCAACACAGTCTGAGCTCTTTGCACTGCTCCGCTGGGCTCGATCATCACCCAGCTTCTGCTGCGAGACTGCCTCACGTCTTTGGTGGGCATGGTTAATGCATAGTGGGAATAATAGGAGAGCAGCACCTTTTTGGCCGTACTCTGACGTCGGTTGAGTTGGAGATCTATGGTCGGCTGCATGACCCATTCCGGTTCTGCAAGAATGTGGGCTCTGACGCCCGTGTAGTAGAGGGCATCGTCATCCACGTCTTGCCTGTAGTGGTAGGCGACCTTGGGGTCTTCGCGGAGCGTGAGTTCTTGGTTCAGCCTCACAGGGACCTCACTGTAATAGGCGATCAGTTTCCACAGCTTCTCATAGTTTTCCCGAGTCATTGGACACTCAAAGTCCAAGGCAACAGTCGCGTTTATATCAATCTCTTGAGGGTCCGTCTGGTTCAGGTGAATTTTGTACACATCCATTGGCTTCTTGATGTCACAGACCAAGTTCACTGTGTTCCCGTGCTCATCAGTCATATTCAAAGAGATGTTCCATGGGGGGAATTGGAACCCCTCCAGAGAGAGCTGGCTGTCACCGTCCTCTTCTAGTTCCTGCTCCTCCTCGCTGTTCCTGCTCCTGTTCTGTCGCAGAGGGGACACTATGGAAGGCTTCAGACAAGTAATGTCCTTCAGCTTGTGAATCTCCTGTTGGTGCAGTTTGGGGGGACTGGAGCACAAGGTGCATAACTGACCACCTTCATAGGCTTTGTCCTTCTTACACTTCAGAGTCCCTAAAACAAATAATCAAACAAACATGCCATAAGTTAATGAACCCAAGAACGGCATGCCTCGCACACGGCCAGACGGTAAAGTCTTTGTGTGCCTCTTTATCACCTCAGTGCATGTCCCTCATGACTTAATACCTTACTCATGTCTGTGACTGCATGAATGACCTTCAATCAATTTAGCACAGAGTGGGGGCGCCTGGGTGGCTCAGTCGGTTGAGCGACTGCCTTCGGCTCAGGTCATGATCCTGGAGTCCCGGGATCGAGTCCCGCATCGGGCTCCCTGCTCAGCAGGGAGTCTGCTTCTCCCTCTGACCCTCCTCCCTCTCATGCTCTCTGTCTCTCATTCTCTCTCTCTCAAATAAATAAATAAAATCTTTAAAAAAAAAATTTAGCACAGAGTGTGGTAAGGAACTACCATTTTAGAACTACTTGACAATGAATAATGAATACTTCTTTCAAAAGTATTTTTAAGTTTTTTTTTTTAAAGCAACTCTATTCACACACATTATACAACTTACCTTCTCTAAGGGTCCAGGAGGATCTACATAAACAAATGCAACCCGTGAAAATAGTTTCAGGTTAAAGGACCCACTTTTGCCATGAATCACATCGTATGTACCTTTTATAATTTTTTTTCTGTTGCTGTAATTTTTCATTTCAGTGTCTACATTTTGGATTCACATTCTACTCTTGGCTTCCAGGACATCAAGTCTTCCAGAATGTTCTCCTAATCTGGTCTGCCTCTTTCACTCTTTTGTTCTTCTTGGGCCCCTGACTCATTACTGATGGAGTGTTCCTTGACTTGGTCTGGGCCCCCTTCCATCTCACTCTGCCCCGTCATCCATGGCCTCACCCACATGTAGGTTTCCATCATCATCCATTATCCAATGATGGCTCCCATATGTGCTTCTCCCGTCAACACACGTCTTATGAACTCCACACCCAATTTTCTACTTGATGTGTCTGTTGCAAAGTTACAAAGTCTCCTCCAACTGACATTTGCAAGGCCGAATTATGTTTTCTCCCTGCTCCAGACCTAGATGCCTTTTTATAGCAGTAAATGGAGTCACACTATCTCGCATTGGGGAAAGGAGAACAGTACAGTCCTCTGAATATCTGCCCTCTTCTTTCCATTCTCACTGGGAACAAATCAGTCAAAGGACCATCATCTATAACTTGGAAGCACATGAAAGTGGGACATAAGGTGTATGTGCAGAATGGTCCTAGATAGGCACAGGCCAAGATGCTAAGTAGAAATTGAGGATAGCAAGACCTCTTAAGGGAGGTGATTTAAAAACAAATTTTTAAGGATTTTATTTATTTATCTGAGAGAGAGAGAGAAAGCACGAGCCAGGGAAGGGACAGAGGGGCAAGCAGACTCCCCACCGAGTGCGGAGCCTGTCGTGGGGCTCCATCCCAGGACCCCAAGATCATGACCTGAGCTGAAGTCAGATGCTTAACCTACTGAGCCACCCAGGCGCCCCAAGGGAGGTGATGTTTTAACAAAGCTCTGAGCGCTGAAATTAAATCAGACCCTGGAACATCCAGCAGATGCATGGTCTTCGCGGGTCCAATGACACTGATTGGGAAATAAGTTTGGAAGGTATAAGGAAGCAAACAGACAGCAGTGTGGCTATAGTGAGTGACTAAGTGGGGGACCTGCATGTTGCAGGAGGGTGGGCACGGTTGTGTAGGAACTCCTAGTAAGGAGTATAACGTTCCATTCCAAGAGCAATGGGAAACCAGTGGACATTTAGACAGCAGTGTGGCAGGACCACACGCTTCCGCTGACAATTTGTTCGACAACTGCTCTGGGTAGAGTTGATTGAAGGAGAGGTGATCAAGGCTGCAAAGACCTGCCCAGAAGGCCCGACTCTCCTCCTAGAGAGAGAAGAAAGGAGCTGGACCCAAGCTGCAGGTCATGGGGATAGACGTGAGCCAACAGACCTGGGATATGGTAAACCCAATGGGATTGAGGATGGGTTTCAAAGTGCGGCTTGAGGAAGGGAGTAAAAGAAAGACAAAGAAATAAACACTTCCTTATTTTGAATCAAAATTTACTGTCTGGCAATATCTACACAACACTCCTGGTTTTCTGTTCTCTTGATCAATGCAGAACATCCCTCTCCCCCATTCTTAAGAGAATAACGTCATAGCCACTGCTGGCCCTCTCTTTTCCAAACTTCCTTGAGCACCTCCTCATGGGACAGGGATGCACGGAAAACCCCCCATTTAGCTGTAACCCAAAGCTGCACGTAACACTCCAGATATCCAACTGAAGACAATCGTAGTCAACTATATATAACTGATTAAATGATCATCGCTTTATATTTCACAGAAGGATACATCCATTATGGAACAGGGGGGTCTTAACATCGAGGTTGTACGACTTCCATGAATGTTTCCCGCCATACCGATTTCGTGATGTGCTCTTCACAAGATAAAGCAACGTCAGAACACCAGAGAATGGAACCTTTCCAGAAGGGTCAGGAATGTGCCGCGGGGAGCCACGTTCGCTCTGCCCTCCTCTCTTACCTTTCGATTTGGCATCCCACTCCAGAAACCACTTCATCTCGCAGTCACATGACCACGGATTGCCATGCAGGTAAAGATTCTCCAGAAGTGGCATGTTCTGCAGCATCCCCATGGGCAGAGTCCTGATCATGTTGTCAGCGAGGTAGAGGTGTCTTATGGTGGAGAGTCTGAAATAATCCAGAAACGTCAACGTGGAGAACGTGCCGGGATGGAGCTGGTGCAGCATGTTTCCCTCTAAGTGGAGAAGCCTCAGGGATGTTAAGCCATTGAAAGCTTGTGGGTGGATAAATTCGATCTTGTTGTGGTCAATGTGCAGTCTCATTAAGCTCCAGAGCCCCTGCAGGGTCTGGGCTGTGATCACGCGCAGCTTGTTATAGCTGAACTTGAAAACCTACAGAGACAGGGGCGTAGCAGAAAATCCTGTTTATAATTTACAAAGCCACAAGCAGGGACAGAAACCAGAACAGAGGGCAGGGAAGTAATGACATGAAGCTGGTTTTTAACCTAAAAAAAAATGGCAATTTTATTAATCGTTTGGGAGCATTAGATTGTTCCCACTATTCATTAATGGTCCTACAGGCTGTAATTACTGATGCTTGTAAAAGCATGAGTTTACCTGGAGGGAGCTGAGGTCTCTTAAAGCCCCGTCGGGGATGCTGGGGATGTCATTGCCATGAATCATAAGGAGCTCCAACTTGGTCAGTCCCGCAAATGAGGTTTCTGACAAAGCCTGAATACTATTAAATCTAAAAAAAAAAAAAAAATGATAATAGTAATTGGAATAAGAAACAGTGAATGCTTAAATCCCATATGGGAAAGATTCTGCAGCCTGCCCAGGAGCAAGTTAGCAAAATGTTGACTCTGAGGTCTATTGGTGCCATTCCCAAAACACATTTGTTGCTCTGTGTCCGTGTCCATTACCAGGGTCAAAAGGAAAGTGACGTATTTTTATTCGCCTTCATTCAGTTCAGGAATATTCGCTGGGAATTTTGACTAGGAACATGTTAATGGAGTTAGAGGCGATTTTAGGGAAACAAGTAGGATTTAAGTTCTAAAGGAAGTTGTTCCAAATGGCTCTTCTTGGAAACTTGCACTGAAAGTGTCAGTAATGATGAATGACACACGGGTCATTGAATGCAGAGACTTAGCATGAATGCAAAGAAATAGGCAGCTTGGGACATAGCTTGCATCACAAAACAAGAGAAGGAGGTGCTCCAGGCTCTAAAGGGCCAAATGAAAGAACTAACTACCCAACACACCAACACCATATGTCACAAGCACAAGCGGCCATTTCTGATGGATTCTCTAAATTATTTGTAAACGTTCTGGTGTGTTTTGGGTTTTGTGTTTGCATCCACATTGGTAAAGATGTTTCCTTGACCAATCTGAAAATTCCTCATTGCTACATTATTGGGGGCACAAGGGACTCCCGAGAGTCAATCCCTGGGGAAGGGATTCTGAAATGAATGAAGAATCCTGTAGTGGAGGGCATTTACTTTATGCCACTGCTTCTGCTGAAATAGAACACATCTAGCCTGACATTCTGTATGACTTCTCTCTATCCCCTAGATAAAAGGAAACAGATCTGGACACGAGGCAGGTGAAGTGCTCATAGCCTAAAACACCAGATGACGCCAGGTCTAATTTTCTTATACATATGTGCCTGAATCCAGACCCGGAATTCAAAGTCAAGATGTGGGTAATCACTCCTCTAAGAGCCAGGTCTAGGAAGCATTACCTTTCAGCTATAAATTCCAGGAAATACAATCTCTGAGAGCAAACCACTCACCTTCATTACTTGGAAGTCTTCATAGAATTACTTTAAACATTGCCTTGTTTTATAAAACCAACTTATGCAAAGGAAAGGTCTGATGGAAGGAAATGTATCCTGTCTCATTAGGAAAAAGCAATAGGGATTCAAAATAATGCACAGGGACAACAGAGTAAAAATGTAATCATGGTTCCTGTTTGTCATTTAACTCATGGAGTCAATAGACAGTTAAATACAGAGGTTCCCCTTTCTGGATTGTATGGGCAGTATCTGGAGACATGCTTGGGCATCACAACTGGGTGGGGGTGTGTTGGTGGCATCTGGTAAGTAGAGACCAAGGGTGCTGCTAAACACCCTACAATGCACAGGAGGGCCACCCACAAAGAATGACTCAGCCCCTAATATCAAGAATTTGAAGATTTGAAAACTTCCCAAGCAGAAGAGATTCTGTCTGTTGGTCTGTCTTTCTGTCTACCTATCCATCTATAGATCTATCTGTCCATCTATGCATCCATCCATCCATTCATCCATCCATCATCTATCTACCTATCCATCAATCCATCCATCTATCATCTATCTATCCTTCCATTCATTGATTCATCCATTCATCCATCATATCTATCTATCTATCCACTGGTCCATCCATCTATCTACCCATCCATTCATCCATCCATCCATCCATCATATATCTACCTATTCATCCATTCATCCATCCATCTACCATCTATCTATCCATCCATCCATCATCTACCTATTCATCAACCCATCCATCCATCATCATCTATCTATTCATCCATCTATCATCTATCTATCTATCTATCTATCTATCTATCTATCTATCTATCTATGGTAGTGGTCTGAACTGAGTGGTCTTGCCCCCAGGGGACATTTGCAATATCTCGAGTCATTTTTGGAGTTCACAACTGGGAGAAGGAGAAGGTGCTACTGGCATCTAGTGGGAAGAGGTCAAGAATGCCACTCAACACCATGCAAAACAGGACAGCCCCTACAACAAAGAACTATCCTACACAAAAATGGAAATAGTGCCCCAAGTAGACTGAGGTTGAAGAACCAGAGTCTAACCCAAGATGGGATAGTCTACGAACTATGCACTGCCTCATTCACTTACTAATTAGGATTCTACAGTGAAATCTGTCTGGGATGGTGAACCTAACAGGGAATGGATGGCAGAATCTAAACTCCTTTCCATTTCTGGATGCCTGAGGTTTGCCTGGAGACAGTAAGTTAGGGGGAGAATCGTATCAGGTGCGGTAAGTGGGGTTGGCAGGCAATCTAGGAGCTGGGGGTCCACAGGAAGGAGTGTGCTTCATTTGCTCCAACTTCAATGGGAAATGACTGGAAGGTTTTAAGAAAAGGAGTGACACGGGGCGCCTGGGTGGCTCAGTCGTTAAGCGTCTGCCTTCGGCTCGGGTCATGATCCCAGGGTCCTGGGATCGAGCCCCACATCGGGCTCCCTGCTCTGCAGGGAGCCTGCTTCTCCCTCTGCCACTCCCCCTGCTTGTGTTCCCTCTCTTGCTGTGACTCTGTCAAATAAATAAATAAAATCTTAAAAAAAAAAAAAAAAGAAAGAAAAGGAGTGACACAGACTAAGGTATGTGTGAAAACAATGCTCTACCACATGGAGAGGGAGTAAGTAAAATCACCCGAGAAGACCCTGAAGGTAAGAAAAATAGAAAGACCAGAAGGAGGAGGCAGGTCTTGGGACAGAGGAGGTGACAGTCAAAGGCTCAACCTCTAAGCGGGTATTTTCTTCCCTCTGAGGACCCAACGCATGTGGACGAAGCCTCTGTGCGCCCATCTAAAATCCAGCAGGGAGACGGGGAAATCAGCGTGGTGCTCAGGGAAGAGACTGGAATGAGTCTGCATGGAGAGTCTGCAACATTATCAGCCACTCGCCCTCCTGTGCACAATGCCTCCCTCACTTGCTGATTGAGGGTAACTGACCACGGAACCACGTCAAGCGAAATGTTTTCTCGTATCTCAGAAATATAGGTGAGACTGCTTCACCAATACCGGTTAGAATCACAAAACAAATTCTAAAATTAAAAAAGGGCAGTGTGGGCATTTGGAAAATTCAGAAAGAGGTCATCAAAACGAGTCTTTTCATCAAGGGGAAAATAAAAGTCCTTAAAGGTCTAGAAATATGACACTAAGTGGATGATTTTTTTGGTTGTTGTTTGTTTACTCAAAAATTCTTGGAAAGTAATTGTTGAAAAAGCTCGGGCTGTCCAAAGAGGAAACAGCAGATCTCTTTTTCCATGGTAACTGAGGACCCTGAAAACATCTCTGGGGGAATGAAAGATTTCATTAGTGCTTTGCCAATAATCTCTCATTCCTTGAGAGTTTTCTCCTCCTTCCAGATGGCTAGAAGACAAATCAGACCCTGAGTCCTATCTGTATTAGACGTTGCTCTTCTTCCCCACCCCCCAGCAACAAAATGCACGATGACAGTCTCATGAATCAGAGAAAGTGCTGAGAGAGAAGAGTGATCTTATTGATTGAAATGAAAACATGGCATATGGATTCATGTTACCAATTAAGCCAGATGGAAGTAACGTACGTCGGTGCAGGGAAGCTATTCCTTAACTGGTTTTCTTTTTCCTTTACTATCACACCACAGCATCTCAAAATACTATTGCCGTCAAAAGGAAAAGAAAGCATCTTGATGTCTATGTTCTATTCCAGCGGACAAGCATTTGGGGAGACCGTAATTCAGAGTCTTTACCATTTAGAGTTCGTTAAAATGCAACCCGCAGAATCTATGTTCTAACTGAGAAATTAAGTTTCACCTGTACGAAATATTTCCATGTAAAGACGAGTAGAGGGAAAATGTCACAGAAATTATGAGGTATATACAACTCGACAAGCCATGGTCTAGTGGTGTTGCTAGGATCAAGCCATCACACTGTTAACCTTGTGGTCAACATGGGGCATCTTCCCTGCCCCGGTTTTCAACCGGAAGGCCAGTAGGGAAAACGCTGATGCTCCAGACCCTCAACACACAACAGGGGGCACATTCATGTCTTCTGGGCGGGACACACAGCGCAAAACCATTTCCTCCACCACCCCCATTCTCCCACTTTCTCGGGGAATCCACGAAGTACCTTCAACTCTGTGCTCTGCCAAGGGGTCAGGCTTGAGCGACAAGGTGGTGAATCACAGCAATATGGGACAATATGCTGAGAGTGGTTCACGAGGGCAACGATCTCTGTTAATTCCCATTCTCTTCTTCTACTGCTGCTGGCCTTTATAAATGCAAGAAGTTCTTTTTTTTTTAGACTCTGTGCTATAAGATGTCCAAGCATATGTACAATTATCTGTTCATTGACTCAGGTTTGGCCATTTCATTTTACTAAAACGTCCCATCAGTGGCCAGTCATCAAATCCTAAATTATTTTTGTTGTTTTGTGGGTGCTTGAAAATAGCTTATGTATTTTGTTGAGAAAGTCCAAGTAATTGTTTATAAACTTACACATGAATACCTGTAATTCATAGCAACTAATATTTATGTACAGGAAGCATTTCTGCATATGAAACAAAATTTTAAAATAAAGGAGCTCTATCTGAAATGCTGCATAAAAACATCTCTTAAAATATATCCCTATTTTAAAGAGGCAAAATCTGCAACAATTCTTTTATTTCCCCAAAGTCACTATCGCATCACCCGGATAACTTACAGAATGTCAGAAATGTCCAATTTATTTTAAAATTATGTTTAATAGCTTCTGAGGTCTATTTAAGTAAGTCTATTTTTATATTTAGGTCTGTGTCTGATACATCCGTTCGGACCCATTATCTGGAAAATAATCGTTATCACGGGAAATCTCTGGACACACTGCAGTTGTTCAGGATGCTGGTTATTAAGCCTTGTGATAGTGATTGCAGTTCATGGATAAATTCAGATAACCGCCCCCAAAGGATTGCATGTAGTATAGTTAACATCCATCACCCTCGATTCTGCCCATATCGAGGTACACAAAGCTAGATAGAGTGACACAGAAAGGAATAAGCATTTGCAGTTACGTCAATGAGCATACATGTATGAAAAAAACAAGCAAAGAGGCTGAAACTGTTCAGTAAGAATGTGGTACAAACCCCAAATTGATTCTTTCCACATGTTTAGAAATCCCAGCGGGCACAGAAGCCAAGGAGCGAAATGTGCAGTGGACCTCGCTAGGAACGTAGCAGGTGCAAGGGTGAGGACAGGCGAGCGTGGGTCGAGGATGTCCCCAGAGCAGGATCAGCACCACGGAGAGTGCTGGCCAGTGCCCCTGCCTTGGCATCTTGTCGGGGTGCGTTATCCCTGGACACCTGTGGGGGAACCACAAAATGATATCCGTTTATGGCCAGGTCGATCTTATGCTCAGCAGATGCTGTTTCAAGTGTTCATTGTGATTTGGAGCTTCCCAAGACATCATATGGTATCCTTCAGTGACACAAGGTATCTGAGCCAAGAAACACGAAACTTACTTTCCTAATCTTTCCCCGTTAACTTTAATCATTACGTAGGATGCAAGGTAATTGCTGATTTTGACACTACGATTTGGAAATAGTGTGTGATGAGCGAGGGTAGGGAATACACACACCGACACACTAAAATATATATACATATGTGTCCAAATATACATATTCGTGTATATATATTTGTATATATGTAGAGAGGAGAGATACATTTGTGTTTCTATAATAATAAAGTAATTAAAATAACTATGTGTCTGCCTCCAATGTCAATTCCGAGCCATTACATATTGTACGTATTTGAAGTAAAAAAAAAAAAAAAAACTTATCAAGAGTGTCGTTATTAAGAGTGTTTCCCTTTTTTAGTGACGTTACTTAAAGTTTTCAATATATCTTCTGAAAGTGTTTAAAGGGTTCACATTCACTAAGGAAAAATGTATTCCATTATATGTGGGTTTGTGTACTATCCTTAATTTTATTTTTTTTCTTGGAAGAGGCACAGGGTTACCACGATGCACCATCGTTGTTCATCGGGGACACAATTTATAAAATGTGACATTAAATGACGAGGAAAGCAGGTACCTGATGACATATATTCAGGCAAAGGAAAAAGATCAGTGAAGTCATACACACAAAAATGGAAATGCTCGGATATTTCAAATGATAGGCTGCCTCAGCTGTCTGGTTTAGAATACCCGCGGTTATTTATTTTTTCATGCATTGGCCATCCCTTAATCATTTTATATGTTCGTCATCTCTTGAATGAAGTTTCCTTAAAAATAGTAATGCACGTGGAAAGTAAAGTGCACAACACAGAAACGCGCCTGCTCTGGGCAAACGCTAACTGCTGATATCAAGCTCATGCGCTCGCACAAGCTAGGGGCATCCCAAATCCGGAGCTTTTCCGTCCTTTAAATCACTTCCAAATAGATATTCTTTTAAGCCCGTGTGCGTCCTCTCTTTGAGCTGCGCGTCAAGCGCTGACGGTGCAGACAGCCCCGCGGGAAGGAAATTCAGGCTTCACCTCTGCGCTCGGTGGCGAGAAGGTTCCTACAGCCCCACGGAGTGCAGCCTCCCCGGCTGCCTGCGCGCTTCCCCTCGGCGCTGGGCTCCGCCGCCCGCAACGCGCGCTGTGCCCATGGGCGGCCCCGGCCCCCGAGTGGCGACGTCTCCTCCGCACCCTGCGCTCTCGCCAGGTCCTCCCGAGAGACCGAGAGCGCACGCCCCCCGGGAAGCCCAGGCCTGGCGCCGCGGGGGGAGGCGCCCTGAGCCAGCAGGGCCGCCGGGGCCCGCGGGGAACCCGGAGAGGCTGGGCCGGGGCGGGCTAGCTGGCGCGGCAGCCCTGCGCCCTGGCCGGCTTCCAGCGCCGCTCCAAGGAAAAGTTGGGCTTTCCCGGAACGCAGCTCGGGTGGCCCGGCGGGTAGCCCCTGCTGGGACCCGCACACCAGGAGCCGTCTCTCCCGGCTGACGACTTCTCCAGCTTCCGTGCGGCTCAGCCCCCAGCGGCCGGAGGCTCTCCCCCTTTAGGAGGAGGAACAGGAGAAACTTCAGCGCAGGGCGCCGAGGAACTCTGGGGAGGCCCCGCAGCTGTGCTGTCCCCTCCAACGCAGGGCGGACTCGCTTTCACTTGGAGGTCCCCTGGGCACCTCCCTGGAAACCAGGGATGGGTCGGAGCGAGATTGCCAGGTCAGGGAGGGAAGGGGTAAAGGAGAAAAGGATCCTCCCGCCAGATTCGGCTTCTCTCCTGCCTCCGCACTGGCCCCTCTGCCCCAGTGCCAGGGACACTGCCATGCGTCTCTTCGCCTTCGCCCAGCCTTTCCCTTGGCCGAACCCCAACTCCACCCCTGCAGCAGGGTCCGCGCCCCCCGGGCGCCCAGGCTGCCCTTGGTCCTCACCTGTCCTTCGGAAGCTGCGACACACGGGAGCGGGGCGCCCTGAGCATCCGCGGGGCCGGGGCGCGCGAGTCACCGCCGGGGGTCCGCCGGGGCCATGCCCTTCCCGGGCCGGGGGCGAGGCAGCGAGGCTTCCCAGCTCGGCGCGGAGAGCCGGATCCCTTTTATTCGCGTCGCCGAGAGGCTTCCCCGAGTCCACGCCTCGGCCCACCCCCACCCTGCCCTGCCCCACCCCGGGGAGACGGGGCGCGGGCCCGAGCCAAGGGACCCTGGCCGCGCGCGCTCTGCGCTCAGCCCTCCTCGCGCCTTTTCATCGCGCCTCGGCCCGGGAGGGCACGCCTCGCCCACTCCGGCTGGAAGAGCGGCCGCGGCCCAGCGCGCGCGGCTTTGGGGCGGAGTGTTCCTGGTCCCGGACGCAGTCCGGGGACCAGGGGCAGCGGGAGAGGCAGGGAGCGCGCGGCGAGCCGCGGCACACGGTCCGCGCCCCGGACCGCTCTCCCTAGCAGGGCTGGAAGGACGCTTGCTTTCTTTCCGGGGAAGGGAGAAGGAGCAGGGTTTGCACTCCTCCGGGCGGGACGCAGTTTTCTCTGGCAGCTTCTCTGCACCCGTGTGCAGGCGGGAGCCGGCTGAGCTCCGCCGGCAGCTCCCAGCTGCAGGCCGCGCTGCAACGTGAGACCCGCGGCCACGCCCTCCCGCGTCTGCTGTTGCTCCTGGACGCCCGCCTCTCTGCAGCTGCCAGAGTCCTGCCAAAAACGTGGAACTGCGCTCCTCCCGCCCCGAGGAGCCTGCGGGGGCAGCGCCAGGGCGGGGACCTCTGGGGAGCCTCGGGGTGTTGGCTGGGGGGACGTGGGAACGAGCTGGGGAGAGGGCAAGGGACAAAAGCTGCAGAGAGCGGTGCGTCTATAACTCAGAAGGGGAGGGAAGAGAAGGCCGTCTGCCTTCCAGAGGGAATCAGACAGGAGGAAGGTAGGAAGGGCTCAGGTGAGTACAATCATCAGCGGAGGACCCCCCCCCCCACTCCGCCCCCCGGGACAAAAGGATAGAGCCACTGTGAAGACCAAAAAAAAAAAAAAAAAAAAAATGTGTCCAAGGGTCAACAGCGAGGAAGGGAACATTCCAGAGGTCCTGGTAGAGCCTGATGCATGCCCAACACTCTACCACGGGCTTTTAGGAGGTGGCCCCAAAGGAGCCCGGGGCTGAGTTGCTTCTGATGCATGGAGTCTGGGCTGCCTCAGTTTCTCCTAAGAAGCACAGTGTCCAGAATTCCTCTCTGCCCTTTGCCCAGGGTGGTGTCCACAGCTAGGAAGGTCAGCGGTAGGCACTGATTCCTAAATGGGTTGACTCCCTGGTTCTGTAGCGTTGGTTTTCAACAATGTGTGTTGACATATTTTTCAGGGACTAGTTTTAGGGATTCTCTCTCTGGGAGTGCCCCAAACCCACCAATGGGATTTATAAAAGTGTTGTCCCCAGAACATCTTCTGATATTTACTGATTGGATTGCCATCACTCTACTCAGCTGAACTGGAAACTCACATCATCCTCCCCATATATCTCTTCCGTGGGACCTCATGGTCAACTAGTCGCCAAGTCAAGTGGATCCTGACTTGGAAGAATGGGTGGGCCCCCACGCCCAGCTCTCTCGCTGCCTTGGTAGGGGTACTCATGTCTAGCCTTCTGGTACTTCTGTCGGCCTCTTCCTCCACCAATTCCTTCTTTACTAAATCTCCAGTGGGTTGCACAAACGGGGACGGTTGCCATCATCCTCAAAACAAGTCCTGAAGTTGCCCGTGGGTGACATGCCAAGGTCTTCCCAGACGGTCCCAATGACCTTGCATCTGCTGGCCCATCTGGTTGTGAGGAATTGGTGGAGATTCCACAATAGTCTTCTCTTCCCAGTGTCCATGCATGTTCTCTTCTTGAGGTACTTGCTCGAGTCCGTTCTTTGCTGCCCCTACCTTGATAATCTCCTCCCCAACTTCCTGTCACAGCATCTCCCAACTTTCCTGCCCACCCATGTGGCCCTTTGCTTAGTTATGGCGAATTACTTACCCGCTTCTAAATAAATGGTAACATTCTGAAACCTGGAGACTGGCGTGGAGATAAGCATACGCCAGGGGCTCAATGGAATGCATGGACAGAATGAAGGACCGGATGACGTTCAATTCTGCTAAGAAATGTGTAGATTAAGTCAGTCCATGAGTTATACAACAAATGCATGAATATAGTGTTACGGATTCTCAGTGATTCCGTAATTTTAAAAAATCAATACTTTGGTGCATTTAATCCTTTTGTTTTGACTTTGGTCTTGGCAGCATTGCCTGCTTCCTTGGTGGTTAACTCCATGGGCAGGAACCATGTTTTACTTGAGTCTCCACAAGTGCCAACAAGGTTCCTTGAATGCAGAAGGCTTAGAGATGCATGTCGGTTGAGTTAAATTCACCTGTTTCTCCCTTTTGCACTATGGTGCAGGTTAGGGAGGGAAGAAGATGAAGGGCAGGTCAACCAGCTAGGAGAGCTTGTAGCTACCTCTAATGCACTTGGAGCAGAGGAGTGGTATTGACCTCACTATTGGCCAGAGTCCACTGGAGTCCAATGCCATGTGCCTTGATGGATGCATGGTGCATGTAGCCATCTGTCAGATACTGCTTTCCCGTGTTCTTACATGAAGTGGCAATTCTCACCTTGAACTAGAATTTTGACAAAAGATACACTACGGATTGGATTGTGTCCCCTCCAAAGTCATAGGTACAAGCCCTACCCCTCCATGGGTTGGTATTAGGAAGTGGGGCCTTTGGGACGTGATTGGGTTTAGATGAATTCACGAGGATGGAGCCACCATGGTGGGATTCGTGCCCTTGTAAGTGGAGGAAGAGATCGGAGGTTCCTATCTCTGTCCACCATGTGAAATCACAGAGAGAAGACAGCCATCCATAAGCCAGGAAGAGGGTCCACTCTAGGAACCAGATCTGCCGGCTTCTTGACCTCGGACTTCCAGCCTCCTGAACCATGAGAAATAAATATCTTGTTGTCTAAGACCCCCAACCTATGGTATTTTGTTACAGACGCCCAAGCTAAGACAATGTACTTGGTCATGAGCTCTTGCCTACTGTGATCTTTGGTCTACAAGAGACATCTATTAGCCCAAGGTTTTTACAGGCCCCGTGGTACCATTTATGGGGGCAGCGACTCCTGTGTGCCCAGATGCCCCGGTCGGCAGGCTGGTAGCAGGCAGCTTTCGGAAGGCGGATACATGGGAAAGGCATCACTGAGATGTGTCTGCTCTTGAAATTCAATGCTCTGCACGCGGGCATTCAGACAGAAATCCTAATGGCTTTGCCGGACCAGTCCCCAGCCTCCAACTCCTGTCCTTGACCGGGCTTTTCTTTTTAGGAACACGGGGATACGAAAAGCTCATGGCTCAGAAATCCCTACAGTCCTTTGCTGTGGGGAACCCCCCATCCGTGAGCCTGATCTGCATTGTTATAAGGCCCTTAGCCTTATAACTGTTGCTCTTGTTAGAAGGGTATAGACTTCCCCTGGCATGGCAGAGCAATTGGTAACTGAGTCAGACGGCTGGGCTCAAGCTTCCCCCCTCCTCCTGCTTGCTCTTTCTTAGCTGGGTAGCCCAGACCATGCCATTCGCCCTCCCTAAAATCAGCTTTTCCAAACATAAAAGAAGGATGGAGTGACGCCCACCTGTCAGGGGTAGGGTATCGACACACCGAGATAGGGCGTACAGAGAACCCAGCAGCTGCCCCGTGTCTGTGTCAGTATCTACCATCGGGTGAACCTAGCCTCACTTATTTTTAGTGCATTCTCGTGGCTTTCATCCTCCTTGCCCCCAGTCTTTCCCCCAACACAGGATCTCGGGGATAGACTGGCAGTTTCTTGGATGAGGTGACACTCATAAGGGCTGTGGTTTTTGAATGGGAGAGTTTAATATTCTAAGAGAGGCCGTGCATGGCCAGGGAATGACGTGGCTCTTTGCTTAACAGGGACTTTTAACGTCGCTTCTGGGTCACGTGACTGGCCTCCATTTCCCCCACCCCCCGCCCCCCACTGCTGTCTGGCTGACCGTCAATCCTGTGGGATGACCCGGAGACAGAGAAAAACGTCTACTCAGGAAATGTCTACTTGCATAGCTGGGAAATCCCTTGGGGTGCACGGATCGCTGGTGGGGACGTATCTTTATTGGAGCAGAAACAGACTCTGCGGAATGTTCCGTGGGAAACTTGGCCCCCCGTGTGTCTAGGGTAAACCTTCAGGGAGGATGCAGGCTACTGGCAATCTTGCCGAACGCGAGGGGGTATTTTTGCTCCGTTTGTTCATAGATACAGGAGTCGGAAATTGCCTGCTCAGTTGCCTACACTAAAATGCTTCCAGATTTTCTCAGCAGCGTGATTTAAAGCGGCGTAGCCTGCCGAAGGAAGGAGAGGTGTTTGTCGGAGACACTCTGCAAATCTCCCAAGCACAGCGGGGTCATCTTTGCAAAATGCGCTGGAGAAAATTCTGCTCAGCTGGGAGGGCAGCAACGTACAGAAAAAGCATGGTGTGTAGATGCGAAGTCTGGGAAGCCTGTCGTGGGGGACGTGCTAGAAGGGGTTTCTGGGCAGCGCAAAGGGTATCGGTCCATCACTGCCCCTCAGCTGAGCAGAAGCGTCTTGAACAAGGCAAGTCATGGGCACACATATGCTCCTTCCCTCTGGGTCTCCAAATTGCGCTTGGTGGAAAACCACCGCAGGGGGATGAGGTCATGGAATTATTCCTCCCTCCTACCCCCCTGCACACTGCACAGGCCGGGGGCAGGCAGACGGGGGCAGGCAAGGAGATCTCAGCACTTACTAAAGCATCCCCTCGAAGACCTCAGCTCTGGATGGCAATTTGGCAGAAACCGAGATCCGGCTCACGTTTCAAAATAAGAACTGCCGAAGGTCTCGACTTTGACTTGAAAATATTCATCTGAGAAAGATGTCCTATACTTGAGGAATATTCAACATGCTCAAAAAGGGTTGTGAAGACTTTTTTTTTGGAACAAGACATTTTGGCCTGTGCTCATGCTAACTCTACGAGCCCAGTTCGAGCTGCCTCTTAGGAATGCACGCCAAGTCTCTTCGAGGGCATTTCCGGGGGAAGCGCGCTCCTTTAGAAGCTCCTTCTGAGCTCTGAAGGCTCGTAGGACCCAGCCCTCCAGTGGTCCCCCAAATTTCACCTGTGGATGCATGCATGCAGGCAAGGCTCCCTATTTTTGGTGATGTCAAGTGGAAGGAGTAGCCTCATTAATGGACAGAAAATGTGTTATGGAGAGAGTTTAAGTCATTCTGGAAACATACAAGTAGGAATAAATCCTCGTGCCCAGTGGCCCTACCCTGCATGTCAGGAAAGAGAAACATGCTGATTTCCCCCCGGTGGTCAATGCCCCTGCGTGTTTGTAGGCAAAGCAGCTTAGGCATCCAAAGACAAAACAAAACGAAAATCCGAACCAAAACAAAATCCCAAACCAAATTTCAAAGTCATCAAATATGCTTCGGAATGTGGTCTTTAAAGATGTAAATAGAATTCACTTATGAATAAAGTGGAAGGAACGCTCGCATTCTTTGCCGGAACAAACCCTGGGTGTGCTGGTAAGCCCACGTCCACGTTCCCCAAACTGCCAGGAACACCTGTCGAGTTTTCCCCCAAGGCAGCCTTCTGCTAGAGCCCGCTTTCTCCTGGGCTGAAAAGGGGAACACGGCTGCCCATCTTTGGAGAGCAATAGTTTCACCAAAGCCTTCCCCATTCTCTGACACCTTTTTGTACCTTGGTATATAGAGAATAGGGTCCAAGAATGCAGACTCTGTTCTCCTAAACATTCGTTGTCCATTCTGAGGATGTGTGTGTATATGTGGGAGAGTCTCTCTCCCTCTTATATTGGCCTTGTTCTTTCCTGATTCAACCGGGCCAGTTGCTGCCCCAGGACCTTTGCCCTGACTGTGTCTGTTTTCAGATTGCTTTCCTTTCAGCTCCCCCCATGACCTCCTCCAGCACCTTGTCCTGGTCTTTGCTCAGTGATTCCCTTTTGACAAGTCCTGCCCTGACCACTGCCCCTGTAGTTTCCAGTCTCATCCCCTGCTTTATTTTTCTATAGTTTGGAGCCGTGCAGAGGCAGGTGCACCCTAAGAGAGGCAGACGAGGCCAGCAGCTTCGAGTCCAAGGTTAGCGTTCCCAGGGACTGCATGGTTTTGTGATTCCCAGAAACATTAACAGGACCTTCTCAGTACCCACTAAACCAATTCGTACCTCTATTGCTTTGCTAATTTGAGCTGAGTTGTTTTGTTGTTGTTTTTTAACGTGCAGTGAAAGAAGTTCTCAATGATAGAACAATCAGGGTTCAAATATAAACCCAAATTTTTTTTAAAGATTTTATTCATTTATTTGAATGAGAGAGACTGAGTGAGAGAGAGT
>NC_138385.1:105089966-105158500 GCF_054177405.1 Leptonychotes weddellii | reverse complement strand
AAAATTATATCTTTTGTGTTTTTTTTTTTTAAGGAATACAGATAGAATATACATACTTTCCACATATGGAAACAATAACCTGCATATGTAATGGAAGCCGCGGAATTAATTGCAAGTAAGGACATTCTTGCAATCATGGGAGCGTGACCTTGATGGAGGGAATCCAGACGTCCGATGACCTGCATCCTTTTCTAGCTTTGGTTGTTAAAATCTCCGTCAAGTAACAGAAATCACAGCTGATGTGCTTAACTGCAGAATGACTGAAGGAAAAGAGATCACTGGGCTTGCAAAGGAAATAAAATGCAACAGGGGCAGTTTCCTATTTGGTTATAGGTTCCCCTTGGGATTTTATCACCCGGTCGGTGGCTGAATTAATTGGGTTACCTCCTTGCCAAGTGCCGGGCCAGACTTAATTGGTTGACTGTCCCCAGTGATAGGAGCTTGACTCTTTCAAAGGCAGGTGCGTTCCACATTCAGCCAGCCCCATTACCCCAAAACTCCTCCCTTTGTCCGTTCCATGAGCCACAGGTGCACCTGAAGGGCCAGGCTGGGTATCTGTGCGACCTCATCTGTATGGCAGCCTTTTGACTGTTATGAAGAAAACAATCCCTGTGCTTTCTGTGCATTATTTTCTTTAGAATAAATGCGTGCTTGTTCCTGTTCTGGCTGAGAGGACTTGCACCCGCCTTCGCTTATCTCCATCCTTTCAAAATGAAGCACCTGGCACTCATGGGTATATCCAGGTGGGCCCACGTCCGGAAGACTATAGGCTCTCTCCATCAGCTGACACAGACTATCAATTTAAATTTTTTTTTTTAAGATTTTATTTATTTGCGAGAGAGAGAATGAGAGACAGAGAGCATGAGAGGGAGGAGGGTCAGAGGGAGAAGCAGACTCCCTGCCGAGCAGGGAGCCCCATGCGGGACTCGATCCCGGGACTCCAGGATCATGACCTGAGCCGAAGGCAGTCGCCCAACCAACTGAGCCACCCAGGCGCCCCAGACTATCAATTTATAGGTCTGAAATGCAACATATACACAGCGCTTTACAGGAACAAAAATGTAGTTTTCTTTTATTCGAAGCCAACCCCGTTTCTTGGCTGTGTGTTCAGGCGTAAAGGGGACTGGCAGGATTTAAGTTGCCCAAGACGGTTGTAATGGAAATTGAACATCATGAAGGAAAAGTTAGTGGGTAGGTTGTATTTGCCTGTTAGCTCCCAAGGGGAACGGTGACGACTTTTTTCTGTGCAATTCCATCCTCAGGAATGCGTGTCATTCAGTTCCCAGAAGCCACCTCGAAAATCATGGGGTACCCCCCCAAGACATGCAATGCAAACAAAAGTCCAGGTGCTCCACGAGGCTAGCCAGCGTCTCCACCCCGTGTCCCACACCATGAAAACACCGAGGAGCCGCTGAGGAATATGTGAGAAGTAGCACTGTGGCCCGTCTGCCGAACCTCATGAAGGAAACATGCTGGAGGTGCCAAGTGAGGGTTTTGCAATTGGCGGAAAGCACGGCAATAATTCTACTAAGAAATATCACGGAGAGAAGAGCAGGCAGAGAATATGTTGCCTCCGTGTGGGAAGAAGTCCGGCAACTCTGTGTACAGCATCTCTGCCCGTCCCGAGGCCACAGATAGATGGGATGTAGGTTTGCCTGTGAACGTTTGACGGGATAAAGGGACAACCTTTGAACTGAACGGTTTGAGGACAGTGGGCCCAGTTTGAGGGCAGCGGGGGCTAAGCCAACCAGGATTGCGCCACGTTTCTTGTCCTCCACGTGAAAGGCTGAAATGGGTCTTGTCTGTCTCGTGTTTCAGGAACACGTGGCCGTATGAACGTCCACTCAGACAAAATATGGAAAATGCTAAGTAAATAGGACTGCCTGAAACATGCAAGAGGAAATGTTTCTTTCCCTCTTCCCTCCTTTATGTCTTCTCTTCTTCCCTTCTGACTATACAAAGTGATCCCTCGGACCTGCCTGCCCATCTTGGCTCATGGTGCCTTCTCCTTGGCTCAGGACCCCTTCTCCTGCTTTCCAAGCAAGTCAGCAATGTTGGGTCAAGCCTTGCTAAGCAGCCACCTCTCTGGTTCCCTGTCTTCTGCTTCTTTTTCCATGCTCCTGAGCCCTTGTGGTTCCATTGGGCCCCCCTGCATAACCCAGGACCATCTCCTCATTTTAACATCTCCTGCCTGGCAACCTGAATTCCGTCTGCCAATTTCATTCCCGTTGCCATGAAAGGTAACAAATTCCCAGTTTCCAGGGATTAGGACGTGCACATATTCTCCAGGTGGACCATTCTCTGCCTACTCCTTCCATTTCCCTTCTAAGAACGAGGTCTCCATCCATTACCCCATCTTCTGTTGGATTTCCCCTTCATTTTAATAGACACCCTTTGTGTATTCTCCATATTAACCTCTTGTCAGGTTGATATGTGTGGGTAGCTGGAAGGGGGTACCTTTCTGTCTACTTTATACGTTCCTTTTTTCTCAGAATCCAAATGCTTCACCAGGATACATCGAGGCACACTTGTTTTTTTCAAGGACTTTCATCTGGGAGTCATGAAAACCCAGATTTCAGGGGCACCTGGGTGGCTCAGTCATCAAGCACCTGCCCTCAGCTCGATCCTGGGATCGAGCCCCGAATCGGGCTCCCTGCTCCGCGGGAAGCCTGCTTCTCCCTCTCCCACTCCCCCTGCTTGTGTTCCCTCTCTCGCCGTGTCTCTCTCTGTCAAATAAATAAGTAAAATCTTAAAAAAAAAAAAAAACAGATTGCCAAAAAGTTCATAATCATCTAATAAAATGCTGTTAATTCTGTCGGTGTGAGAAAAACACAATTGATTCCTTTCAAAGAAGTCGGTGCATTCACTTGGTTCTCTTCATCACCCCCAGAGTTTATTTTGTAGGCATGAAATCATCAGAGGTCGGCTCGGAGTAGAGCCGGAGGCCCCGAGGCTTCTGTGCAAGTCATTTACTTGGGGATAGAGGGCCAGGAACACAAGTTCAGGAAGTGGAGGGTGGGGTGAATCGGAGAAGGAGGGAAAGCCAATTTGAGGACACATTAGTGACTTAGCTATCAGTGCGGGCAATGGGAGCTGGACCTGCAGGTTCTCCTGAGGATTTTAAGTAATCTCAAAGCTCTGCACAGGGAGGACAAGAGGGGAAGTTCTTTATCCATGTGCTTCTATCCCCGCATTGGTCCAGGATGGCTCTCCCTCCCTTCTGAATGTGCATGCCAAGAGCTGGAAAGATTCTTAGGACAGCTGAGTGACTCCAGCCAGGATGGGTTCTCGGGAAGCTGGGGCAGCAACAGTGTCCCCAGAAGAGGATTCAAGATGTTTGACGTGGTAGGCAACTTCTGATAGATAGTATAGATCTGATGGATCAGGTCTTCCATAGATTGGATAGATTCCGAGAGACTGATAGGTAGACTCTTCTGATAGATTGGATCTTCCATAGCATTTAAAATTATGATAATGCCAACCATAATAGTTATTATTCTTAGCAGAAGGGTCCTATATATATGGACCACTGATTGTCCACTTTTGCTTTTCCAGGATGCAATGACCTCGCCAACGTTCTGGGGAACCATTATCTCTCCTTCTCCAAAAGAGGGAAGAAAACAAACGCAATGATTTCTGCAGTCAGGAATGCTAGATTAAAGGGGCGCCTGGGTGGCTCCGTCGTTAAGCGTCTGCCTTCGGCTCGGGTCATGGTCCCAGGATCCTGGGATCAAACCCGGCATTGAGCTCCCTGCTCAGCAGGAAGCCTGCTTCTCCCTCTCCTGCTCCCCCTGCTTGTGTTCCCTCTCTCACTGTGTCTCTCTCTGTCAAATAAATAAATAAAATCTTTAGGAAAAAAAAAGAATGCTAAATTAAAGTCAAAAATCTCATCACTGAGACTAGAGGTGGCATTGGTTGGGAATATTGGCCCCACTCATCTCAATCCAACAGAGGGCTTGGACTGGCTCATATGAAAAATAAAATTCAGTAATAATCTAGGGTCAGAATATGTGGACAGATTGGGACTGTGTGGCTGTTTTTGTGAGGGGAAAGTAATAAGGATCTTGCAACCTAAGTTGGTGGATATAACCATGTTAATCCATGTGGGTAGGTAGGCAGATAGATGGATAAATAGGTAGGATGATTGATAGATGGTTAGATGGATGATAGATAGATAGATGATGGATGACTGGATGGATAGATAATGGAAGGATAGATGGATGGATGAGTGGATGGAGAGATAATGGATGGATGGATGGATGGATGGGTAGATAGATAGATAATGGATGGATGGATAGATAGATGATAGATAGATGATAGATGATAGATAGATAGATGATAGACAGATAATAGACAGCAATTAAAATGAAATGCAGTACCATATGCCAGCCAAGTACTGCACATAATGAATGAGGAAGAGGAAAAATTCTCTGCATTAGACTTCTGGGCTCCATGTAAATCAGAGATTCTCCACATTGGGGGAGAAGGTGAGTCAATTTCATATTAAATCCTTCTGGACTGATTGTCCAACTCTCTGCTCAAAACCAGCTAGGACCCCCATGACGTCGGTATTGCGTTAGCTTTGCAGGAAGAGAGAAGAAAGAAGACGTGGAATGGCAAAGAGAACCCAAACAAAACTCAGAGAGAGAGAGAGAGTTTGCAAGAATAGAAGCTTTTTCGTTTTTACTTAAACCTTAGTTTGCTAAACCACCAAGAGCCTGAAGAGCACAGGTTGGTGGGGCAAGATTGGATGACAGAGAAAAGGATAATCTGTTCTCGAGGACAGGTTGGGGGACAGGTGGTTAGGGGACAGGAGGGCTTGAGATGTCCAGGTATAAATTTGTCAATATGCATTTGTTCTTAGGAGCCCCCAACAGACATTAGCAGGTCCTCATGAATTCATTCTGTGGCCACTGTATCTTCAGCAAGGGGAGAAGGTAGGGCCGATCTGTTGGGATGGTGCCCGCAGCAAGGCTGGCTCAGGACCAAGTGACGGATGGGGCAGAGTTACCCAGAATGCCTTTCTCCTTCCTCGTGGCAATCGATCCACACCTGTGGCACCTCCTACCTGGAGCTCTGCATGTGCAGACAGCAGCCCAGTGCTTCTCCCAGGGGGGACAGTCTTGTACGCCCCCACTTTCTAGGGCAGTGCAGGTGCAGGGTTCCCCGGACATGGTGGGGTTGCACGATTAGCTACAAGACTTCAGTTTCCGTTAGATTTTCTGACGAATCTTTTTTTTTTTTTTTTAGTGTAAGTATATCCTACGTATTTCAGGGGTCATATTTAGACTAAAAAATTACCTGTCATTAATCTGAAGCTCCCCTTTCACTGGACATTCTGTATTTTTGTTTGCTAAATCTGACAACCCCCAGAAGCACTCAGCCAGCGCACCACTGACCATTTACATTTTGAGAAGTAAGAGATGATAGGTAGGTTGGTATTAGACTAAAAATCTGGCTCTTGATCATCAGCAGATCATCATTATTATTATTTCTTCTTGTTACTATGTTGGTTGCTTTGGGTGGGAGAACTTCGCCGTTTGCCTCAAATCACACCATGCTAGGGACCCCTGTGGTACCCATCTGAGGTCAAACCTGCTTGGCGATTCGTGTTCATCAGCCCTCGGGTCCCTCATCAAAGTCGGGATGCTCACAGACAAAGACGCTGAGCCTTCTTTTTTGAAAGTAGAAATGCAGACTGAATATATTTTTGAAAATTCCTCTCCCTATGTGATATTAAAGTATTAATCCTACTCTTCTTTTCAAAAGATTGCAACTTCTTCATCCTGGTGCTGGAATGAGAAGTAACCTTTGATGATATTCAAACCCTTTGGATCTTTAAGCCAACTACATCCAAAATTGCGGTGGGGAGGAAGACTTGACATTGTTAGAAATTTTCACTTGAACTCTTCTTATAGACACCACAACCCAGAAAAAAAAAAATCTGCCATGATTTTGCTACAACAGAATATGCCATCAATGCAAAATGTAACACATTTTAACTGAATGAGGCATATGGAGAATATCCATTACGCGTGGAAGACAGATTAATGAAAAAGAGGATAAACCAAGATCTATGGCACGTCAGTGCCTGAAGGAAAAAAATTAGCTTAATAAAGAGAAACAACTGCATCTACTTATATAATTTTGGCAAAGACGTTGAAAATTGCAGCATCTACAGCGCACGCACATTTTAACTGTCACTAAGCAGGTAGATTAAAAGGAGGGAAATGTGGTGGTCAAAAAATAATTTGATCAGAGGCGTTTCAAATGGAATGAAACAGATGGCAAGTGGCCATCCGTTAAGTTGCTCCACATCTTGGAAGGCAAATGGAAAAAAGAAGCCAATTTCCAAATTAAAAAATAAAGCCTGAACTGGAAGAATGTCTCCTTTTCTTTCTTTCTTTTTTTTTTTTTTTTTTAATTCTTTGTAAGTAACTCTCCGAGTTACTGATCATCTGGGAATTTGTGGTTACAAATTGTTAACATATAATTTGTTTCTAAGATTCCACATAGTGCCCTGGAATTGGAACAGATGCTCTTTTGGGGTTTAGCTTTGGTTTAGGGGGGAAAAAAAGATGAGCTGTTGTAGGACTCTTTCTCAATACTGTTTACTTCGAAAGAGGTTTAAGATTCCTTTTTGGCTCATAATTTATCCTGCATTAAGTTAAAGGATTGTGAGAGCAAATCTCTGTTAAAGAAATCTTTTAAAACGTTTAAAGTGTAGATGTCCTATGAAGGTATGTGGACTATTCTGGGGTGAATGTGTTTCTTGGAAGCCTGGTAAGAGCTTTTCAATATAAAATTGGTACTTTGTAATTCAGAATATGTGGTTTTGTGTGTACTGCTTTGCAGGGAGGAGAACCAAAATATAAGGATCTGAGAAATCCTTTTAGACTAGTGCTTATAAAGCTTTAATGTGCATATGAATGGCCCAGGGATCTTGTTACAGTGTAGATTCTGGCTCCTGGTAGCAGGTCTGCAGTGGGCCCCCAAATTCTGCCTTTCCAGTGGCTTCCAGGCAATGCTTTGGTCCAGGGAACCTCACTTAGAGAAGCAGACCCATGAAGTCAGAATCTCCCGGAGCAGAATCTAGCACTGGATTGGTTTTTGAACTCCCCAGGTCACACTCATATGCAGTCAGGATTGAAACCCTGATGAGGGACCCAGACCCAGGACCCTGGGACCATGACCTGAGCTGAAGGCAGATGCTTAACTGACTGGGCCACCCAAGCGCCCCTGTTTAAAGGAAGTTTAAAAAACTTTCTTTATTCGTTTTTATTTTCATTTTTATTCTTACGTTCATGATTTTTGTTATACATCCAGGTGAGAAGAAATGTGGAGGGGTACCTGGCTGGCTCAGTTGGAAGACCATGCGACTCTCGATCTTACAGTCATCAGTTTGAGTCCCATGTTCGGTGTAGAGAGTACTTAAACATAACATCTTAAAAGAAAAAAAAAATGTGGGGAAGTAAAATATGGAGGGAGGTGAAATGAGAAAAAATAGAGAGAGAACAGAATAACGTCTAAATAATGGCATCATGGCTATGGACCAAGTTCTGGGTGATGTTTCTGTCTCTATTTAACACAGACGCCTGGGTTTTCCAGAAGAGGAGAATAGGATCTCATGCCCTGAGGACTTATAACATTCTGTTCACCTTAGCACCGAATGGATTCAACGAGCCAGAACCTGGGAACCAACTTCCCAGTTTCGGGCACTTGATTCTCCATCACCCTAGCATCTGTGATCTGAGGAACTTTGAGTGATCCAAAAAAAAAAAAAAAAAAATCAGGTCCTAAAGGCCAAAGGGGTCCAAATGCAAGAAATTTGATCACAGATGTATTCTTTCCGTTGCTCCTTTGGTGTTGACATTGCTTGTCAAGTGGGAAGAGGCCGTTCTTTGTGCATGTAGAAGGAGCCACCGTCATGGCAAGGTGGGAGGTAACAGGGCACGTGAGGGAGAAGAGAAGAGAGACAGACAGGTGGTTGAAACAGAAGCACTCAGCCAGCGCTCCGCTGGGCTCCAGCCTAGGCAAGAAATAGCCCCACATACTCACATTGTCCGCTGGGATGACACCACCATCTGCCTTTCCTGACACATCCATGCCGCTTCATCTGAAAGACATTGTTATTAGTTCTAAATATGTGCTTTGGGATGTTTTTCCCCCCACAAAACTGATTTCCTAAAGAACCACACAGCGCCATCAGCCTGAACCCTCCTTCCTCATGAGAACATCAGCAAAACCCAGTAGATTTCTCACCATGCAGATTTACGAAAGCATAGAACAGCCAGGGGTCAAGAGAAGAAAAGCCTAGGGCTTCCACCCGTGCTGTCCCTTTTGCAACTGAACAACGTGAGGGAAACACAGGGCTGCCCCAAATTCCGTACCTCTAGAAACACACTTTGACAGCGACGAGGGCTTCGGGAGAGCATGAGAAACAGATTTGCGCAGATTCTCTTGTCGAGAAGTTTCACATTGAGAAATATCCGTTGGCACCTTATAGAAACCGCCAGTGAAACATACCTCGACAGAAGTCATCAATTCCAAATTCAGAGGACGGGAATGGCTGAGAACTGGCTTCTCCTATGGCCGCACTCCCGGTTTGTGTTGGAACAAAGTCACAAGGGTATTTAGGATCTTCTTACGCATAATAAGCTATTCCTGCTTCAACGGGTTCACCATTTTTCCTCAGTTATAATCTTCTGGTTGGACAAAGATTAAATAGAAAAAGCAAAAAAAGGAAGAATTTTTTTCCTAGCTTAAAGTTTCTGTTTCACACACACACACAAAAATCCCCATTTATTTATACTTTGAAAGAACTCCAAGATCCTGATGTGAAAAGAGGAATAAAACCCACATATAATGATTATGCGGAGCCCTGAAATGCTCTGTTGTGTAGACTAGCGGTTAAGAACTCAAAGGCTGAAGCCAAACGCTGAGTTCAGACTCCAGCTCCCACTTGGGTAATCACAATCATCCTGACTCACTGGTTTCACGGAGATAATGTCTGTGAAGCAATTAGCAAAGGGCTTAGCACACAGACAACATTCAACCAATATTATTGTGATGCTTTTATAGCACTTTTGATTCTTTACAACGGAGGACTCCGTTCATGTGTTTCTCCTTATTTATTTATTTTTTTTATTACCATCCGGACAATTAGCTCTTTCTTTTATATCTTTACTATTCCAGACATGCGAACAAGACCTAGGAACAAGATGCTGAAGCCATGAGATAATTTAAGATTTGTGTGCAGAAGGAGGTAGACCATCAGGATATGAAAGTGTCCCCCAGGGAATGGTAGAATAATACATGGAAACAAAAATGATCAGCAATATGAAGACCAGGAAATAATGATTTATCATAATCCATCGCTCTTGCCAAAAATGATCTCAGCAAGCAGGGTTTTAGGTAAATAATACGTGGGAGGTTTTTAGTTGGAGATAGCCAATGCACCCATTGGAATTCCGAAAGGCAGTTCATGTGTGGTAAGTCATATCCTCTGTGCAACAGAGCAGTGCCCGGGCTCTGTACTCAAAGACCTTTGGTAGACTTCGTCAGCCCCCTCTATCTGCATGAGCAAAGCCAACCCTTTGCCAGGCCTAACTCACTGTCTAGACATGGAGATAATCTGCTGATTAGACTCAAGCATGGAGTCTTTGTAGGGTTGCTCGCTGCAAACCTAAGGTGCCAGATTACACCCGCCATATCTCACCTCCAGTAAACAGCAGGATCCAACTTACAATGGCTTCTTTTGAAGCAGGAAACATTATTCCACAACCAGGATATTTTTTTTGCAACCTGAAATGGCATGCTGCCTGGAGCAATGAGTCCTGTGTGTGTGTGTGTGTTGTCTTATTGCTCTGGCCCTAATAAACACTTTACCCTATATGGGTGGTTAGGTAAATTTGACAAAAATGTAAATATATGCAGGGTTTGAACTCAGTCGATTTTGCACTTTATTAGGATGCTCTAAAAATGCTACCCTGTTCATGTTTATGTTCTTTGTGTATGAGTTTCCATGAACCTATTCAAGGGAGTCATACTTCTTGATCACCTTTCTGATTTACCCTGGAATCCTATAAGTGACTGGACAGTTGCAGTTACTAAGACTTGGTTCAATGAGTATTTGTGACAAGTTACTAATGAATGACAGCTTTTGTTGCTAATGGGAAGAGAGATACACAAAATCCATTAATCTGTAAAAATTGAAACTCCTTGCATGAACACTTTGGGCCAAAGTTTCAAAACCCTATAAGCCATGGTTTTAAAATAAAGCTTTACATGATTTAAAGATCATGTCTTCTGCCCATTTGATTAGATTATTTGAGGGGTTTTGTGCGTGTGTGTGTGTGTGTTCAGTTGTATACGTTCTTTATATATTTTGGATACTAACCCTTCATCAGATACGTCATTTGCAAACATCTCCCACTGGGTAGGTTGTCTTTTACGTGTGTCCATTGTTTCCTTTACTGTGCAGAAGATTTTTATCTTGATGAAGCCCCAATAGTTTATTTTTGCTTTTATTTCCCTTGCCTCAGGAGACCTATCTAGAAAAATGTTGCTAAGACAATGTCAGAGAAATTATGGCCCCATGCTCTCTTGTAGGATGTTTATGGTTTCAGGTCTCACATTTAGGCCCTTAATCCATTATGAGTTTATCTTTGTTAGCTATAGTGGAATTAAAACAAAAATTAGAAAAATAAAGATCATGAATCTAAGCTGAAAATTGGGGAAGGGGGAAGCATGAAACAAGTACCTTGAAGTAAGCTGCCCTGGTTCTCATTGACATTGAAAGACCTAGAAAGACGGACACTACCCAGTTCAGGTATGTGCACAATGAGGACAGGTATGAGTGGTGTGATAGAGAGAGTGCCATGGCCTCGTCTCAGGAGGAACCAGCCTCAGCCCCGCCTGGATGTCAGACTCCCAGCCTCCGGAATGGTGGGAAATCAAGGTCTGTTGTGTAATCCCCCCAGTCTGTGGTTGGTACAAGATGAAAGTGTTGTTGCTTTGTTACGGCGGCCCTAAGACACTAACACACAGATGGATGTGGGCGTTCAGAGCCATGTCCTAAAGCCCTGAGATAGACGGCTCACTGAGTCAAGCTCTCTGCTCTGGGTCTCGCTCTAAATGGATTCATCATCTCATCCTCTTAACCTCTGATTGACCTGCAGAAGCAGCTGTATGCATCTCAAAGTTAAAAATATGCCTGGCATTAGTCAGCATCACAGGGAGGCCCACCCTGGGTCTGGGGGAGCCACAGCCTTCGTGGCTCCATCAAGGCTCCCAGAACATTTCTTCAGATCAACACTGTGCTCGGCTGTCCCCTTCTGGAGGGTTGCAGAGGGGACACCACTGTTTGCAGGGTCGAAGGGTCTTGGAGATAGAGGCAGTAGGCCTTGGAAGAGACTGTGGGAGAAAAGAGAATGAAGTGTCAGTCAGCTGAAGACAAAGTCCTTCTCTGGGAGTGGGGGGTGGGAGGAGAGGGGCGGCAGGTCTTTGGGGGAATCGTGTGGGAGGAGGGAGCGGGGAGGGGGAAACGGTGGGCTCAGGAAGGGGAGGCTGCAGGGCAGAGGAGGCAAAGCAAGGTGAGCAAGCCGAGAGAGGAAGGCAGGGAAGGACGCCGGCCACCCAGACTGCTTTGCTTGTGGCTCTGCTCTCCGCGCTGGCCGCCAGTCCTCCCGTGGCCTCAGCTCATCCCGGAGCTGCTGGTTCTCCCACTCTGCTCCAGGCTCTGTCCACCGCGTAGGAGGCCAGCTTCCAGCTTCCTCTCCAGAAACTCGCCCCCCACCCCAGGCTGCAACCATGCTCTCCCTGACAACCTTTCCCGTGGCCTGCGAGAGACCAGGAGATCACGGTGTACAGTCCCATCCCAAGAGCGCATCACCTCCTGGTCGGGCTTCCTGGACGATGCGGGCTGTCTTCTGTCCCCCCACCCAGCAGGGCTGGCTGCTGGCCACACACTGGCCGCCCCCGGAGCGGGGCCCGATACATCTGGACGAGAGGGCCTTCAAAGCCATGCAGCCTGGTCAGCAGGCGTGGCATGGAAATCACATTTGCTGAACATGCATTTCCATCCAGGAAAACAGAGCCGCTTCCCACTGAACAGACTTTGGGGAGGAGGGCGGCCACAGTCCACCTCTGACTCCTTGTGGAACGTACCGTGCTTCGTGAGTGAAATCGTGAACACATAGTTTCAGGAACAGTGTTCTGCTTTTCCTAGACTTGGTGACTTTTGGAACATTAAAAAAAAAAAAAAGAAAGAAAAGGGGGGAAAAAAAGTCTGCCCTTTGGCAATTGGCCATGGCGTTAAATGGAAGATATGTGCATATTAATATTTCTGCATATTAATGATTTTAGTTTCAGGTTTAAAAACCCTCCAGCACGTCCTCACATGTCCTCTCTTATATCTTGTTAAACTCATCAAGACCAAAATATAAACTTCTGTTCCAGCGTGGCGGGTCCGGTTCCACGTGCCGGGGACCTGGAGGTCCCCATGCCACCTGCTCTGACCAATAGCCAGCCTTCACGGGTTGCCGTCATTTGTCTGCATCTCTGCGCGGCCGTCACCGTCAATCTAGTGCAAACAACCATAGACTCTTACCTGGACGCTTTATCTGCTCTTTAAGCGGCCACCCTGCGGGTGGATTCTGATCCATATTGCTTACCCTGCAGCCACAGTGACGTTTTTGAAATGCACCTCTAGTAGAGACAGCCCTGCTTCTTTACCCCTTGTAGCTGCTGGCCTTTACTCCCACAACGGACGCTCTCCTTGACACAAGACTGAAAGCTCTGTCCCTGCTTGCCTGTCTCACTTGTGTCCCCTTCCCACGTGCCCTCCAAACACCCTGGCCCTCCCTCGCTTCCACTGCTGGAGACGTTTGGATGGACCCTGTCTTCCATGAAGACCCTAAAGCAGGGAGGGTCTGTGTCTGACCTCCTAGACCAAACCTCTCGCTCTGTTACACATTCTCCAGAATGCTGTACGTGTCCATCGTGGAACCTACCACGGTCTGTCATGATGCATCCGCTAGCCTGACCGTTTTATTACTGTCTCCGTCCACCAGACTGTGGGTTCCACGACCACGCTTGTCTGATCGTGTTCACTCCCTAATCACCATCACTGAGCTCCTTCCCTGGCCAGGAAGAGGCAACTACCCGTGAACAGATGGAGACGGAAACCGGTCCCCTCACTACGGAGCTATTTAAAGAGTGAGCTACCAGAAAGCCTGTCTTGGCGGGGAAAGTTAAACAGGAAACTCTGTCCCCCAGGAGTTGTTCTTCTGGCTCCTGATGATACTGAAAAGCAAAGAATATACTCGTGTAGCTCACACAGCAGAGTTCATGAGTATGTTCAAAGATGTTCCTTATTTATCTCATGGCAACAAATTCAATTTAATGTGGTTCACCTACTTAGCTTTGTTTCACGTCTGAACTTTGAAATTCTAAGGGTGAGGACTCTCCACGAAGCATTTCTTGCCTCCAATCATACTAATCCTCGTAACTGCTGGATTCGGGCAATGACCCCAGGCAGGGAAGCTTGTAGTAATCTGTTTTCTCCAGTTGCCAGGACTCAGGTTCAAGACACCTTATAGGGACTGAGGCATTTAATGAGCAAATAGCACGTGGCATTCCTTCTCCAGAGCAGATGGGCTCGTTAATTTGAAAAGGAAAGTAACTTTCATCAGACGTTGACTTCTGGTTCTATCCCTAGTTTATGTGTCCCTGGTACAGCTGACCCTTGAAAAACACCGGGGTTGGGGTGCCAACTCCTGCATTATTGAAAACCCACATGTAACTTTTGATTCCCCCCAGAACTTAATGACCAATAGCTTCCTGTTGACTAGAAGTCTTACTGAGAACGTATGCAGTCGATTCACATGTATTTTGTATGTTTTATGTACTATATACTGTGTTCTCACAATAAAGTAAGCTAGAGAAAAGGAAAGGTCATTAAGAAAATCATGAGGAAAGGGCTCAGTCGGTGAAGCGTCTGCTTTCGACTCAGGTCACGATCCCGGGGTCCTGGGATTGAGTCCCCCATCGGGCTCCCTGCTCAGCAGGGAGTCTGCTTCTCCCTCTGTGCACGCTCTCTCTCTTTCTGTCTTAAATAAATAAATAAAATCTTTAAAAAAAAAAAAACCCAAAATTATAAGGAAAAGAAATTGCATTTACAGGACTGTATTGTATTTGTCGAAAAAAATTCCTGTATGTGTGGACCCACGTAGTTCAAACCCATGTTGTTCAAGAGCCAGCGGCATTGTATTTTTCCAACTGCTTCCATGACAGTATTTCAGAGACCCCCGGAGGCCATAGGACATGAGAAAAAGGGTGGTTTGTGTATCCTAGCATATGGAATCCCCCTAACATTAGGAGAAAAGAGGAGGTCTACATTCGGTTTGGATAGTGCTCTGGGACAGAAGAATAGACTCACTTCATCCAGCCATGGGCACCTTCGCAAACCCTAGGAAACACACATATGAGGAAAATTTGTATGCATACCTTGGGCAAAGTCCTTGGCATATGGCATTTGACTGAATCTTGTCCAAAGCCCAACAAGGTGCAAAGATGGTTGATTAAACATAAATTCTCAGGAATTGAGGTCAACCAGCCGGCCAGGCCTTGCTTTATTGGGTGGGCATTAACAGTCTCCAACTCCAGATTGTGCTCCCTTTTGGAGAGCAAGCCTGGCAAGATAATTCAGCCAGTATATAGAGGCCAAGTTGGGAACCCAGTGCCTGGGATGCAACTCAGCTGATTTAAAAGATTCATGTTTTAAAAAAAAAAAGTAATAGAAATGGTCAACTCTTAAAAAAAAAAAAAAGATAAAGTCAACTCTTTCTATAACCACTCTTTGTAAGGTCATGACAAATGGAGAAAAATATTTAATTGGCATGAGGCAAATTGGCTTTTTTTAAGTCTTATTTTTTTTAAAGATTTTATTTATTTGACACAGAGAGAGAGAGCACAAGTAGGGGGACATGCAGAGGGAGAGGGAGAAGCAGGTTCCCCGCGGAGCAGGGAGCCTGACACGGGGCTTGATCCCAGGATCCTGGGATCATGACCTGAGCCGAAGGCAGACGCTTTGCCGACTGAGCCACCCAGACGCCCTTTAAGTTTTATGTTTCAAGAGTAGTTTTAGGTTCACAGCAAACTGAGAGGAAAGTCCAGAAAATTCCTCTATAGCCTCCAGTCCCCAACACATGAACAGCCTCCCCCCTTCTACACCCCCCATGAGATGGAACATGAGTTTCATCCCCACATGGGCGATGGTAATTGTCAAAGTCCAGTGTCCATGAGGATTCACTCTTCGTATTGTGCAGTCTGTGGGTTTGGACTCTGACACGTCTGAATGTCCACAGTGTACATTGGATTGACCCTTAGTTTTGTGTAGTCTATGGGTTCAGACAAATGTGTAATGATGTGGATTCACTGTAAATCAGCTTTTTTATTTAAAAGCATGGGGTCTACACAAATTTCCATGAAGCTAGTAGATGAATTGCTGTGAAGTCTCAGATTTAATTTTGATCTCTAGGTAGGCAGGGGCACCTTTCGTGTGCAATAGCGTGCGGGGTTACTTTCCTAACGATGCTTCCAGAGGCATGGGGGATACATTTTTACAAAGACCTCGAGCATAACCAGGAACATTCAGACCTGTCAGAGTCGGCAACAAGCAGGCACTTTTTTGAAATGTTGCAGTGAATTAACTAGCTGATTAATTAATGGCTTCATACCTACAGCAAAGCTTTGCAAACTTAATCATACATTGGAATCCTGCAGAGATCTTTAAAGATACGGACACCCAGGACGTCCGTTAGATATTCCAGTTGATTGTCCAGGGATGTGTCCTGGGCATTAGGACTTTTGAACGCTCCCCAGGGGATGCTGATGGGCACCCAAGTTTGGGACCCTCTGTTCTGTAGAACGACAGAGCAGAGAGACCCACAGATGTTATGTGTGCATGCGGTGCTAGAAAGTTGGAGCTCTCATGGGGAAGTCACTGACGGCTTGTCATCAACTTTGTTGAGACTATCAACACCACAGAGATCAGCAAATGCCTCACGTATAGATTTTGGCAGTCTTTGCAGGACTGGGTTCCTCAGGCAATCAGGAGCATGGAGTCCCTTGATCCTAGTAAGCAGATGGAGCAAAGAAGGCCAAGGGGTCACCATGGGGGACATTTGAGAGACTGAGGCTGGCTGGGTAGCCTAGGGCAGAGGTTAGAGGACAAGGGGCTGTCCTGGCGACCTGAGGTTTACAGCAACACCCCATTCACCCAAAGTTCATCTTTAATCTCCTGCTCACGGCTTATCCAAAAGGCATAAAAGTCACTTAGAAGGTACAGAGCAGGGACGCCTGGTTGGCTCAGTCGGTGAAGCATCTGCCTTTGGTTCCGGTCATGATCTCGGGGTCCTGGGATCGAGCCCCGTGTCGGGCTCTCTGCTCGGCAGGGAGTCTGATCCTCCCTCTCCCTCTGCCCCTCCCCTGCTCATATGTGCGCACTCTCAGTCTGTCTCAAATATATAAATAAAATCTTTTTTTTATAAAGATTTTATTTATTTATTTGACAGAGAGAGAGACACAGCGAGAGAGGGAACACAAGCAGGGGGAGTGGGAGAGTGTGAAGCAGGCTTCCCGCTGAGCAGGGAGCCCGACTTGGGGCTCGATCCCAGGATCCCGGGATCATGACCTGAGCCGAAGGCAGATGCTTAACGACTGAGCCATCCAGGCACCCCTAAATAAAATCTTAAAAAAAAAAAAAGAAGGTGCAGAGCTTTGGCAGGACGCCACACCCTTTTCCTGATTTTTACCCTAAAAACCGAAATGAGCCCAGTTTGTTGGTACATCTACAGGGTCCCACCAAGGTTCTCATTGGTTCTAGACAAAAACCAGAGCCAAGAAGAGATTTACTGCGTCTATGTGTGTGTAAGTACAATGCACATCCATTTTCTTTTTTTTTTTTTTAAGATTTTATTTATTTATTTGACAGAGAGAGAGAGAGAGCGAGAGCAGGAACACAAGCAGGGGGAGTGGGAGAGGGGGAAGCAGGCTTCCCGCCGAGCAGGGAGCCCGATGTGGGACTCGATCCCAGGACCCTGGGATCATGACCTGAGCCGAAGGCAGACGCTTAACGACTGAGCCACCCAGGCACCCGCACATCCGTTTTCTGCATCATGTATATGCATCTGTCTGTGGATATGCTTCCTATGTAATGTTACAAGAAGATGTTGAAGTGAGTACATATACATATATATATTAAAAAAGCAGCCTGTTTCACTTTATCCCACTATTTTTAAACAAAAAGTTCTACCCACAGTTCACATGAAAGCTGCAAGACTGTTCTTGCAGGAATATCTATTCCAATCCCGCGGGGAGGGTGGAATGCAGCCAAGTCAGTTTATCTCCGTCAAAGAGGGATTTTTTTTTTTTCCCACCCAGACATTGACCCGGTAAAATCAACCATTTTAGAACACAGAAATTGCTTTTAAGGCAAGAAGAGTTCTGATTGTTTGTTTTCGATTTTCCTCGTTGAAAGTAGTGAACTTTTCTTGACAGCCCCTCTGGGCAAAGCGGAACATTGGCAGATGGTGCCAATAAATGAATGAAATGAATTAATACGTGAGTTAAATAAATGTAAGTAAATAAATGAATTCATGCAGGAAAATCAGTGTTTCCTACTATTCTGTGTCTTATGTGCCCTTGAAGGATTGCCTGAGGGACATGAACTCAGTTGGTTTTTCTGTAGAGCTTAAATGATACCTTCCCGTCAACTCACGTCGATGGAAAGATTTGGAGTTTCAGAGAAATCAACCTGTAGAGGTCAACACACTAGTGTCTTAGAGGAATGTCTCCCCAATACCGCTTCTGATCCAGGATGGTGGTTCATGTGCTTACGTCAGGGCATTCTCAAGGATATTTCTACTAAATCAACCAACACACATGGGAAAGAATTTCCCCCAGTATCAGGTGATTTTTATTTTATATGATGGAGACCATGGGTTTTTTTTTTTTTTTTTTGACTGATCGTGATTTCCTTCTAACTTTATAAGGATTGCAGAAGGAAACCTGACTCATTCCCATGGCAAGAGCACACGCCCATGCACCTGCCAGACCTGTGTTTATAAGGGAGTATTGCCCAGTGGTGAGCTGCCTGAGCCATGGACTAAACAAATCTACTCTTAAAGGTGGAGTCCTCTTGCCCCAAAGTGAACATGATCCATATTCACTTTAAGTTTGTGTGCATGTGTGTGCAATCGTGTTTGTGTATTTCCATCTCCTGAGCTGCTGTGAGTCCATAAATCACCAACCGTCCAAAGCCAGCCTTTAATTCCGTGCTCTGGTGATGTATCTTTAAACACATATTTCTCTTTTCATAGACATTTGGCGTGCAAACCTCTAAGTGTAAAAATTTGCACCCTGGAGAGCAGTGAATGGAATTTCAAATATCCATCAGGAAAGTCGAGTGAGCCTTTCCTCATGGGAGACTAAACATGGAAAATAGTTTTTTGTAACCACCTTTTGTTGTTCCCCTAAATATTGAATTTCCCATGTGCAATTATTGATGGTTTATATTTTCTGATTTATGTTATTCGAATGGCACATAAGTTTGAATCCCAACTTAAAAAGTAAGGAATCAATGCACATAAAGGGAGCGGTGTCACAATGTAGTCATCGGTTCTGCGAGTTTGTAAATAACCTTGCACAGTTATTTACTGCCTACGCAATTCACATTTCTCGCTCTTTCTTTCTATCTCTATCTCTCTTTTTTTTGTTTTTTTTTTTTTTAGTGAAAAGTTATGCCAGGTAGGACAGACTGGATTCTGAGAGTTAAATTGATTTTCGAGCTGTCAATCCTCATAAAGAGAACGTCCCAAAGTGTGAATGGAGGGTGGTACAAAGTGACCTCTGAGTCATGTGGTTAAATGTTCAACGAGTAATCGGCATTTCATGCTGAAAAAAAAAATAGGTTTCTTGCTTCCCTACATTCCCTGTAAATAATGGAGCAGCAGGATCATAACAAAATCGGCCAATGTGAGCAATGCAATGGAGTGGTAGATCCATCCTGTTCTATGTCCTTTCTCTCATTAGCTGTTTGATCCTATTCATTCAGTTATGTTCCCCCTCAAACTCATTCTCCTTTTGAAACCATGTTTCCTGTGGAGGGTACAGTCGAAATGCTAAAGAAAACTTGCTTTCCCCAATGTTCATAGCAGCAATGTCTGCAATAGACAAACTGAAGGAGCCGAGATGCCTTTCAACAGAAATATGGATAAAGAAGACGTGGTCCATATATACAATGGAATATTACTCAGCCATCAGAAAGGATAAATACCCAACATTTACATCAACATGGATGCAACTGGAGGAGATTATACTAAGTGAAATAAGTCAAGCAGAGGAATCAATTATCATAAGGTTTCACTTATTTGTGGAACATAAGGAATAACATGGAGGACATTAGGAGAAGGAAGGGAGAAATGAAGGGGGGCAAATCAGAGGGGGAGACGAACCGTGAGAGACTATGGACTCTGAGAAACAAACTGAGGGTTTTAGAGGGGAGGGCGGTGGGGGGATGGGTTAAGCCGGTGATGGGTATTAAGGAGGGCACGTACTGCATGGAACACTGGGTGTTACACGAAAACAATGAATCATGGAACACTACATCAAAAACTAATGATGTACTGTATGGTGATTAACATAACATAATAAAATTAAATTAAAAAAAAAAAAAAAAAACTCGCTTTGCCTAATCCTGCATGCCCATGATGTCAGGAAGCTGAAACAGTAAACAACAAAGAGAGTGTTCCTCCTCTCGATTCCTTCATTAACGGCAAGATCCTGATCATTGTTGACATCATTGTTTGGTATCCAAAAGCCATTTAGAGCTTTGTGGTATTTTGCTAAGGCTTCCATAACAAAATACCACTAACTGGGTGGTTAAATAACACACATTTATTTCTCAGGGTCCTGGAGGCTGGGAGTCTGAGATCCAGGAGGGGCTGAGGTTGGGAGTCTGAGATCCAGGTGGGGCCAAGGCTGGTTCCTCCTGAGGCCTCTCTCCTGCGTGTGTAAATGCCATGTTCTCCCCATGTCCTCACGTGGTCGTCCCTCTGTGCATGTCTGTGTCCTCATCCCCTCTTCTTATAAGGACCCCAATCCCATGGGTTTAGAATGCACCCTAGTGACCTCATCTTACCTTAATCCCATCTTTAAAGGCCCCATCGCCAAATACAGCCCCATTCTGAGGTCCTGGAGGGTGAGGGTTTCAACATATGAATTTTCTTTACCGATTCCTCTTGTGTGTAAATACTTGTAAACTGGTAAAAGCCAGTCCTTTGGCATATATTTTATGATCTTGAGGTAAAAGTCATTTCAGCTCTCCATAAATTCCACGGAAAGTAAGAACAATCATGGGAGAGAGATGTTGATGAAAAAAATTTATAATAGTAGATACACCTGTTTGCCAGAAGACACTAATTCTGCTTCCTCCACTCTTGGGTAATACTTTGCAGAAGGAGAAACATTCCATAAGAATAAAAGTGCATATGGATTCTCTCTGCTTCTTGGAGTTCCTGTCCAGCAGGTTAAGAAATCTGGAAAACCAATTCTCTGGCTGTTCAACTAATTATTGTGACAAAAATATGCATTTGTGCCTCTCACCCCAAACACTTTTCAGAAGGCAATCCATTTTTTAAAGAAAAATTTAAGCCAAGTGTTTGCCATTAACTCAATATCCAAGTTAAAAAAAAACTCTGTGTTTTGAGTACAGACCATTGCTAACTAATTTGATTTTCAGTATGTTAATAAAGACATAGCACCTAAGTGACTTGCCAGTTTTAAGCAGTTTCTCAGGATCTGGTTAAGTCTTTAATTTAAGATCAGTTACTCTATCAGGGTACTCTCCCCAAGGTTGTTCTGATTCCCCGTTGCAATTCCCATACAGCCTGGGCTGGAATGGTTAGCCATGAGCACTTGTGTCCAAGACACCCCTTATTTCATGTCCATGCTGTCCTGTTGGTGACCTGATAAGAGGTCATTTGCAAACTATTGCACTTTTGGTTTTCAAAACTAGTGGCATCGAGAAAGATGAGATGAACTCACACAACTTAGTAGCAAGAAAGCAAACAACCCAATTTAAAAATGGGCAGAAGACATGAACAGGCATTTCTCTAAAGAAGACATCCAAATGGCCAATAGACACATGGAAAAATGCTCCATGTCACTCAGCCTCAAGGAAATGCCAATCAAAACCACAATGAGCTATATCACCTCACCCTGGTCAAATGGCTCAAATCAACAACCCAAGAAACAACAGGTGTTGGTGAGGATGCAGAGAAAGGGGAACCCTCGTGTACTGTTGGTGGGAATGCAAACTCTTGCAGCCACTCTGGAAAACAGTATGGAGGCTCCTCAAAAAGTTAAAAATAGAAATATCGTACAGCCCAGTAATTCCACTCCTGGGTGTTTTATCCAAAGGGACAGAATCGCTATGTCAAAGAGATATCTGCACCCACATGTTCATTGCAGCATTACTGACAAGAGCCAAGACATGGAAGCAACCTAAGTGTCCATCGGGGGAGGAATGGATGAAGAAAATGTGGTCCATGTGCACAATGGAATATTATTTGGCCATGATAAAGAAGGAAATCCTGCCATTTGTGACAACATGGATGGACCTGGAGGACATTTTGTGAAGCCAGACAGAGAAAGACACATACTGTATGATCTCACTTACATGTGGAATCTAAATACAAGTGAGACTCATAGAAACAGAGTAGAAAAGTGGTTAACCAGGGATTGGAGGTAAGAGTGTGGAGGAAGACTGGACAGTGTCCAGCTCCTAGTTTTAAACCTCAAGGAAAGATTTTTCCCAGGCTTTCTGTTGGAGGTGAGCCTTTTCTCACTCTCAGAGAAATGATGAGGTTTTTGTTCTCCGTGGTGGAAAAGAAGGTGTTTTCCATTGAGGAGGGTGTCTTAGGTTTTGCTTCCATCAAAAACAGAGCCCCAGCCAGAGACCTGGATGAGGTAGTTTATTTTGGAGGTTGTCCCAAGAAACTGGATGAGAGACACAGGAAGGGAAGAAAAGTGACAAAGGGACAGCTGGTCTTCAGTTCCACTGGGGACTCTGTCAGCATTTTTGTAGAACGTGTATCAGGACTGGTCCCCCAAGCATGGGACATCCATGCCCCAAACCCATTCCTGTTGTTTGTGAATAAGCCAGAGGGCAGTCACCATCACGTCCCTTCAAAATCTGAGCTTTGCACAAGCCCTGAGATGAACATGTGTGGCAGCAGGCGCTGCGGATAGAACGTTGCCTGCATGCACAGGAAAAAGGGGACACCATCTAACCCTGGAATTGGGTGCCACCAAGGAGATATGCCATGAACTGTGTGTACCAGCCCTGTGGGAGTTTCCAGGGGCAGGAAATGAAGCCAGAAATGTCAACATTAGTCATTTCAGACACTCCTTCCATTTGAATTAGAGGCAACAGAGAGAAGGTAGATGCCATTGCAGGGGGAATGGTGCATTTGATAAAGGGAAGGCATGGTTGAATCCAGGTGATAGAATCTATGTTTTCTGTAAAGTTTAAGGTGAGACCCTTGACTTAGATTGCAGCAGGGATATTGGGGTTTTAGGGAAAAGGGGACAAGATGTAAAATAATAATTTTAGAAAGTGGGATGAAAAGTGTCCTGAGGCAGGGGTGTGTCACAAAGGGACTGGTACCACACAGAAATGGGCATGAGGGTGTGGTTTTCCTCCAGCCACACCCAGCTCAGCTGCATTTCCCGACTGGGTTTAAGCAGGGTTACTGTGGATTCCCATTGTCAGAGCAAGACTTTCTGAGCTAAGGGTGTTTGCAAGATAGTAATCACAGCTCTTAATCATGCAACTGAACATATGGGGTGGAAATAAAAGCAGATCAAAGTATAGGGACCCGGATGGCATGCAAGGAGGCGCCTAGAGGGAATAACCCAGACCTGAGCTTGAAGACCTGTGTTCCGGAAGCCAGTATTTCAGACATGATTGGGGATGACCAATGTCACTTGACTGCAAATGAGGACAGTTGAGAGAGCTGGAGGAGAACATGACTTGGGATGTACTAGGTCAAAGATACACATGACTTTCACAGACTTCACAAGTATTAGAATTGTAATTATCCAACTCAAATATCACTTGCATCCCGTCATTGTAAGTTGGCTCAAAGAAGCCATAAAAATAACTGAATGCATTTCTAAATGACCAGAGAGAGGAGAGTCTGTTTTCTTAATTCGTCTGGCTTTGGGGGCAGGTTTCCTTTTTTATTTGACTGTAAGTCTATCTTCCTGTGCTTTAAGACGATACAGTTTTCTTTGTGAAAATTTAGGACGATGGCACTGACATCTGAGATCACGAAATACTTTAGGAAGAGAAAACTCGTTAAATTATTTTCTGTGTGTACTTCTTGGATGTGCCTTCCGAACTAAAAGGTGTGTGTGGGGGGGCGTTAAGTAAAGCCAAAAGCTAAAAAAATAAAAATAAAATAGAAGAGAATGGTGAAAATTTAGCATTTGGACTCCATTTGCAATAAATGAAGGTGCATGCCTTCCAACAAATCCAATTCTTAGAGAAATACTTTCTCTTTCAGAGTGTTTTTAAACAGGAGGAGCAAAAGGCAAGAATGTACGAATCACAGGGCCAGTCGTGTTGACTCTACGGTTGACGTACCAGCTCAGTCTTTGGGGGCCCAGTGGCTTCACGTGATATTAAAAACGTAATCGAGGTAAACGTTTTCTCCTGGTACATGGTAGTTACATCTCAACAGGACCATAAAGTCTAGTAGTGTAGGCACAAATGCCCCTTGAGGTGCTCAGGGGCGCTTAATGGGGAGCCCCACCCACCTAAGGTGCTCCAGCTAGACCCCACAAGACGCATCCTCTTTTCTCCTAACCACCTTCCACCCAGCCATGCGTGGGTGGATGCCACACACAGAACCAGCCTGGGCCATTGCCCAAATGAGACACTATCTCTGGAGATCTGTCATCACCTTTGGGACTACAAAGTGAGTGCAGTAGGAGTTTGAAACTGTCTGGCCCTCTTCCGTGTGCGGACCCTGCTCGGTCTTGTCCTACACAAAGCAAAGCCCTCTGTGCTCGATGGCAGATGATGTATTAGTCTGCTAGAGCTGCAGGAACAAAGCTGCACCTCCCCGATGGGGATGGTGGTAAGAAAATTATTTCCAAGGGGGTTGCTATAAATGGCAAGTGAGTCCTAGAGCTTTTGGAACATGATACATGTTCAGTAAAGGTTTGATGTCCCTTGGTAGAATGGGAATATTATTTTCTCTCTATAACCCCCAAAATGTCTTGGTCGGTTTGCTCTGTTAAACCTGCGAGAAGGGATTTTAGAAAACTAAACAGTTGAGTCTGAGGTTTTCTTAAATGGTACGGTTTGCCATTGCCTGTGGGTGGATGTGACCAGAGCTGGCTCAGGAGTGTCGGGTAAGAAGCAAAAAGAGTCATTGTGTTCCTGGCATTTTAAGGATGCTTTTCATTGGATGACAAGGGCGGAGGATAGCATCATGCACAGATTGCAAACTGACAGTGAGTCTTAACGGGTTCAGTGGCAAGTCCCATGTGGGAAGGTTACAAGATATGGGGCTGCCAGTTAGTTGCACAACGTGCCAACAGGGATCTGTGCTAATGAGGACAAATATTTGAAAATATCACATGTTAAACTCTGCTTGTCAGGGGCTTGCAGGGACATGGCTTGTGGTGCATCTGAATGGAAATGGGATTTTCCTTCAGTTTTGACAAACATATTTCAGAGCCCCACAGACACCTAGATGAAGCTACAATGATAATAGTTACTTGGTAAGAAAGAAATTCACTATACGTTTTAATTTTTTAAATTTTATCTCATTTCATTTTTAGTTTGTACAAGGTTTTTTTTTTTTTATTGTGGGAAAAATACATTACACATAGCTGACCGTTTTACCCACTTTTAAGAGCACAGCTCAGTAGCATTAAGCACACTTAGATCATTGCACAATCATCCCCACCATACGTCTCCAGAACTTTCCATCTCCCCAAACTGAAGCTCTGTCCCCATGAAACACTAACTCCCCATCCCTGTCCCCAACCTCTGGCACCCATCCTTCTACTTTCTATGGATGTGACTCCTCTACGGACCCCATATATGTAGAATCACACAGGATTTGTCCTTCTGTGTCTAGCTTATGTCACTCAGCATCATGTCCTCAAGGTCCATCCACGTAGGAGGTACAGAACGTCCTTCCTTTTCAAGACTGCGTCATATTCCATTCTATGCATGGACCACATGCTATTTATCAATCCATCCACCCATCCATCCATCCATCCACCCATCTATCCATATATCCATCATCCATCCATCCATCGTATCTATCTATCTACTATCTATCTATCCACCCACCATCCATCCATCCATCCATCCATCCATGGACGTTTGGATTGCTTCCACTCCTTGGCTATTGTGAATCATGCTGCTGTGAACACAGGTGTGCAAATATCTGTAAGCCCCTGCTTTCAATTTTTTTGGATCAGTGCCCAGTCCTGGAATTGTTGGATCATATGGTCATTGTATGGCACAAAGCATTCTAAATAAACTTGCACCCATATGCTTTTTTATAAAATATGTTTTAATAGCCCAGAGTTTAGGATTATGTCATTCGGAATATTTATAACAGGGACCCCAGAATTCTATTCCTTCATTCACAGCTGAGCAAAAGAACATGTTAATCCTTTCTTTTCTTCATAGGAAATTTATTGTTTCTCAAAATCTATGGACCCGAGGTCAAAGTCAGATTTTATTAAGGTGGTATTAGGTTTACTAAACAGGTGGCCACACAGGCGTGGGAGAAACCAGTATTCAAAGACGGGTATAGTTTAATGTAGAGGCAATTTCAGTTCTTCCACTAATTATTCCTGTCTTCCTCTTCTCCTTCTTTTATTTCCAGAGACTTCTATCCATTCTTGTGTATGTCGTCCGTCTGTTAGAGGTCTGCCATCAATCCCCCTGTATGAAAAGCCAATCTGCAAAAATCCCCTGTGGCTGAAATTTTGACATGGAGTAGCATGTATGATCCAAATACGTTTTATGTTCTTTCTGGCTATTTTGTACATATGAAAGGGCTATTTTCTCACTTTGAAAAAATAAGCCAAGATCCCTTGAAAACCACCACGAGACAACTTTCATGAGATCAGTGGAAACCAAGCTCAACGTCATTATCCCATTCATGTCCACAGCCCCTCACCTCTAATACCGTTTACAGATGATCTGGTAACTCATAGGTTCTTTTTTAAAGGACTGACATTGTGACAGATGATAACTGAATGCATGAGTTATGGCACACTTAACCTCAGAAGGAGTAAGAATTTATCTACCAAGACGTTTGTCTCCATGCCTGTTTTCCTACCACCTTTATGTCAACTCTCTTCTGGTTAAAAAGGAAAAGGGTCAAGAAGTTGTGAAATTTAAATAGAAGAGAATTTAATGATGTGATGCAGGGAAGAGTTCGTTTTCTTGAAACTGTGGATATGTGTGTTCTAATCCCATGGCCAGACTCCAATGGGACAAAATCTTAAGTAAGCCTTACTGTCATCACCTCTCATTGCCTTATCTATGTCATAGAATGATCATAAAAATAGCAGCTAATCAAGTTGAGAGGTTTTTGGAGATTTTTAAAACGTACTAAAATAGATGGAACCTGTGTTTATTAGTTTTACCTGTAAGTCCTTAAAACACACCCAGTAGCAGAGCCTGCATGCCACATGCAAAACTAACCAGTTTAGAACACAGTCCTACTTTGGAACTTCAGTTGAAATATTTTCCAGAGATTGTAAATGGATAAAATATTCTCTAACCAATCCACCCCTGGTTTAAAAAAAAAAAAATGTCTTCAGGTAGAAACAGAAATAAGAACCCATCTCCTATGCAAAAATATCAGAATGAGAACAAAGAAGAATCAGAACCAATGTATATATGGATTACTGTAATAAAATCCGTCATTTCTTGGAGGGAAAAAATAAGATGTGTGCATGGAATGTCATGGATTTTATAAACGGTGGAAGTTTGTGGCTGGATTCAAGAGCCAAAACTTGCTCTTTTGCATTACCAATGAAAACGCATTCTCTTCCCTTGGCTGATAATACAGGTGAATATGGCAACCCATATTTTCCTGTTCATGTCTTCGCTATTCTGCCATGTGTTTGAACTGTGTTTCTCAGCGTATTGCATTCTGTGTAAAATATATCCACACGGGATTGCAAGGTGGAGAACTTGGAAGTTCAATATTCCACGAGGTTAGGAGGCCATGAGCACAGCAAGGAACCAAGTGAAGGATAAAGTACAAGCCACCACCGTATTTTTGGTTGGTTTTCTTTCTTTAGGACAAAGCATCCAGCAGACTTTTATGACCTGGACTCCCTGCTTTTCCAAGTACATACCAATAGCACAGCCAATAGTATTTTTCCATTTTTGTACTGAACACAGAAGAAAAGCAGTTTTACATGCTATCAACACATCAAATTGTTTGAAACTCCTTCCAAAGTAGAATGGGAATGTCTGATAATCTCCTTCATCTTGGTGTATTGCAAATCCAAACTTGTGATGCACCCATTTACGGACGCTCAATGGGAATCTTACACAGACACTTACCTGAGAGTAACGCTTGCACGTTGTTGCATGAGGAAAGAGGAAGCCACAGTCATTTCCCCGGGTGACTAGAGAAATATATTCGTAAGAAAATGAGTTTGACAGAGAATGCCAGATATCTGTATCTTAACGTAAGGATCCACCAAATAGATTTATAGCTTAAAGTATGCTTATATTTTTTTGTTCATGATGGGTTTTTTTTTAAGATTTTATTTATTCATTTGAGAGAGAGAAAGAACACAAGTGGGGTGGGGGGGAGAGGGAAAGGGAGAAGCAGACTCCCTGCTGAGCAGGAAGCCCAATGTGGGGCTCAATCCAGGACCACAGGATCATGACCTGATCCGAAGGCAGACGCTTTAACTGACTGAGCCACCCAAGTGCCCCATGATGTTTTTGTTTCTTTTAATAAACTCTACCCCCAATGTGAGGCTGGAACTTAGGACCCTGAGATCAAGAGTGGCATGCTCTACTGACTGAGCCAGCCAGGTGCCCCAAGGTATGTTTATATTTATATTTGTGGATATACATATTGAATACATAAGTTATATATGCATATATATGGAATATTTGCAAATGATCATCTATAGTTTAATATATGAATATACTTCTATATTTAATCTATGCTTATATCTTAAATTTGGGTTTAAATAAAGCATTAAAATGTAAAGGGTAAAGTGAGTAGAACCTTGAAGAAAAAAACCTACTCTTAGCCGAAGCCAGGAGCAACGTAAAATGATTATTCAGATGCCTTTTTTCTCTTATCTTGGCACCAACATTGGATTTTATGAAAGACATAGCCTGAGACCAACAACTGCCAACAGCATCGTTTTCATTGTCTATTTCCACCAAAATGTCAGTGCTCATAGGTAATATAATTTGTGCAATGGGATATTATATTATAAACACACTATCCCATGGTTCTGAAAACCACAAACTCCAGACTGTCCAGGGAGAGGAAGGACGAAGCTCAAAGAGTCCAGGTTGAAACGGAGTTAGTGTTGTTTTGTGTGCTTTAAATCTTCACTCACGAGCTTCCATGCTTCAAATGTGAAAACTTACCGTGGAACTGCTTCCACCCTCCCGTGCTAGTGATGGAAGGGAGCCCTGTAATTTCTGGAGGCCACACACTCTCCCCAACTAACAAGGGAGGCTGGGCGTTTGCTGACATCTTCAGGAGGGGAGATGGGCTTCCGGTATTCATGGGGACCACCTGTAAGAACTGTATTGACTGGAAGGACAATGGCCTCTCCAAAGTTCTGCCAAGGGTACACATGTGGGCATGAAGAGGCCACCAAAATCTCCCTCCAGGACAGAGCGGGAGATAGAATAAAGTCAAGAGTTTTCAGGGGGGGTAAGGAAAAAACCTCAACCCAGGTGGCTCTTGTGTTTCCATATGAAGGCAGAACAAAGCTGGTGCTCATATCAGCAGCTCCTTGGGGAGAAAGGCTGGGTGCTTGAGTCATTTTCTTCCGATCTGAGTGAATTTTCTTTATCTACCCAAATCAGATGAAGTCAAATTAAGGACACAGGAAGAAAAGTAAGCTCAGAGTTTTCCCAACTCAAGACACCCTGGCTCCAAAAAGAGTATTTTTGGTTGCCTTAACAACCATGGGGAATTGATAAGCTTGGGATTGGGAAAAATCACTAAGATCTGTAGCGCTGAATCCCATGGAATTAAAGTAGGTGATATCTTTGTCATATATTTTGTTCTCAAGTTACTTTATATGGCCTGAATTAAGGTCACTGTAGTGTCACATGAATTCCCCATCTTTGCCTTTCTCTTATTGATTTTTGCCAAGTTCCTGGATCTTCACTGAGGATGTGTGAGCCTGTGTGTGTGTTTGTGTGTGTGTGTGAAACAAATATCGAATTTGCTTCATGGAGCTTTGTTGAGAGCCTTGTTTGAGGTAATGCAAAAGGCAGTTCCTAAAATCCCAGTGCATGGTGGGTTCTAAATGAAGGCGAGCTATCACTCTTTTCTTGCAAAACCACTGAGATGTGTGTCTATTGTAAGAATGGAAGAAGAACTGAGAATCAGTTAGCAAGAATATGTACAATAACATGAGTTTATCAGATCAGCCGTTGTGCCTTTGGGATTGGTTCCTTGATGCAAGGGAGGAAAGGGCATGAGGCTCCCCTCTGCATCACGGGACAGGAAGTGGGCACCTTACAGTATGCTTCCAGCAAAGGGAAGACCAGTTTCACTGGGGGGTGGCTTTAGAGAATGAAAAGCAGGTGCTATGGGGTCCCGGAGGGAAAAGGGGATGCAGATATGGAGGGAGTTAGAAAGACCCTGTTCAGTATGTTAAGAACTTAACAACAGGAGAGAAATCTAGTGAATTGGAATGCCTGGGTCCAGCCATGTAAGGAAACATGTAATCCCTTTGGGGATAACCCTTGCTCCAGGCTCTGCTTTTAGGGCATCCAGAATGAGTCTGTCAATGGTAGCCAGCATGATCCATCATTCTTAGGATTACTTGAGATAATATACACATACTGCTTCTCACTTGTCTGACCCGTTATAGGTCCTCAGGATAAGTTGGGTCACCAGTAGAATCTAGAATCTGTGTATGAGAATCCCTCTGACTTTTATGAGTGCTTTTTGGGATTTTTCAACAGTTATTATATTTTGACCATAGCAAATGGTTGAGAAAGTTCATTGCCAAGGAAAGGTCATTTGAGGGTGGCTACCCTAAGCTGACAGGGATGATGCTCTGAGGATTCTCGACACATTGTCAGGGGTTCCTGTAGGTAGGAAGAGAGAGGATAACGATGTCGAAGTAGTTTCCTATCCAACTTGACTTGCTTTGCCATGTTAGCTTCAGCCCTACTCGGGGTTCCTGGAAGGAATTCTAAAAACAGAGGGATTGTGACTAACATATTTTTCTAAGCTATTTGCAAGAGATGACATTAAACCACAGAGGTCCTGGGTAGGTGATACCTTATAAACAATGGGGAAGGCTGAGCACAGGGCTGAGCACATGGGTCACTGCAGAGGAGAAATCGGGTTGTTCTGGAATAGTCCATTTATAGTGACTGTGGAGGTCCCAACCACTGCATGGGGGAATGTTGTGGGCTTTAGTCCAGTCAGTGACAGGAATGTCTGCACTCCAGGGACATGGAGAAGAATAAATACAGAGAAGAAAACACTTTAGGAATTCCACAGCGTGAAATTTTTCAGCACTGTGAACGTTAATACATGAAGTAAAACAAAACAAGACAAAAGACCCTAGTAAGACATATACTTATGTATATTTTTTATTTGCCCATAACCATTGAGTAAATGCTTTTGATCAAAATTATAATGATTTTTGTCAACAGGAGATAAATACATTGCTCTTAAAAAACTTTCATAATCCAGAAAGCAATAGTACTTGAAAGAATTCAGACTCTATCCTGATCAATATTTTTTTAAAAAAATATTTGTAATGAAAATGACAAGAGATGGAAGGAGAGTTGATATTTGTGTATTCATCTCAAAACTGGTACATTTAGAAACAGAGTCTTCAGATCAGACTGAAAGACATACATTTACTAAAAAATGCAATTCAACAGTTGTCCTCAATTCCAATCACTTTAAAAAATGTCACCGAGCCATAGACATATGACCACATTTGCTGTAAGAAAATTAATTCCGCATTATCTATTTCATTCCTCGTGAGACTGACCCCAAAATGAAATCCTTCAAAAAAAATTCTTGAAAGCTTTTCACGTACTTAATTCTGATGACTAAGAGTCAGTAAAAGAATTTATTCCATGTTTTCACAATGTGAAAGGGAGGAAAGGGCATGAGGCTCCCCTCTGCATCATGGGACAGGAAGTGGGCACCTTACAGTATGCTTCCAGCAAAGGGAAGACCAGTTTCACTGGGGGGTGGCTTTAGAGAATGAAAAGCAGGTGCTATGGGGTCCCGGAGGGAAAAGGGGATGCAGATATGGAGGGAGTAATATGTATATTACACCACCTCATTTTTCACTTTAAATATCTCACCATTTTATTCATCAATTATGTCTAGAAAGGCACATTGAGGACAGGGGAGGCCAAGGTTTAAATATATTTTTTTAAGTTTTATGTGAGAAGTTCAGTTAGCAGGCAAATGACTCATAGTGCATGCATGGAACATTAAGATGTGAGCTACACAGAGACAATGAGGGGGTCCTGGGACACCTGAGGACACTTCAAGGTCAACAGACTCACCTGTGGGCATCTTCCTAGGAGAAGGCAGAGGCCCACAGACAAGACTTGTGGGAGAGGTCCACGCTCTCCTGTGCACATGGGCAGAAAGGCAATGAGAACTCCAGGTGAGCACCCAGCCTGCAGCAGGTGGGGGCTCACTGTTTCACAGCACATAATGCTGATTCTCACTGCCTTTGACAAGGTAGGTATTGAGTTTCCATCTTGCTGTTGATAAAAGTTCACCATAGGGGCACCTGGGTGGCTCAGTTGGTAGAGCATGCGATTCTTGATCTCGGGGTTGTAAGTTTGAGCCGCATGTTGGGTGTAGAATTTCCTTAAAAGTAAAATCTTAAAAAAAAAAAAAAAGTTCACCATAAATGAGATGAGGAGTGTCCTGGACGTAGGAGCAGGTCAGGGATTCAAACCCAGCTCTGATGGATTTCCACCCCCAGCTCTGTGGATTGCCATTTTCCTACCAGGCCTGCCTCCCTCAGTGGAAGGAATGACCAAGTCCTCCTGGAATGTGCAAATGTAGCTCCAAGTCTCTCTGACCCACGCCAGAGTAGGTGTTTTTGATGTTTTGTCTTAAAGATTCATGGGCAGACTGCATTTGCCTATACTTTGAGTTGCTAACTACTTACCAGTGTGAGGTGAGGCATGTTCCCAAGTCCTTCCCGGTGTGTGTGTGACAAACAGTTGCTTAGCAAAGTCACTCGGTGGACATTAACAAGGTAGGGAGATTTATCTCTGGTCTCCCTTCTGAATTTTTCCTCTGTTCCTCCCTTTACTGGTATCTCCCAATAAAATGACAGTCTTGGAAGAGCTACCAAAGAAAAATGCAAGCGTGTTTTTGGTTTCCTTTGGCATGCATCAGATAATTTTTCTACTCCCCCGTAATGATTACAAGAGAGGGAAGGGTTGCATTCTTTGATGAAGACAAAAATAAGGAGTGCTTACTTTAGTGTGTCTGTGCAAAGTGGAATTCCTGATGCAGACGGTAGCTTTGCCGAAGGAAAAATATGTACCATACACTCATCTCCAAGCAGGGGCTGACTTGTGGCCCCCTAAAATATATGTTGAAGTCTTAACCCTTGTTAGGTCTGAATGGAACTGTATTTGGAAGTGGGGTCTTTATAAAGAGGTAATTGAATCAAAATGGGGTTAAGAGGGTGGGCCCTGATCCCATAGGGGTGGGGTCCTATAAGAAGAGGGAATGAGGACACAGACAGACACAGAGGGATGACCATGTGAAGACATGGGGAGAACATGGGGTCTACATGCCCAGGAGAGAGGCCTCAGGAGGAACCAGCCTCAGCCCTAGCGAACTCATACATCCCCCTGATAAATAGTGAGATTCTGCAATTCTTGCTCATGTTTGCATCAGCCCAACACACAGCCACACACACACACTTAATGGACGGGGTTGTCGAGGATGCCCGGGCTCCATAGTTTACTCTCAGCCCACACATACTTGCCGAACCCCGATACCATCTGGGGTCCTCACTCTGGGTGGAACCACTTCCCATGGTTCTCTCCTGGCCAAGGCTCTCCAGGCCCCGATGCTTCTATATCCCCTCCCCATTTTCCATCGCACTTTGTCATTGAAGTTCCCAGAGTATCTCGGACTTGCTGGTTTCCATTGTCATTTCCATAATGACAAAGGATATTGAGCGTCTTTTCATGTGCATGTCGGTCATTGGTAGGTCTCCTTTGGAGAAATGTTTATTCAAGACCTCTGCCCATTTTTTAATTGGGTTGTTTGGTTGGTTGTTCTTGAGTGGTAGGACTGGTTATATATTCTCAATGTGAATCTCTTCTCAGATGTATGATTGACAAATACTTTCTCCCATTCTGTGGATTGTCTTTCATGCTCTTGATAGGGCCCTTTGATGCACCAACGTTTTTAGTTTTGATGAAGTACAATTTATTTATTTTTTCTTTGGTTGCCTGTGATTTGATGTCATACCCAGACATTACTGTGTCTTCAAAACACTTTTTTTTTAAGTTAAGCTGATGTGCGTTCAGGGTGGAAAATACGAGAGTCAGTGGGTCTCTCTGTCCCCAGGAATTCCTGGGTGCAGGTCAGGTGCCCCAGCATCTGCGTCTAATGGCACTTTTTGTCACAAGTTCGCTCTGCTGCTTGTCTCTACCCAGAAGACAGCATTCCCCACGAGGCAGCAAAACAAGCCAGTTTTGCCAAAGGCACGAACGCACTGGTCACCGCTGACTCTCCCTTCACCTCCAGAAGTGAGTCAACTACGGATGCCCTAACCACAGCCCCTGCCTGCAGAACTCTTGGTCAGGCACACCAAATTCTCCAAGGGTCACTTTGGGAAACTTCCCCACAATTTTGTCTTATGTTTTCCCAGTGTTCTCTTTTTTTTCTGGAGAAATGTATAAATCTGCACTTCCGGTGAGACCCTCTTTGTGTATCTTAGACAAGCATGTGTCCGCAAAACCTACGTTTTCAAGGGGCCACCTTTTTCCTCACCCCCGAGGGCGGTGACATTTGGAGATTTTGCATGAACAATGCGAATGCCCCTGGAGAGGGCTTTTGGAAAGGAAGATAACGCTCGTGAAGGATCTCATACCTCCTGCCAAGTTTGCGCAGACAGGGCAGGTTTTCAACCTGATGGCGCTCAGCCTTTGCTGGCACTTTCCAGACCGGTCACGTCACCCCCCGGAAGGACTGAGGCACAACCGTCTGCTCAGAGGCATGGAGCAGAGCACCTCGCGCCTCCAAGATGATAAACCTTGCAGCGATACTGCGTGATACCTGAGCCATCTGCCCCCACCGTTCCAGCCAAGGGCTTATTTCTGTAGGAGATTTTTTTTTTTTTTTTTAGGGATCATTTCCCCATTGAGAAAGGGGCATCTCATGCAGCCATCCTTGTGAGTGGCCTCACTAAATAGGTGACCATGACACTTTTCCTCTAGTCTTCCCTACAGAGCTGACTTGCATTACCCTGAAATCTGTCTCGACAAGAAGAGCATGGATTAAAGTTACACTATTCTGTGGGAGCAAAACATCCATTAACCTTCTGGCTCTGAGTTTAACCATATGTAAAATGTGGAAGTGCGCAGGATCTGCTTCTTATCTTTCTCAGAGGTCACAGAGAAGTTTGGGAGGGTCATGTGTGCAGGTGATAAATAATGGGGTTCAATACACTGTGTGTGTTTACAAGACAGTATACACTTTTAGACTACATTAATTGGGATATACATGAAGATATCCAAGAGAATTTTAATGGTCTGGGGAGAAAGCCTTTACCAACACCCATCATGTAAGATTTATAGATGAAACATATTATTTTGGAAGAGTTTGTTGTGTGCATTTTGAGACAAGGTCTCTGGGCATTTAAGCAACTTCACATTTATCTGTTGGAATTTTAGACCACTAAACACTTTCTTTTCCCCTCTTGGAAACATATTTGAAGGTGTGGTGTTACTCAGGATTTATTTTCACATAAACTTCAAACTGTCGTATGGGACTGATTCAAAAGTCTCTGTTCCCAACCTAAAAACAAATGCCATTGATATGTGTGGTTAACTATACACACGAGACATTTTAGTGAGCTGGATCTCTTCATTGTTATTTGAAACTGCAGTTTAGGGAGTGAGGAAAAAAATGGAAAAAAAATGAGACAGTAAAAGGAGAGACTTTCAATGATGCACACAGAAACACATAAATTCACAGATATACACATGCATGCACACAGAGAGACACTCATTCATAAGCACAGGGATGCATAGATATACCTGCAAACACGTGCACACATGCATGCATACAGAAGCTCATACAGAAACACACACATGCATACACACCAACACATATGGACACCAACACATATGCAACAACAAATACACATGCACAGTAAACTAATACAGAAACACACACACACATTCACCCACACATGTAAAGGCTAAAGGCAGGTATCCCAGGCCAGGACCAGATGGAGGATGTAGGCAAGACTCAAAAGGACCCCTATGGACAGCAATAGGGCCCTGGCCAGGACAAATGACCAAGAGCCATGCAGGCTGCAATCTATGGTCCCCAGTGCTGCCCACATGTAGATGGACGAGGCTGGCCTCAGTTCCAAGAGCAGCCCAAACCAGCCACTCCTCTGCCAGTTCCTCCTGGATATGAAGCCTAATTCCTGTGGTCAGAAGGACAAGTTCGTCCCCCATCCTGCACCCACAAATCAGCTTGGAGAAACTCTTGGGGATGGTGGTCGAGGGGTAGCTATGAAGGCCACATGTCCTATGGACTCCTATCCAAAAGGCACCATGTCCTATGGACACCACAAGGCAATTACTCATGTGCACTAACTTTAGCTGCCCACCACTGTCCCTGCTTGGTGGGAGCTTGGGGAACCCACCAGATTAGCTGGCAGATTTTTTAAATGACACCTGTTCCCCTGTGCACCTCTACAAGAGAGTCTTGTAAGCTTTGGCACCTTGCCACGCCATAAGAAGAAAACTTCCACTGTGGTGCAGGAAGGTGGGCTAATGTCCACTACTTATTGATGACTCATCATGACCATCAGTGCCTCTGGCCAATGCATTTACAAACTTAACTTCTATCCCAGCATCCTGCACAGGCAGCACTGTGAACCCTCATGTTAAAACCCAATCAAACCAGCACCATTTTTGGTCTTCGTTGTTGAGCTTCTCCTGGGTCCAAAATACAAAACTAACCCACGTGCCCTACCTGGAAAGATCTCGACAGCTTGACCAAGGATAAACTCATTTTTAAAGGACTACATTCTGCATAGAGCCCGTGTGCAAAAAGAAATTGAAAAAAAATTTTTTGCAGAAGAAATTTGAGATGGGCCACCTGATGCAGAGGATTTTTCTTTTTGTGCTTCTGACAAATGCTTCACCAAACACTTCATTAGGCTAATTAATGGGTTGGGGGAGCCTCATTTTCAGTACACAGAATGTTTGCTGCTGGGTATTTATTTCCATCTGTTAAGGACTGAAAGTTTGTGCCCCCACCTCCCTGCAGTGTCATATGATGATGCCTTAACTCCCAGCATGGATATTTGTGCAGTAAGGAAGTAGTTAAATGAAATGGGATCATAAGAGTGTGGCCCTGATCCCATAGAATTATTGTCCTTATAGGAAAAGACACCCTGTCTCTCTCTGTCTCTCTGTCCATCACGTGACAAGCAACAAGGCGGCCATATGCAAGCCAGGAAGAAGGCTCTAGACAGAAACCAACATGGCTGTACCTTGATCTTGGACTCCCAGTCTCCAGATCTGTGAGAAATCAGTGTCCACTGTGTAAGGCACCCATCAGCTGTATTTCTCTAGGACAGCCCATGTCAGGACACCACCTCTGGCCGTCTAGCACTTGATTTTCCATCATTGGGCCACATGGATTTTGTAACCCACCGTATGTTTGTTAGGCCCCCAAAGGACCCAAGGGAGCATTGGCTGGGCCGAGAGGCCATGCAGAGGGTCTGATGGTGCCTGACTATGGTGTTTGGGGTACGTTTCTGCCCCTTCCCCAGGAGTGGGGAAGAACATATGTGCACATGTGTAGCCTGTGTTTTCTACTCTTCAGCGTTTGTTTTGGCCAAGGTGACAGTAGAGACATGGGAAACCACTTATTTCTCACTGGGAGCTGGGGTGGGTAACTCTCCCTAATTATTTACACCCGCAGGGACCTGGCCAGCCTACCACTTGCTGTGTCCAGCCTCTTGGGTGGGAGAGCCTGTGCTTTGCTGACAACAGCTGGTGATTGATTCCCTGCTAAAATGCTCCTGGAATTGACGTTTTCCAGATTAACTGTGCTGGAAGACAGTGTCGTAGAAGAGGGGTTGGGGACTCTTGGGTGCTGCCATTTCAAGGTGGGTATTTAGTCCTGGCTGAATGCCAGCACTTCAAAAAATGTACCTCCTTGGTACTCGCACATGACCCTTTCCTGTTCTCACACCTCACATTTCAATAAGCATGATTTAAATATAAGTGCACTACGTATTCCAGAGGGATTGGGACAAAAGCACAAGAGAAACCCAGAAAATATCTATCATCTATCCATTATCTATCTACCCATCTATCTATCCATCCATCCATTCATTCATTCATCCATCCACCCACCATATACCTTTCTATCTATCATCTATCTTCTATCTATGTATCATCTATCAATCCATCTATCTACCCATCCATCTATCCAACCATCCATCATCTATTTATCTACCTATCTATCAATCCATCCATCATCTATCAATCTATCATCTATGTATCTATCTATCCATCCATTCATCCATCATATCTATCCATCCATCTATCCATCTATCATCTATCTATATCTATCTATCTATCATCTATCCCTGTCAATCTATCATCTATCTATCCATCCATTCATCCATCTGTCTGTCCATCTATCCATCTATCATCTACCAATCTATCTATCCATCCATCGTCTATCTACCTATCCATCGATCTATCATCTCTCTATCAATCTAGGTATCTATTTATCTATCTATGCATCTATCTATCCTTCCATCTATCCATCCATATATCCATCTCTCATCTATCCATCCACCTATCCATCTATTATCTGTCTATCTATCTATCTGTCTATCCATCCTGTCTATCAACCATATATCTATTCATACCTACTATGGAAATGTGCTTTAGCACGTAGCCGGTCAGGGCTTCCAAATGCACAGTTTTCATTCTGGTTAAGCACCTTGTGGGGTTCATGGTGAATGATTTCAAACAATGGGGGAGTCATCCTTAGGGAATCTCCCATGTATGCAGGAAAGGCCCAGAAACTCAAGCTCACAGCCGTATGTTCTACGGTGGACAGTGAAGAGCTGTGTATGAGGGCTATGAATGCCAAGAGGAGTCATGTAGGCTAACATTCCCTTTTACCATGTGATCATTTGTATGAATCTAACTGATTATAATCCAGCATGTCTGATGAGCAGATGCCTCCATGAATTCCCTGATGTTTTCTTTCTCTACTGCATGGATTCTGTGGACAACACACACCTGGAATGCCATTCAGGAGTGAGTGCCAGGGGGAAGGAAGAGCTTCTCTGTGTGCACAAAAGGGTAGCTTCCCTTTGAGGAAGCAGCAAGTCTGTGATTTAGCTTCAGGTCACCACCATCTTTAGAGCAAACGACTATATTTAAAACAATGCATTTAGGAAAAATACATGTTTACATATACTTTCAGAGTTGCAAAGAACAATGCGTTAATTGTTGTGAGTTCTAGTGTTTGCCCACCAAATATAATTTCTCTGACAATTGCAGGAAGGAAATTCATCTTTAGAATTCCCCGGCACCCAGGCCACAGGCGTGACTTTTGAATAAAACTGCTTTAGACTCCTTTGATTGGAGCTGGATGGGGGAGTAAAAAGCATGCTTTTCATGCTCTAGGACAATCGTGGGGGCGTGGCGCTGACTCAGGAAGAGTGTCAGTCACCAACCTCTGCCGCTGTAGGGGTAAGGCAGAGGGGCTGGGAAGACAAAAGGAGCTAGTTCAACTTCAGGCTTTTAGGGATCAACATCTGACCTTTCCCCTAACAGAAATGTTTCCAGGGAAATCCTCTGCTCCATGTGCATTTTTTTTTCCACTGGAAACTTTGCTTGGAAGCTCCTCATCTAACAGTTGATCTGTAAGTCCACATAGAGTACTGGGGTTGGCCAGAGATATTGGACTCCCAATGCATAAGTCCTCTGGGCTTTTGTGAGAAAACCTTAACTCTGGGTGTATCCCAATTTTCTCCGTATTATGTCACTTTGGGCAACTTGAGTAACCTCTGAATGTGTGCTAATTACAGTATTTTATTTGCCAATGTCTCACTATCCGATTGCATCCAAAGAGTTTCAATGCATTTGGCTCCAGTTGGAGCTCAAAGCTGCCAGCTCTAGAGTTTTCTCTGTATCTTCACCGATTCCTTACTCTTTCTCGTTCCTTGATGGTGTTGATAACAGGTAAGGAGCTGCCCATACTCAACAATCATAATTTGTAATGTCTCCATGGGTAGGATCAAATGGGACATCTAGTTTACCGCCACACTTTATTGCTCTCTGCAGAGTTCTGTCCACAAGAATGAATGAATATCCTCCCTTAAAGGTATCTTCTTTCTCCAAGTAGACAGTCATCATGCTCCCCATACTACACAAGAAGCTGTGGTATCTCACCCTGACCTATATGCCCTGTTTCCTTCTTGACTAGACTCTGCCCTCAGATGGCACATTGGGTAATATGCACTAGGGCTCCAACATACTTGGGCAATAGACACATAGACACACGGAATCTCAAGCCCTGTCTTTCTTTGATGAATGATTTCAAATTCACCAAAGGCCCTGATGTCATAACTAGTAAGAGTTTTTGATCGTGCTTTTTTTTTTTGGCATCTGATTTATTTTCCAACACTCCAAGGACGTTCATTTTAAAATACTTCCCTTTATGGGAATAAAAGGCACAGCACAGGGAATATACAGTCAATGGTTTTGTTTTAGTGTTTCATGGTGACAGATGGTAGCTACACTTGTGATGAGCATAGCATAATGTATAAGCTTATGGAAACATTATGTTGTGCACCTGAAAATAATATAACTGTGTGTCAACTATATTCTAATAATAAAATAAAATAAAATACTCTTGGAATGAATGAATAGATAGATAGATAATAGATAGATGATAGATGATAGATAGATAGATAGATAGACAGATAGATAGATGATAGATAGATAGATGATAGATAGAATACTTTCCTTTGACAGTTCTTTTCCTTATTTTCTTGGTTGTTAAGATCTAAGATTTTCCTTTTTCCTAAATACCCACAATGTCTTTCCCCTTTGGGGGTCAGGGGTCAGTCCCAGCTACATTCCCAGCTTCATTGTTTTTCCTGTTTCAGCATCTTTTTTGGTTAATGAAAACAGTTTAAGAACATTTGTAAATTTGGTTCAACATTCCAATCTGTTTCAATAATCCTTTCTGACTTTTCTCAAATAAGCAAGTGATGGTTAAGTGTTTCCAGGCCTGTGGACATTCTCCTGGGGCTATCCTGAGGGAAATACTGAATCTTCTTGGGCTTTTTCTGAAATCTAGCTCATGCTCTCCCAAGGGAACACTCTGCAGCCGTGTGCAGAGTCTGCTCTTCGGAAAAATACTACTAGAGCACTCAGGCAGAACTGCTTGCTCACTGAGATGTTTCATCTTTAACTTTGACTGAAGACCAGGTGATTCATGCAAAGGTGATGTCTAACCAGCCACTGGCAAGACCCACTCTCCCTAGTGCATAATATGACTTCCCAATGTGTTTTTTTTAGCCTTAAAACCTCGTAAATCAAATGCATTTACTTCTTCCACACCTCTCCCATACACTGTTTGTCCTTCCCTCTCTGTAACTGTGCCCCTTCCCAGGGAAGCAATTTATGGACTTCTAGTACCTTGCAAGAAAAATCTTTTCCAATTAGCATTTAAAGATGTCTTTCATGCACATGGTTTTACACACACTTTGCCGTCGGTTAAATACTGAGGCCCAATTATAATCATGTCCATAAACTATGGACTACCCTGATTTTGTTGGCTATTTGAGAGTGTCTGTAGATGCACTAATGAATTTTAGCAAGTCTTGATATGAATATGAGCACATTGCCGGAATTATTCTAACATGTATGAACTCACATGTCTACACGTATACTTCTAACCTGTGTCCACGAATATGGTTTAAGACTAAAAAAAAGAAGGACGCTGTGGGTGTTTCCTGTATCATATGACATCATGTCATCTGGGAAGTGTTTCAGCGAAGCATTGGCACAGACCTCATTGCAGATGCGCTCTGAATGAGGATCCCCTTCTCTCCAAACTTCTGTGGACCAGAATGCTCATCCTGTTTGGATATGGAATGCCTCGATGCAAAAAAAAATTTATTAAAGATTTGGTTACCAAAATGAAATATTTGGGAAGGAAATACTGCCTGAATTTCATGGGATCATTTCTGCCTTTTGTACAAACATCTGTGTGTTTCTGTGGAAATCCAGAATAATAGCTAATCAAAGGGAAATGTGTGTCTCCCTTTTCCAAAGGGTGCTGAAGGTATGCCTGCAGTATAAGGTGTGCAATGCATTAATGTGGGCTGGAATCCCAGAAAACGCCAAAGCCATCCCCAGCAGACTCTCTCCCATTCAGCCTTTCTGTTAGCTTGATTGCAACGGCCGGTTTAGTAGAGGTGGATGAGTGATCTCTCTGGTATCCTTTAGCCAGTAACAGGGGCTGAGCATTGGCCACATTGTCACATACGATGGATCTCCACCCCTGAGAATATGACACAGACGCCATCTTACCATGGAAAGGTCAAGTTGCATCTTTTTCTTACTAAGATCAGGCAGCTGACCCACTTGGCCAACAAACGTGATGAGAGATGGACCATCCAACCTCCTCCAGCCAATGTTACCATAATCGATCATGATACTATGTCTCCCACGATGATTCTATTCAAGTTTTGTGGGTTTTGCTCAATGTCAGGATTTCCTCATTTCCATGCAATTCAGGTGAGCACATGTGTCTTGAACCACCATGATATGAGACCCCAAGGTAGCAGCGCTAAAAGGCTCAAGTTGCATAGGGCAGAAAGAGACTATCTTGGGTTCTTGGGGGTCTGCTTGAGTTGTAGCCCCTTTACAGAGGGGTTATGGGCAGGATGTTGCCAAATGAGGCAGAATGAGGCAAAACCCACTTCTGGAAGCACACAGTTACTCTTAGGAGATATAATGAGACTAGAGCCATGCTGATAAGTGTTGGCAATGGTTATCAGCTGAAACTCTTCATGAAAACCCAATAGAATAAGGATTATTGGGATTTTGCATTTTTGGACTCTCATAATGGCAGATGAAGTTTCATTTCCTTTTTCTTTCCATTGAAGCAAAATTCACAAAACACAAAATGAATCAAAGGACACAATTCCCGGGCATTTAGTGCATTGACGATGTTGTGCAACCGCTACCCTGATCTAGTTCCGGAACTTTCTTATTCCCCCGGAAAAAAAAAAAAAAAGCCCCATTCCCATTACCAGACACTCCCCATTCTCTGCACCCTGAGCAACCACTAGTCTTTCTGTCTTTTTGGATTTAACTATTCTGGACATTTCTTACCAGTGGAATCTTATAATGTGGGGTTCTTTGTGTCTGGCTTGTTTCCCTTCACATAATGTTTTTTGAGGTTCCTAGGTGGTTCATGTGTCAGAGTTTCTTTCCACTTTATGGCTGAATAATATTCCAGTGTGTCTGTATATACATATACCACTATTTATTTAATTTCCTTCTCCACTCTTGGTGGGCTGACCACATGTCCTCGCTTGCCTGGGGCAGTCCCAATTTACACCTGTGCCCGCAAACTTATGAAAAGCTCTGCCCTTTCATCTCAGTTTGGATGATCAACACGTGGTCACCTCCGGTTCTAGGAATATATCCATACAAACTCACAAAAGCAGGAGTATTTTGTTCTCTGTTTTGTTTCCAACAGCTTTGATTGTTGTAAGCCAAGAAGACTTTGAGACCTCCCGCGACAGGCATAACATTCATGCTAATTTACAGGAGCACGGAAGGGACCGGGGAGTGTGGGGCCTGGAGGGGGGGGTGTGGGGAACAAGAGCAGCCCGCCATGTGGAGAGATGCCAGGAGGGATTTGGACGTGTTCCTTTATGTACCGTAAACACCTTAATTGCATTTCCCGCTGCCTGGATTGCTCCGTGACGCTCTTATGAAAACACAGGACATGCAAAGATGTACCATTTGGGGCTGCATTTGTAGGCACGGTGTAATTCTGGGGTCCCCGGAGAGATGGAACAAGGGTTTCATTTTCATGTGCCAAGCTCCGGGCTGCGATGGAGGGAACAGAGAGGAGCTATTTGGCAGATTCAGGCAAGGGCACTGGTGTCCTGCCTTCGCATCCAGGAAGCGGTGGAGGTTTTATGCTGAGGGAGAGTCTCGTTGCTCGCTTAAGCTGTATGCGCTGTCCGGTGGTGGCTCACGTCATGTCACAGTGCTGCTTCTCTTGAGTAATTGAAACTTCTCATCCCTGCTGTTCTGGTCACTCTTACATCCCGCTGGGCTGAAGAACGGGCATCAAATCTGCTGTAAGGTGACTCAGCATCAAGCACTCCCTCCTGGAATGACGTGATGACTTTCACTCCAGGGCCCCCAGCAAACTCGGCAAAGACAGTTGCTTTTCTATTGGGTGTTGTCTTTGTCTTGGTGGCCTGCGTCCTGTGGCTCTTTGCTGTAGACTGCTGGGTCTCCAGTTCCAGATGGCTGGAATTACAAAAACTCCTCCTCACTGTGTGGTTGGATGCATGTTTTCATTCGACACATTTGCCACATAAAAGTAAACAAGAAACAAACAGGAACATTGCATTTTTGTTTCAAACGATTTCATGGGAGCTGAAGCCATGTGTTTGGTGGGCACAGAGGGGTATATACATAAAGTCCTTCCATTGGCGGGGGGGAGTTTTGATTGTTTTTATTAGTCTGGCTGGGATTTCATAAAACGCCCTTCACATGATATGAGATTAGAAACAGTGCATGAGGGGTGCCTGGGTGGCTCATTCGGTTGAGCATCTGCCTTTGGCTCAGGTCATGATCCCAGGGTCTTGGGATTGAGCCCAACATTGGGCTCCCTGCTCAGTGGGGATTCTGCTTGTCCCTCTCCTCTCTGCTACTCTCTCTCTCTCTGTGTGTCCAATAAAAAAATAAAATCTTAAAAAAAAAAGAAGAAGAAGAAACAGTGCATGAAATCTGAGGAAGCCTTTGTCCTTGAACATTTGGGGGTCAAGACCTCAGACAGACTCCAAGCATCTGGAGACTTTGGGGAACAGGCCAAATCAATGGTCTGCTAAGAAAAGTATGATTGGCAACAAATTATCGCAGAAGAGATAAGACACTGTGTCCTGAATCCTGCTGGAGTCCAAGGCATTGTGTACCTTTCAGGCATACTAGAAGGAAATTTGTGAGCTCATCAGCATGGTGTGGTGCTCAGGATAGGTCCCCCCACGCACTCCTGTGCATGCTGGGCTCTGCATGCAGCAAGACGAGCTATAAATGTTAATGCAGGGCACATGCTGGTAACTTTCTCTGATATGGTACCTGGGAAGTGGTGACAAGACAAGAGCCCACCAGGGCTTTCTGCTAAGGTGAGAGAGGACTCGGAGTCTGCAGTCAGAGAGAGCAGTGGTTCTTCTCCTATGCCCGGGGCAGCAAAATCAGGTCTTCACTGGTGAGAACCAAGCTAAGGAGGCTGCAGGCTCTTGAACAGTTTTGCACCAGTGAACTTGAAGTCTGTGCACAGCCGTTAATCCGGGAGGCCAGTTGGAGGTGATGATGCTCACAAGGTACAGGCAGAACAGGGCTCAGAGACAGAAAGGTCAGCATGTGATCAGAGTGGGTGATCCATCACCTCCACTGGAGGTGGATGCAAGTCCAGGCTGGGAGCCGAGCCAGAAAGGTAGTCTCAGTCTCCCTCCAGTAGGACCAGTGGAAGCTGTGCTCATTACATTCAGGACAATCACCTACCCTGAACAGGCACACACTGGGGTCTCTGGCAGAACCACAGCTCCCATAGGATTTCTGCAAAGAAGCATCCGTGTTGCTTTTCTGTGGTGAAGCCAAGACCCACATTATTAGCAAATGTCCGTGCCGGGGACCAGGGATGCTGTGACCCAGAAAGAATAATGTTGGGACATGTAATGTGCTTCTTAGTAGTTGAGCAGGACAAATCTGGATTGATTTTTCTTGCAGATAACTCTTCTTTCCATCATCTCAGGCAGTGATTCTCAACTGGGGATGATTCTGTCCCCCAAGGGACATGACACAATATCTGGGGGCATATTTGGTTCTCACAAAATATGCATGGTTCTACTGGAATCCCATGGTTAGACACCTAGGGTCCTGCTAAACATCCTGCGGTGCACAGGATGAACCCCCTGCTGACAGTGTTACAGGATTTGTGTCCCCTTAGTGCCCGTGGTTCTTGCTTATGCCACTTCCATGAATGAAGAGGCAGACCAGATGGAGAGTGGTGGGCAGCAAAGCAACATTTATTGAGCAAGAGTACAAAGCTCCCAGAGAGGGAAGAGGGCCCGAGAGGGTTGCCCCCAGAGTTTCTAAGTTTAGGGGGTTTTTATGAGCTCTTTTGTGGAACCATCTTAAGCAATCAGGGTGTGCTGAGTCGTGCCAATCGGGGCTCTGGTCACATATCTGTCTACCTATTAGGTTCATGTCCACATGCTGACAGTCTTTCTTTTTTGATGACATCTGGGTCTTAGGTCTTAACTGCCCCTTGCCCATGATGTTGACAAAAGCTTTGTGGTTCATTGTCTTATTTTAGGACATTTTGCAGAAGTCATTTCTGCAAAGGCAGCAAAGCAGAATGTCAGTGTGGTCCTGTCTAAGCTGCAAAATAGGAAGTCAGTGCTGTTTGATCTTAGCTGTCCTGACTGCGTATTTTCTTGTTGGGGACGCTGGTGCTGACTCCCTAACTGTCCAACTCATTCCTAACAACAGGATGATCTGGGTCCCACGTGTTGGTAGTGGTGTTGCAAACGTCAGCTGAAGGCAAGTGTGCTTTAATCCAGATGAAAACAAAAACTACAGGGTGCGTACGCAAAGTCTTTCAAGTTTGCTCGCGTTGACTTTGTGTCCTTCTCCGCTTTGAAAAACAGGCTCATCAAGTGACACCAGGGGTCGGGAAGCTTTCTGTTCCTGCTGTTTTGGTTGCATGGAGCAGGGTTTGTTCTGCAGCTGAATAAACACTATGGAAAGTGGATCCGACATTTCGAGTTTGTTTCTTTGTTGGGAGCCGCACCAGGGAAGGGAGGGGCGGAGTCTTACTGGATGTCTTTGTCGTTGGTGTTTCAAATAGAACAAAGGTTGGGACACAAGTCCCCCCTCCCCGACTCCGTGTTTCTGACGGTGTTTGAAACAGCAATCCCAGAAGACACTTTTTTTTTTTTAAGCCAAGTCCAGAATTGAACACATTTGCTCATTTCCATTGTTAGTTTATGAGAAATTATGAAATCGTGAGCCAGATTGTATTAGAAGGCGAGCCAGACGGGTTCTCAGAACCATAGGGGGCTGCCAAGGTTTGAGGTTGTGTGGACCCGTCTCTGCAATAACGTGACCTTCTTCCCTCAATGCCCCACGACGCCGTCTGGTGTCCTGGGCTTCGTCCCCCCGCCTTAGAAGCGCTTATGCTGAAGGCAGATTATGGCGACGGGCCCTGAGCTCCAGCTCAGGAAGCTAGCTTCTGTGTGAGCTCCCACCATTTGCAGTGATTGCTATTTTTCTTCAAGAATCACATACTGTGGTTCCTACAGGTGACAGACACAGAGATTTAAGCCGGTCCCAGCGATACCCACCTGCGGATGTTCACATCCCTCTGTGATCTGCGCCTCTGGGGTGCGGCAGAGACCCGTCACTTGCTTTTAGCCAGCAAATGAACCTACAGATATATAACAATAACATACATAAACATATGCACGTACGTAAACAAACAACAAATCAACACTACGTGTGCACATGCATATGTGATAAACACCAATCCCAACAACTTTATGCATCGTGTACACGGACATGAACAACAGCAAATGTACAGATATCAAAGAACACCACAGCCAAAATAGACACACAGACACGTGTATACATTTATGCGTATATAATAGACCACAGCAGACATACACGTGCTGTGTCCACAGATAATTAAACGACAAATATGTGCATATTTGCTCACGATAAATAACAAATCACAGCATTTTACACATATGCGCGTAAATAACCAATTGTCAATCCAGTTATATAAGCAGTGTTATACGGACATGGTATGTTTAATGCATTATACGTGTATAATATATAACAAAAATTCGTATGATCGATAATAATAGCAAATATGTACATATCAATAAGAACATATATACGTATATGAATATATAAACAACTGTAGCAAAAATAGAGATACTTTGTGTCTGTGTGTCTATATGCATACAAATAACTGTGTATATACTACACAATAGATATTTATATTTAAACATAATATATGGTTTAATACACTATAAATTATGTATGTGTGGGTATGTGTGTTATATTCATATACATGCATTACACATGTTACTGTGTTATGTTGTTAATATATATACATATATGCTTCTATGTATTTGTCATAGTGCATTAATTTTTTTGAAGATTTTATCCATTTTTTCCTAAGATTTTTTAATTTATTTATTTGAGAGAGAGTAAGAGCAAGAATGAAAGAGAGAGAGCTAGAGAGAGAGAGAACAGAGGGAGAAGTAGACTCCCTGCAGACCAGGGAGCCTGGCGTGGGTCTCGATCCCAGGACCCTGGGATCATGCCCTGAGCTGAAGGCAGATGTTTAACCAACTGAGCTACCCAGGCGCCCCTGGAAGATTTTATTTTAAGTAATCTCTACACCCAGCTTGGGGTTCAGACTCACAACCCCGAGATCCAGAGTTGCACGCTCTACCAACTGAGCCATCTGGGTGCCCCTGTTATTGTGTATTTATACGTTTACGAGTAAAGATTTGGGAGGATTTCTAAAGAATAAACGTTGAGGGGCACCTGGGTGGCTCAGTCGTTAAGCGTCTGCCTTCGGCTCAGGTCATGATCCCGGGGTCCTGGGATCGAGCCCCACATCGGGCTCTCTGCTCAGCGGGGAGTCTGCTTCTCCCTCTCCCGCTCCCCCCGCTTGTGTTCCCTCTCTCGCTGTCTCTCTTTCTGTCAAATAAATAAAATCTTAAAAAAGAAAAAAAGAGTAAACGTTGACACCATTTTTTTTAGCTACTTGAAATCTACTTACACGAAGCGAAATCAGCATATAATGTCACCTGCTTCCTGCCACTTTGCTGTGCCACAGATTCATTCCTACATCATATACAACAAACATGCATATATATGTTGCATTTATATGCATATATATGCATATTTATTATTGCCTTTTTACATATGATTATATACGCAAAAATGCATATATATGCTTATATACATATATAAAAAGGCAATAGGAAAATAAACAAATATCCAATAAATTATACACATATATGCACATATAAAGACCAGCAACAAATACACAGATATATATATGTGTGTGTAAAATACACTTAATATGTACTCCATATGTCTGTAATATAACAATAATATAATAATATAGAAATATATATATGTTTATATATTAGAAGAAATAATATATAATATATAGAAATAATAATATAGAGGGCGCCTGGGTGGCTCAGTCGTTGAGCGTCTGCCTTCGGCTCAGGTCATGATCTCAGGGTCCTGGGATCGAGTCCCGCATCGGGCTCCCTGCTCGGCGGGAAGCCTGCTTCCCCCTCTCCCACTCCCCCTGCTTGTGTTCCTGTTCTCGCTCTCTCTCTCTCTGTCAAATAAATGAATAAAATCTTAAAAAAGAAATAATAATATAGAAATATATTATTATATATAAAATGCATTATATATATATACACATATATATGCTGTAGTGCTATTCCTACAGTATCTTCTAAAGGACATACACTGTTGAACCCATTTTTGGGGGTTGAAACTTGAGGTCTACCCATATGAAGCCAAGTCCACAAATAGGGGCACCTGGTCCCTACCATGCCCGCCTGCCCTACATTCATTCTCCTTGAATCACCCTTTGGAGGGAGGAGAAAAAGCTCCCACAATCTTAGGACGAGACTGTTTGTTCTGCAGCCACGGCAACAAGGAACCATCACAACCTCTTTCCAACCTGTTCAATCCATCACGGACCACAAACCGACCAATCTGGGAAAGCCGGCCAGCCGGGGATGGAGGCCCTGCCAGGCACCCGCGTCCCCGGTGCCAAGCAACCTCTAACGGTGCCACCTTCAGCTGCTGCCGATGGTGTCAACCTCTTGTCACCTCCGTGCGTGCGCCCATCCCTCGGCCGCATGCTTCGCCAAAACCCTCCGTGAGGGGTCGGCGGTCTGGCTCTGCTTGGCAGGGCTGTCCTTGCAGAGAGATGACCTCATCCCTGTGTTGCAGATACCGAGAGCTGGCCTCTCCGTCCTTGGGCGGGTGGCAACTCAACCAGCTGGAAGGGACGTCCCCAGGGAACTCGCCTTGAGTCCGTCACGGATGTGGACAGACCCTCCCACCCTGTGCATCTGGGAAAGAGTGTTTCCTGAATCGAGAAGCAGGGAGATGGAGAGTGCATCTGAGCAAAGTCTGTGAATGGGGTGAGCAAGGGGACGCTCATGCCATACCTACTAGTGAGCTTGGGACAGGTCTGTGAACCACTCACCGTGAACGCCTGATTCTTTGGAAGTTCACCCGCATGCCTTGGCCACGTTGTCCTTTCTGTTTTATGTCTACTATTAAAGCATGTCCTGATGTCTGTACATCCTTGGAACCGATTCATTTGCATTGTGGTTAAATACGAATAACACAAATCGTACCGTTTGCATCCATTTGTGGGATGCCATAACAAAGGGACACAGAAATGTGTTCTCTCCCAGTTCTGGAGACAAATCAGAAATCGAGAATGTGGGCAGGGCTGGTTCCTTCTGGAGGCTCCAGGGGAGAATCTGCTCCCCACCCCTCTCCCAGTCCTGGTGGCGGCTGGCTGTCCTTCGTGTTCTTCAGTCTGTGGCTGCATCATCCAATCTCCGCTTCTGTCTTTATATGGTATTCTGCCTACGTGTGCATGTCTGAGCCCAGATGCCCCACTTTTTTAAATTGTAATATTTTATTTTTTTACATGATCTCTACACCCAATGTGGGGCTCAAACTTATAACTCAAAGACCAAGGGTTGCATGCTCCACTGACTGAGCCAGCCCGGTGGCCCCAGATTCTCCGCTTTTATAAGGATACGAGTCATATTCGATTAGACTCCCATCCTCCCTGAGTATGACTTAATTATATCTACAGTAGCTCTAATTCCAAATAAAGTCACATTCTGAGGTGTGGGTGTTAGGATCTCAACATACGAATTTGAAGAGGACACAACGCAACTGATAAAACCATTGTAATCACATTAGAGTGCACCATCCCGTGGCATTTTGTGCATCCACCATGTTGTGCAACCACCACCTCTGGCTCCAAGAACTTTTCATCCCCCCAAGAAGAGACCTCATCCCCATTAGGCTCTTACTCCCTGTTCTGTCCTCCCTGCAGCCCCTGTCAAACAGCAGTCTGTTTTCTGGCTTTATATTTAACAGCCGGCCTCTGTGGGCATTTGCAAATCTTTGTGGGCAAAGACACTTTCCAAGGAATGCCTGACCCTGCTGAGACGGTGCAGATGTCTTATCAGGTTTGGAACGGCACCCTCTCTCTGGTTCTGTCTGCGTAAAGGGCACACGGGAGCTTAGATGACCTCATTCTCAGATGGTTTAATATTTTGACCATTTAGATGACCACATGACAGGGCAGGCGTTTCAGGCTTGCCCAATTAAAACCAGCTGAAGACAAGCCAATCGATTCCCTTGACGAGGAGGAGATAAACAGATGTGATCATGGTGATGAGTTGCAAGTGTAACAAGGTAAGAAGAATGTGAAACCTGTGGGTGACGGAGTCACGGTTTTGTTTTGAGGGAACTAAAAAGATAAGAGTGAAGGCTTGGTTAAAGTCAGGGATGGTCTTGAGTGTTTTGTGCATATAAGGAATGTCCCTCAAGTTAAAAGTGGACAATTATCATTTCTAAGTATCTGCCCTGCCTTCTTCTGGTCTGGTGGTGGCTGCAAAGAGAAGGCTCCCGTCTCCATCCTGCCTGCATCTGGAGCGCTAGTGGGATCTCACATATTTGTGTTGAATGAGCAAACAGACTCAAGGCAACGCCATGGCATAGACAAGCCTGGCTGCTTCCAAAAATCTTTAGGCTCCAACACATTTCATTGGAAGCTGAGGGTTTGCCTTACGTTCTGCTCCATGAACATCTAGGCAACAAAGACGAGACTCAGATTTCCTTGACCACCAAATCAAAACAGGGAATTTGCAAAGGGAATGTTTCAGATTTCTAGTACGCTCTTCTTTCTCGTTGCCGGGCTTCACTGCAAGAATACCGGTGTTTTCTCTTGCTTTGTTCTCGGTGTTGGGTTTTGATGATGAGGTCAGATGACCTCTGGAGCGTGAACGTGTTTTAATATGCTATCATGGAATTCAGTTGACGATTTGGTTGATTTAACAGCATAGTGATGGAAATTGCATTTATGGAACAATTATCAGGTGCCTGGCACAGGGAAGGTTAAGGAACACCATTAGTAAGTAGGATGGAAACGTCATTGTCAAGATTGTGCCACTCCTTGGTCCACGCGGGTTGGGGAAGCTCTGCCGTGCTCAGAATCACTGGAAGGGCGCTACATTAAGGACACCCATATCAAGCCAACTTGTAAGTTCCCATAATCAAAACAGAGTAAAACAATACATCGAATGTTTAAACATACAAAAGAAGAAAAGAAAACCATCTTAGATCCCTTTAAGGGACCATCTCTTGCAACACAGAATTCTACTCATTAGAAGAGAAGCCACACAATGATCCCCACAGATGCTCCTTTTTATGATTTGCTTTAACCAGTGCCAGGATTTTTTAAAAGTTTTGGATGGCCCCACGTACAATTAAATTCAATGTCACAGACCCAGTGCCATGTCATCAATGAGTTAATGAATATCGCTGGAAAATGTCCAGTGTTTGAAAACTTCTTCACAACCCCAGAGGAATCCATAATTTGGGAATGTGAACCGATCCCCTTCTAAATTAGGCCAACGGAATTTCTTCTGGTGAAGTCTGGTCAAGCTGTTGAGACAAATTTTTTTGGCGGCAAGCTTGCCATGTCTGTGTTTCATCATTCTTTTCTTTCAATGTGATTTTTTTTTAAGTTCTTTATAAATTGAAGCACAACTTGAAAGTTCACATGAGGTAAAATAAATATGGTGGCCATAAGTTTCTAGCATAACCAAGCAAGAAGTGTTTCTTATTTATATGGGCGTGGTTAAACCAGATCTCTCTGTAGACACGAGGCAAACTCAACTCCCAAGTGCATCCACTTTTGTTCACTTTATATATAGTACAGTTAAAAATATTTTTGTATTGTCTTGAGAAGAAGACCACCCCGCTCAAAAGACTATTCCCAAAAAGGAAAAAAAAAAAAAACAACTCGGAGACGTGCCGTGAAAAGTTCCATTCGTCTCCCCAACCCCCGACAGCTGGCTTGTGTGTGAAGCAGACCTAAAAAAAAAAAAAATGGTAGCTGGGAAAATGCATTGTTGGGTTGACTTCCTTTGTTTTTAAAGGAAAACTTCTTTAGAAAGCACATATTGTGTTTCGTTGGGGGGGTACTAAGAAATGGTAAGAGTGTAAAATAAATGTTAATATGGAGATGATTGGAGGAGGAGGCTACCTGCGTTCCTTTTGGCTCAAAGGGAAGGGCCAAGACTGGGAAGGGGCTGGTGATTTATATGCTTATACTTTCTCATAGAAGACCCACATTGTTGTCTCCAGTGCTTCCTTGCTCCGACAGGTGAGAAAGCTCAAATTCGGGTAAGTGATAAACTCAAGAGTTGACCCGGATGTGGCTGGTGGCAACACGAGGGTTTGCTGGCTGCCTCTGGAAACTGAGGCATCCCTTTATTTAACGTGTGAAAAATGGTATATGCATGCAGCTGTGCCCAGAAGCATAAATGCGGACCTGATGAGCACCAGGAATCCCAAACCCATCTCCAAGTCTGGAAGCGCCTTTCATACAGTGAATGCCTTCCTGTTTGCCTGGCACGCCGTCTTCTGGAAAACTGGAAAGACGAGATGTTCCCCCGTAATTCACAGAAGCGTCCGATGCAGAAGCACCGTGGGTCTCGATGACTGAGTTGGAGGTTTGCACTGGGTGTGGACATCCTAAACCGAAGGGGTTGAGGGAAATGCATAAATTTTGACTGGTAAGCTACTGCCCGTGTAGGTATTTAGAAACAAGTCAGTGTGTCTGATTTGTTTCAGATGTTCCGTCGCCCGAACGAGCAAGTTCAGCCCGCCTCCGCTGAGTCAGGAATGGGGAATCTCTGGATCCACCTACCTGGCCGCGTTGTCCTAAGCGCTGGAGAGACACAGCCCTGCAAAGGAATTCGTGGAAGTCTTGCATCCATTTTAGAAGGCGCGTAAAATGAGACGACTGAGGGTAAGGGAAACGGGGAGACGTCATCAAAGCTGCACGCATCTGGTTTTGATTGGGGCCGTATTTTTATGTTCACCGTGCAGCTTTAGTTTTGCAAGGCTCTGGTGGCTGAAGGCATGTCGGGGATGCAGGTCTGTTCCCCACGGGCCGCGTACCGGCTGCCATCCCTGAGACCGTGTCCCGTGCTTTTATGAAAACGACAGCAAAGCCCCGTCGCCTCGTGTCTGCAGAGCCTTGAACAAATCCTTTGTCGTGGTGCACCCGCGTTTGGGGTGGCGAAGGGTTCAGGGTCTTAGTCGGGAAGGATGGGGCTTGGAGGAACGCCAGGATCACCCCCCACACACCCGCCCCAGGCGCTGTTCAGTAGGTTGAGCCCGGGGCATCACAACGGCTGCTCAAAAGGTCAGTGAGGTACAAACAAAGTACAGACAAAGCCGAGATCTTTTGTTTTTTTCAGTTCACACTGTATCCGGAATCATGACTTTTTTGCACGAGTGAGACTTGATTTTCTTGGTCTTCCCAGGCCCGGAAGACACACAAGGCACAGACTTGAAAGGAGAAGGTGGTGCTGTTGGTGGGGATGAGCCTGTAAGTGACTTCTCTGCGGACGACTCTCCTTCGGGGGGCAGCAGGGAGGAAGCAAGTCAAGTTCAGCTGCAAAAAAAGAAAAAAGAAGAAAAAAGCTTAGAAATAGGAGGGATTGTCTGTCCTTCCTTTGAAGTCGGGATTCACCCTCAGCAACTTTCTTGCACACTTTCTTCTTATGATGCTTCCAAATCCTGCTTCGTGTATTTACGAGCCAGGCTGTTAGCTGCAAAGATGTTTGGCGTTATTATAACTTTTTGGTGACATTTTTTTTTAATCACCTTGTGCTAACCTTTATGGTAAGAAGTGTTTTTACTTTTTTTTTTTTTTTTTTAATCCCTTAAAGGCTTTCTTCCCTGACGTGAGTATGGCTACCCGAAGTTTGTGTTCTAATGTTCCCATTTGTTTTATCGTTTGCACATCTTTGCTCTGAGCTTCTCCCCGTGAAGCCTTTCTCCGTGATTGCTTTCAGTCCTTTGCAAGTAACAAGGACCTCGATGATTTTCAGCCCGATCCTAAGAGTTCAAATTGATGAAGAGATACTTCCGGTCCGTTGCTATGGATTAGACTTGACAGTAGTTCTCAATTCGGTTTTGTGTATTTATTTCCTACTTTCTATTAACCGTCCATTTCCTTGGATTCTGTCGATTCTGGTTTCTGATAAGGAGGTTTTTATTTTTAACAATCCCCCCCTTTTTGCAGGGAAAGTTGTGTTTTTCACTGTGCGTTATTTCCGTGATGAGCTGTTGATGGAACGTGCATCGTGACCTGAGCGGACCACGGACGAAGCCACCTGATTCCCCTCTCGTGGAAGAAATGATTCGTGTTCACCGGAGACTTGCATGTGTGCATCCGAATCATCCCCAGCCTTGATGAGATCTCCACCATGCTCGTCGCCATCCATGAGTCACGGTTATTTTGTTGCTGGTGCTGGCGGAGGCCACCGGGTGGATGAGGGGATGAGGTCAGCATTCATGGGGACTGATGCTCCCGCTCCTTCCGTCCGCTGCTCAAGGACACATGTCCCACTCCATCTCCCTTCCTCTGACGTGGACACTTGCCTTCGGCAATCCCAGCAGGACGGGGGTCCGTGAGAGCAAACGCTCTCCGTGCATTTCCTCCGCACTCGGGAGAGACTGTGCTCCATGCAGAAGGTCAAGCAGCCTGTGATGCCCCTCCTGGGCCCTGCACACACACACACACACTGTCCCCGTTTTCAGCTCCTCCTGCTGCTGCATCTTCTCCAGGTCCCGCCAGCTACTTGGGAGGCGACCTGCGTTTTTCACTCTGGCTATTGGAAGACGTTCTCCTCCTTGTGTTTGGACGCCCGCCGCCGTGTTCCTCAGATGCAGTTTGGTTATGTGTTTATGTTTTGTACCACGCATTTTGAGTCGGAGAAGGAAAGTATTTTTCATGAACCTTGGAAAACGAGCCGTCATTGTTTCTTCAGATATGACTCAGCCCTATCTTTCCAAAAACACTCCTTCCTCCCCGGCATGTTGGAAACGTGTTGTCCTTTGCTCCGTGACTTTTAAACTTGTATTTAGCATTTTGTCTTTACTTCCCGGAGCTCAGAATGAACCCCCCTGGCTTCCCCATTGTTTTTTTTGTTTTGCTTTGTTTTAATGAGTTCTTGGGGTTATTTCAACAAATAGATGTACATACGTGTGCATGTGTTTATATATGTGTGCACATGCGTGCATGCAAATACGTGTGTATATACATGTCTGTGTGTACGTGTACACGCATCCGTATACACATAGATCTATGTTTATATACATATATACGTACAAATATATTTTATTCTTTCTGAATCTGTTTGGGTTTTTTTGTTTTTGTTTTTGTTTTTTTCAGAGGACCCTGCCTCCACATTCATCATGATTTTAGCATCTCTTTACATTTCAAACACTTTAAAAATCAGGGCTTCACGTTCTCATTCAGATCGCCGTGTTATCTGCTGGGTTTTTTGAGAGGGATACACCCGCATTTTGCTGAGGCTCTGGATTCTAACTCACTGTAAAATATTTCGTCGTGGGGGTCGGCAAAGTGCAAAAGACCGTTTCAGCACGGATATGCGTGTCAAGCATTCGAAAGGGCATATTTAATTTTGTCTTTAGAAACTGCACACCTGCAGGGATCCGCGGCAGGGAGATCGATCTCTCTGGGTGCTGGGAGTGAGCGGACGCCTGCGTAGGCTGAGACACAGACCTGAGGCCCTGCAGGGCAGTCTGGGGGAGACGCAGGCGGGCAGCAAGCTGGGGCCTGCCCTGCAGGTACACACGTGGCCACAGTGAGCTCCCGGGTCCCCCACCCGGCCACCTGGCATCTCGCCCTTTTGGTTCCCCACAGTGCCAGCCCTGCCGTGAGCAATTCCGGCATCTCCAAAAACGATGGCCCCTAAGGGCAAGGCATGGTAGTGACCGCTGAACCCAGTGTTCAGTGACTTCCACGGGAGGCCACCCGACCGTGGGAACCCTCGTGCTGGATCCATGCACACCTCGGAGGCCTTTGAAGAAAAACTGCAGGGCCATCCGGCTGTCCTCCCCAGGAACGGCAGTGAGGGGTGGCGTGTTCTCAGGAGATGCCTCTCGATCTGGGCTGACCGTTCAACCATACGGCTCGAGCCGTGAGATCCATCACCCACACAACAGCGGCGGCTCAGGGGCCCCCAGGAGAGCCAGAAATGAACTCGGCACACAGACCCTTAGAGACACAATCCACCCGCATGCACACACTCCAAAGGCAAACAGCAATCCCCGTGCTGGAGGCTTTGCAAAGGGCAGGCAGTAGGGTCCCCGGGTCCCCAGACACAGGCCCTGTGTGTCTACAGCTGCTCTGTGAGCAGACCCGCATTCGGGGAGCGCCGTGGCGCCCCTTGCCCTCCCCTCCAGCAAGGCTGCAACCTGCAATTCTGAAGACGCTGGACAGCCAACACAGGCTTTCTTCCTGCCAACTGTGGGCTGTGCAAGGTTGTGCTCTCGGGAGAAACGTTGGCCGGCGCACTGTGTCTACTAAAGGATAATTGCGGTTTGCTTCCCCCTGCCCCCCAACAAAAAGAGCAACAAAAAGAAATGAAATATTGTTGCGATCAACAATCTGGATGTCACAGGGAGTGAAAGGGGTCAATCCCGAAAGCTTACATACTGCACGAATCCAGCAATAGAACGTCCCAGAAATGACAAAACAATGGAGCGAGAGAGCAGACGGGTGGTTGCCAGGTCTTAAAATAGGCTTTTGCACATGGGAAGGAAGTGGGCTTCATTCTAAAAGAGCAGAGTAGGGGATCCCGGGGATGGAATGCTCTGTGTCTGGATGGTAACAAAGTCAATGTCCTAGTGGTGAGATGGTTTTGCAAGATGTTGCCATTGAGGCGAAACTAGGGGAAGGATACGGAGATCTTTGGTATCGTTCCTTACAGCTGCACCTGAATCTGAAACGATCTCAAACTTAGACATTTAATTAAAATTTCTTAAAGCTATAAGAAAAAACGAAAATGAAAAAGTACAGATCCGTCCACTATCCTTCCTTCTCAGTATGCAAAGGGATAGTAGGATATCTTTTGTCTACAAACGCTGGCTTTCGAAACGGCAGGAGTATCTTGAAGGGGATTCACGCACACAGGAAATAATGGAAGAGGCAAAGTGGAGGAGTGATGCTGCTATTCTAGCAGGTGTCCGCCCATCTCCTGGAGCTTTGGACCTCTTTGCATCCATGCAGTTGCGAGCCCCCAGTGTGAGCGCGTTGACGGGATGCGAAACGCGACCTGAACATATCTCAGTATGAATTAGCTCAGAGCCCAAACATGAGCCGAGCGATGTCCCTGCTCCTCAGTCTTCACGGGATAGAGAACACAGTTAATTAGGACTGAAATCACAAGTCGGTCTGATGTAAGCAATGCTTAAGTTCTATCCTGGAGATTTTATGAGCTTCTCTTAGGGATTATCTGACTGGCACTGGGAGGGGGCGTGAAAACACAGGAGGAGGCAGATTGCTAATTTACGATGAGCATCCTTTCGCATTGGGATAATAGACATGAACACCCAACGGCTCTGATCTCGTCTTCAGTGTCTTAAAGAAGTCGCAGCCGACACAGACCTTCCCATCAGTTTTATCAGCCCTGGAATGACGGAGGGCCTTTGCAAATTCCTTCCTCCAGCGCTGAGCCCACATCCCATGCATTTGTCCTAGGACACCGGGCTGGCTGTGGACTCATGTATAGTCTAGTTTTCTTTGACAGAGTGGAAATTCTTTTGAGAACCCATTTGCAGGTTTATAAAGTATTAAGTGTTTTCAGAGTCTTCCATCTTCCCTAAAAAAAAACAGAAAAACCAAAAAACCGAAACCATGTATCTGTGACATCGCTCATGAAATTCTCCCCTTATCGGTGGAGGCTGGCCATGCCACGCCAGGAGGCTCTGCTCTCAAACAGGATGTTTAGACAGCTCTCGGGCAAACCATGGCTGCAGATTTCCAGGAGAGCTGAGTGCAACCTGTTTACCCGTGGTGATGTGGGACCTCAAGAAGAAATGCAAGCTGAGAATCATTAACTCTGTGCCACATGAAGAGTGTTATCCGCAGGGTGGAAAATTACATAACAATGCATTTGTCAAAAACCGGCAAGTTCCCTTAACACTGTCAGAAGGAGAGCCATATAATGCAAGGTGGTGTTCCTTAGGATTTAAGATAGCATTGTGCTTTCTCCCTGTCAGGTATCCCCTGTAACCTACAAGAGTTTTTGTTCCCACACAGTCTGGATTGCTCAGAATCAGCTGCTTCGTAGGGTGTTTCAGGATTAACACTCGTGGGTGAGCAGGAATATAGCCATGCTTTCCGGAAACTCTGGTTTTTTTCTACTCTGTGCCCACGGTCTCCTTGCCCTGTGCCTGAAACATATCATGGGGTCTGCCGTATCGCCCCTCACCCCCCCGGGTCGTAAATTCTGAAGTCCGAGCTTGCGAAAGTAGAAGTCAAAACCTGACATGAAAACGTGATTCACGTTCTGAGGATCTAAATCCCATAAACATTTTGCTGGTTTTCCTCTGACGTGACGCAGCGATGGGCTGGTGCCTCCAAGCTAAGAAATTAATCAGGAACCGATTTTTTTTTTTTTGCAACGGATGAATCACTAAAATGTACCCCTGAAACTAAAAAAAAATAAATAAATAAAAATAAAAAACTGATCTTTTTTTGTTCTACCAATTATGTGACCCTAAAAATCAAAAAACAAGAAGAAACTTCTGGTTCTTAATATCCTGGTCTGCATCCGCTAATCTCCAAAGCTCCTTCCAGCTCCAGTGACGCTTGAGAATAATTCTGTCACTTAAAACATGAGGAAAACAGAAAACAGATACACGTTCTTCCTCTTATCCTGCTCCCCCTTTGAAACATTTACGAACTTTTAACGTTCAAGTCATCATAGATTAAAGAGGTGTTGTCAAAATAGCATGTAGGGCGGTCTGTCCCTTGTATGTGGTTTATGTTTTAATATTTACCAGGGAAGCGTTTACCAATATGCACACTATTCAAATTAGCACATTATTCAAATCAAATTTCATCGGATTCCTTTATGCATCTACTGCCCAAATTCCCATACCCTTTAACCTTACCTTAGACATCACCTGGATCTGTCTTAATCAACGACTGAGATTTACTATTATGTTATATATTATAGTAATTGTATCATATCATATTAAAATATATGATATTGATTATATCATATTGTATTACAACTTTATATTATTATATTATGTTATATTATATTATTTTTTTATATGCAACTAATGAATCGTTGAACACTACATCAAAAACTAATGATGTAATGTATGGTGACTAACTGAACATAATAAAAAATATTATATTATTATATTATCATATTATGAGCATGCTCTTATCTCTGGGGTCCAATGCTAGTCTCTGGATCCCAGCTAGAGTGACCACAAGCAGTCCAGCCAGTATTTATCATCTTAGGCCCAGCAACAGTGTTTGTGAGTCTCTGCTTTTAACTGGTGTTGTTTATACAATTGTTTAAAGGTCTGTTGATCTAAGCAAATTTATCCAAACAAATGCCTTTAGGGTGGTAAGAAGCAGCCCTTTGGGTAGGATCAGACACACACTTGAAAAATATCAAACTTCTGCAAGAACTGGCCTCTTGATTTTAAGGTAAAATTGTCAGCATTACCCAGAAAATGCACCAATCTAAGAATGAAAAAACCCTCTGATGGGGTTGTGGGGGGTGTAGGGGAATGTGAGTCTGAAGGAAGGCAGACCAACCAGAGATGGGGCTCCTTTTTCAAAATTATGATGTTCAAAGTTCTGCTCATCTCTTCCTGGAGTCTGTGACTTCAGACTTTATACGTACTTCCTTTTATCAGAAGAAACTTTTTTTTTTAAGATTTTATTTTTAAGCTCCACACCCGACATGGGTCTCCAACTCACAACCCCAAGATCAAGAGTCACACACTCCACGCACTGAGTCAGCCAGGCGCCCTGTAGAATGAGCTTTAATATGTGATTCTTTTAATTATTGTGAAATTAATATGCTCACATCAGAGCAAACTTGGAAAACACATATTAAAGTATAGATTTGGCAAATCTATCAAGACAGAAAACAGATCGGTGGTGGCCAGGAAGCTGGGAGGGTTGGGTGGATGTTAATGACAACAGGGTTCCTTTCTGGGGGTCTGATGAAAATTTTCTAACATTAATTGTGGTGATGATTTTGCAACATTATAAATATTCTAAAAGCCACTGAATTATACACTTTAAAGGATTGAATTTTATGGTGTGTACAGCTGTGATAAAACAATTTCTTTTAATTTAAATTCAAAGGAGTTAACATATCCTCTATTCTTAGTTTCAGGGTAGAGTTTAGTGATTCATCAGCTGCGTATCACACCGAGTGCTCATTACATAATAACACAATTTTTTAAAGAAAATTTTTGCAGAAGTTCACAGCCAAGTGATGAACAGGGTTAATATTTGCTCCATATTGTTCCATTTTGGGGAGGTGTGTTTAAGAAGATGTGTTTCTCATAATATAGAATTTCATATTCTACTTTTGTTAGTTGATACTATGTTATTTTTTTGCTCTGCAAAGTATCCAAGTTGTGCATGGAATTAATTAGGTTTTTCCACTTCTTCTGTCTGTTCCCTTTTGACCATCTGCCCACAAGCATCTGCAGTAAGGCATGAAAACATTGCATCCAGTTGTGGACTGAATGTGCGTCCTGCCCAAAATTCACCTACGGAAGCCCTAACCACCAATGGGATGGTGTTCGGAGGCAGGAGCCTTTGAGAGGGGATTGGATTGAGATGAGTCATGGAGTTGGGGCCGCCATGATGGGATTAGTGCCCTTATAAGAAAAGGAAGAGGTGCCGCAGCTGTCTTTCCCTCCACCATGGGAAGACATGGCGAGAAGGCGCCGTATGCAAGCTAGGGAGAGAGTGCTCACCGAGCACGGAATCTGAAATCCAGAGAAGTGGGGTTGGGTGCGGGCAGTCAGGGAGAAATCAAAGCACCGTGTCTACGAAGGATAGGAAAAACTCTTCCTCTACCCATCTAGTCTTCCAGCCAGACTAAGAATTAAATTCAAATGAGACAGATTAACAGGGCAAAACAAAACCCCAAGTTTTATTACATGAGCATGGAGATCCAATAATGAAATGAAGACCTAAAGAAGTAAGCAGGGCAGGCACTTTCTATGCATTCCAGACAAAGACATAATAAATCTCATGACTTATGGACAAGACAAAGAATGTCACGTTGGGAGCTCTGGTGAGTCAGGAATTCTAAACAGAATTTGGGCGGGCGTAGTAGATTAGTAAAAAGTCACAAGGTCTGTTTATACAGCCCCTGGGCTCTGCATTTCCCATCTCTGGTGATAAGGATGTCTCTTTTTACCTCCGGGGACAGGGAGGGCGCCTTGCACATGGGAGATTCATTTCTTGCATGCAAGGGGACAGAGGAGGATCTGAGTGTCCTGTCTCTTAAGCGACTTGTATTTTAAAATATCAATATGCCAAAGGGGCACATTTGGGGGCAGCCTGCCCTTGGCCCCTACAACTATCGGGACTGAAGAGGCAGACATGTCTCCGAGCATTACCTCCTGATACACAAACATTGCTAACACAGCAAGGGAGCCCTCAGGGGGAAACGGCAACTGTTTGGTCAAATTCAACACATCAGCAGGGCATCGAATCATCACATTGTACACCTTCAATGTACCCGAACTTGTATGTTCATTGTATCTCAACAAAGCTGGGCAGGAAATAATCAATAAAGCTGGAGTGAGTAAGAGTGGTGCATACATACAATGGAATACCGTTCACCTCTTAAAAAAAGGAAATCATGCCGTAGGCAATGACGTGGATGCGCTTTGGAGATATTATGCTAAGTGACATAAACCAGCCACAGAATGACAAAAACTACGGGATTCCACATCAGTGAGGGGTCTACCATGGTTAGCTCCTAGACACAGGGAGTAGGATGGCTGTTTCTTGGGGCTGAGGGGAGAGGGTAAAATGGGGAGACGTTGTTCAATGGGTATAAAGTTTCAGTGGAGCAAGATGAGCTTTCTGCAGACATGTGCTGTAGGCAGCTTTCACACACTGTGAACACAAAATTTTGTTAAGGGGTAAATGTCATGGTAAGCGTGCTTACCACAGCAAAGACAAAATACTGTGCTTTAAGATGGTGCCTGGGTATGCACACGGTCACCTGGGGGATCTCCTTAGAATGAAGATTCCGATCGAAAAGGTCCTAGTTGGGGCCTGAGATTCTGCATCTCCAAGAAGGGAGGCTTTTCATGACAGTTAGCAGATTGCTAAAATGCCATCTTTAGACATTAAAATGTGGGTAGAAGGTAAGGAAAGAGGGACATTACTCAGTATAAACACACAGTGACATTAGGAGGTCCAGCTCAGGCGTGGAGAATTGGGGAGTTTGGTGTTAAGAAGGGATCTATGCACCCTCTTCCAGGAGCGCATGGGATCCCAGGTCTGGGGTAGTGACCTCATTTCCTGAAGGAGGTGGCTGGCCCCCATGTGACCAGGTGTTCGAACCATCAGTAGGCACCTTCTAGCCTGAGCATTGTGATGTTGTGTCTGCAGGGAAAATCCCATGAAACATCTTGCTCCTGATGCGCGGGAGTAGGAGAGAAGGCAGGAGAGTATTTCCATGCCAAGCAAGGAGAAAGTGAGTGGGCACGGCTGGTCACTTGGGGGAGCTGATAATGTGGATGATGCGTAGAGACTAGAGGTAATGGGATGGGGGAGAAGGAGCGCTGTGTCTAAAGAACAGGATGGAGCGATCATGCTGAGGTCATACTGTGATGGGCGGTCGGTCAAGGTAGGGGGTTGGGATGCTGACGCCCAGCGAGGGGCACACGGACTGGGGGTCAATTAAGAAGCCTTTGTTCCATCTCAGGCAATAAGATATGAAGATCTCATCTTGCTTATAAGAGTTTTGGTGAGAAGAGTAAGATGGGGCGGCCAGGAGAGCAGGACATGGTAGAAAAGGCATTAATGGAGCTTCCTGGAGAAGGCTAGGGCACCAGATGAATATTGGCATTCAAAGTTCACAAGGAGTCATGAAAGAAGAGGTTACTGTTGCTCAAAATGAGTGGCGTCGCTTCCTGAAAGGAAAGAGAGGGTTCAGAGGACTGGTGAAGTGGAATGTGGCCACTCCCGTTGGTCTGCATGGCTGGATGTCTGCGGGAGACCGACCCATTCCGACGGCCTTGCTTCATGGCTGTGTCATCTTGGCAAAGTTATGGAAGCTTGGCCAGTGTGAGTTTCTGAACACGCGGGGTCCCCCGCCTCTACCCCATGAGAGCAGCAAGATGAGGGACTTCTCACAGTGGGAAGAGCCGAATGTTGAGTCTTTGCAGCTGGTGGACGTCAGTTCTCTCCCACTATGACCCAGAGATGCTGCCCGCACCCAACTGTTCCCAGCGGGCTGAGGACCGCCAAGCTTGCCCTGGAAAGCGTCCATTGCTCATCTTGATGCAAGCCCCACCTTGCAGTCCTGCTGTGGGGGATGCTGCCTGCATCCCGTCCCTCCAACCCACCATGAATATAACGTAGCTGAGTCCCTTGCGTTGTGCACGATGGCTACTCATACATCATGCGGTCAGGGGATGTGGCTGCCCTTGTTCCTCCCCGCCATTGTGCCTGGCAGATGTCTTTCTCATCTGCCTTTGCAAGAAAACACTTTATTCGAGATTCAGGCGTTCCAGTCACGCGACCTTCAACAGCCCTAATTTTTGGCTGCCTCCCTCCCAAAACGTCCCACCACCTCCCGCTCTTGGAGACACCAGGAATCCCCCACAGTAGTGGTGACTGCTCGGGCATCTTCTTCTTCCTTTTAGCCAAAAGCTCTGGGTTCTGGGCCGTGGACATATGGAATCCCCTAAAAAGGAAATAAATACATTGCCCCACTGTTCAGGATCTTTGTGTAAAATAGAAAAGTATAGTTAGAAACGGTGTTCTCATTCCTGGGTTGGGAGAATGGAACAGATAAGATTACCCCCGCTGACTTACTTTCCTGACATCCTTTCAAATAACATTGCCTGGGGCCATTTTGGTGTCCACTGCCCCCTCCTCGCCATCCCATGTCTTGACAGATACCCCAATGTGCGCGTTGGCATGGATGTCCGTGGAACTCTTGTGTGAGGGAAGAGTAAAGCTTTACTACTCCAAATGTAAGAGGTCCAACTCTATAATCTTGACGTTACGATGATAACAACAAGAATACACCGTTTGTGTTGAGCGGGCAGCAACAAATCCCAAGGATCCACAAAAATTGGTTTTAGGGTCATGGGAATAAAGGAGCCGTGTGAAGGAGACAAAGCCACCACGTGGGGCCCCCTTCTCCCTTCTTCCCTTTAGAAGTGGCCAGACTTGGGAATGAGGAAAATCAGTTCCTATCAGGGTCATGCCCTCTTCCTCCCGCTGCACTAAACGCAATCCAGAATAAGTTTGACATGCAAACAGGATGGAGATAAATGGCCGAGCATGGCGGCCGTAACAGCCGAGCCAACAAGAATTCTCCCAGATGAGCACCAACTGAATCCACAGAGTGTTGACAGTAGTGACAGGAAAGCATTGACATGAGGGTGGAAATGGAAGTCCCTACAAGCAATGATTCACTCTCCGCTTTTCTGTTTGTCTACAGGAGTTTGGTGCTGCTTTAGGTCGAGAGAAAAGGTCAGCTCCTTCCTTAGCCAGAGGGGAACGACATAGGACATCACGCAACTCGCTCAAGAAATAAATCAGCAAGGCTATTGCTTAAAAATGTGCCCTGCAAATAGAGCTCAGCGTTTTGTTATTGCAATGATGCCTAGTAAATACACAGAAGCTCTGGCTATGGAAAAAAAATGGGGAGCTGGACGGGATCCAGATGCGATTTCTTGTGTGAGATCTTACAGAAGCTGAGCTGAGATGCTTCCCAGCACCCCGTTAATATTGGTCACAGCAATCCCAAGGTCAATGCATGAACAAACCTGGTAAATAGGATCTGATCAGAATGCTGAGACACTTTTGCCCATAAGGCAATGTGGGATTGAAGATGTTGTCTATATTTCCAGGAAGAAACTGACTAACACACAACCTAAACACTTAGCTTATTGATGATACATCATTTGCTGTATAAATCCTTGGCTGCAGCAGCATGGGGTGGGGGGGGCAGTTATTTATGAAGAAATGGTCCATAAGGAATGCACTGTTTGCTTTTTTGCATTTGGCCTGAACTTAAGTGTCTTTGTTCCCATCCACCAAAAAGTCATCATACGAACACAAGAGCTAGCTATCGGAGGTGATGGGGGTGTTCAAACCATAACTCGAAATTTTCCAAAGGCATCGTTTATCTGCACCTTTTTATGATGGAATTTTTAAGTGATATGAAGGAGGACAAAGATGTAAAAAAAAAATTCATCTAAATGATACAGTCATTGCTTTTTCCTATATAAGAATTCCTCAAAGCAGTAACTTCCTATGCCCCCCATTAACCTGGAAGACTTCTCCAGAATTCTGTGTCATCGAAATTATGAAATGGATTGGGGAATGTGAATGCAAAATGCATTTTGGAATATACATGAGATATTTTTGTTCCAAAAAGTAGGAAATTTATTCAGACTCTTCTAGCAAGACACAGACCCCAAGGAACAGCAAACATATATATCTGGGGGCAGAAAGTGAGTCTGAAGCTCAACCTAATAAAACATTTAGGACCTCTGATTTTTTAATATAAGGGAAAAGGGTTATGCACCTCATTTGAAAATAGAGCTTATTGATATAAACATGAAATTTTGCAGGGCTAGGAGGGTAGAGAATTTTAGGGAATGCTCAAAGACATGATGCATTAAATTGCTGGGATCGTAGGACCACACACTTGTCCTGACTCTCTCTCACATGTGGTACCATGGTTACTAATTCCAGGCAGTGCAATTTGGGCTAATGACCTGTCCTACTAAAAATAAATCTCTCCCAGGGGCACCTGGCTGGCTCAGTCCGTGGAGTCTTGATCTCGCGGTTGCAGGTTTGAGCCCCACACTGGGTGTAAAGATTGCTTAAAAATAAAATATTTTTTAAAAAATTAAAAAAGTAATAAATCTCTTCCAAATAAACAGATGGTGACCAGAAGGGAGGTGGACGTGGGGATGGGGGAAACAGATGAAGGGGAGGAAAAGCCTACTTACGATGAGCATTGAGTCATGTACAGAAGTGAACCATCACTATATTATACACCTGAAATGAATACAACACTGTACGTTAACTCTACTGGAATTAAATTAAAAAAAAATTTTTTTTTAAGTAAAAACTAAGAAATTAAATTAAAATAAATCCGTCCCCACGTATGGCATCTCAAGAGAGGACAAAGTGAGCAATCTATTCTCCATACAAGAAAGAAAGGGGAAGGTATCTGCAGGGAATTTAAACATAATAGTAAAAGTAACCAAAAGCAGGCGTGTTATTCAATTACCACCCTGCACCGGAGGCACTTAACATTACCCACGATAAAAGGGTCCTGCCTGAAAATAGGTTTTGTTCGTGTAAGTCCTAAAACAATTTGCTACAGTTAGCTTCAAGCCCCTGTGATTTTATCCATTATGTTTTAATGGATGTTGTATCCTACATGGCAGTTCATTCGGAAAACTCAGGGTGAACCCCAACACAGAAATGAAATCAGTAACGGTAAGTGCTTTGCAAAGAAAAACAGTAACAACGTGGCTTTGGCGCCAATCCACCTTTTTGTTCTTTTTGCCGACATGATTGTTTAAGCATTAACGAAATGAGAATCTTTGCCAGGAACAATCGTTTTACGCCTTTCACCTTCCCTTTGCTAAAAAACAAAGTTGCCACCTTGCGGAACGGCATTTTGTGAAATAACGCATGCAAGGTGTTGCGTATGCGGGATATGCACACATTCTGCCATTTTGTGTCTCCTCTGGCAATAATGGAGGCCACAGATGCTGGAGTCCGTCTCTACGTGGACTGAGGTCCTTTGCTGAGTGACTGTGGAAAGGCTCCGTCGTGAGTCACCCATGGTTGCATCACAAATTACCCCCACAGTTTAGAAGCTTTGAAGAACAAACATTAATTATGTCACACAGTTTTTGAGGGTCAGAAGTCTCACAGAGCTTTCCACCGGTGCTCCTGGTGCATGAGGTGGCAGTCAAGATGCTGGCTGGTGGAGGCTGCCATCACTGGAAAGTAAGACTGGCTGGTTCCAACCCTTTCCACTTGTAGTCACGTGCGTGGGGGAAGAAAGATTTACTCGGTTCCTTGTGACGTGGACCTCGCCCAAAGGCTGCCCATGACAGGGTTGTTGGCTTCCCCCAGAGTGAAGGGCTCAGGAAAGACAGTGAGCAAGATGGAAGTTGTAATGTGTTTTATAATGTAGGCAAGCAAGTGCACCCAAAGACTGCGCATGATGGGGCT
>NC_138385.1:105078318-105089866 GCF_054177405.1 Leptonychotes weddellii | reverse complement strand
TTATAATGTAGGCAAGCAAGTGCACCCAAAGACTGCGCATGATGGGGCTGTTGGCTTCCTCCAGAGTGAAGGGCTCAGGAAAGACAGTGAGCAAGATGGAAGTCGTAATGTGTTTTATAATGTAGAGCAAGATGGAAGTCATAATGTGTTTTATAATGTAGGCAAGCAAGTGCACCCAAAGACTGCACATGATGGGGCTGTTGGCTTCCCCCAGAGTGAAGGGCTCAGGAGAGATGGTGAGCAAGATGGAAGTCATAATGTGTTTTATAATGTAGAGCGAGATGGAAGTCATAATGTGTTTTATAATGTAGCCAAGCAAGTGCCGTCCATCAGTTCTACCATATTGGTCATGGGGAGCAACTCTGGGACTGCTGGGACATACACACAACTCTGGAAAAAGACCGTACGGGAGCGTGAGTATTAGCAAGGCAAGGCCATAAAGAACCATTCTGGGGGCTGACCACCCACTCCCCCTGCAAAGAATTACCCAAGAGAGCCACTCAATGAGGAATACCCCGTCGGACTTTCTGGGAGCAGGACGCAAATGTTTTTTGTAGGCATCCCCTGAGTTTGGGGATTATTTTTAGAACACACAGCATGCATTTCCCTGTACCGAATTCTTCTCTGAAACTTTCAAGTGGGCATTTTCAAGATGAGAAATGACACTCTTGAGTAAGAGGTTTTCCTGTTTGTTGTGCCCTCCCTGGATTCTCCTGATCTGTTCCCTGCAGCTGGTCCGCCTATGTAGCCACGGGGACTTGTCTGCTAGTAGCTTTGGAGTTCGTGTGTTGTGAACGTCGAAAGAATTTTCATTTTTGCAACAGCTAAAACAAAGCCAGATGCTGTGAGAGGTTTAGGATTTTTTTCAGTACATTATTACAGATACTGTCATGTCCATAGTCTTGCTACTTCTTCTCATGTCCACAAAAGTCAAAATCGAGGCTGATGGTGCGTTTCTGAGTTTACGCTTCACATGATACGGGGAGACCTCCGAGCCAGCAGACACAGTGCTGAGCGAGAAAATATGTGAGGGATTCCAACCACAGAGTGATGACACGTCTTCCATGCAGACACCGTCTCAGACATTTGGGGAGCTTTTGTTAATGTTCCTCCCGGAAAAAAAAAAAAAGTGAATTTTTAGTTAAAAATAGCTGTTTCCTCAAGCATCTCTTGCTTTACATTGTATCAGTGATGACATGTCCACGCTGTGTTACAGGAAGGGCACCTGGGTGCGTGTGAGTGCATGATTTGTGCAGTGTGTGTGGTGCAGATGCCCAGAACGATGTGACCGCTGAGAAACTCTGCCCATCAGCACACCGAAGGACACAGGCAGGTGTCTTCTTATAAAACAGGGAGGACCACAGAGAGGATGGAGCCTGAGCCAGGGTCTCTCGTCCAGGACCATCTGAGGGACTGCAGCTCCGCAGGTGGACGTAGAGGAACGTTTCCAGCATGATCCTCCCTTTTAAAATGAACGGAAACAAAAGAAGCACAAATGCAAACAAGCGGGCACATTTTTGGCTTACCAAAAGAGCCAGGGTTTTTTAATGAGGAAATGGTTTCAGCAGTCAACCAAAAGCTTCAGGAAACGGGCTCGTGTGGGAGGAGAGAGGAAGCCAAGAGAAGATGGGGCCGCCATCCTCCAGCCACACCACATGGGATCAGATGCTCACCACTGGTTTGACCTAGGTCTGTTGCAATGCTGAGGCTTACAGAATGAAGACGTGATAGCAAACAGCTTTTTCCCACAAACTGAACAGTCTTCAGCCAAACCAGAAAGGAGCCTGAGTGTAAACAATCAATAACTCATTTGCCATGCCTTTGTTCAAGGAACCGTCAGAACCAGCCTTATCGTTTCCACTGGAATGTTTTGAGCAACTCTGCTCAGCTAACGGGTCAGGGTGAAGGGGGACTCTAGCGATTATGTGCATGCTATTGATCTTTCTCCCTGGTTATGTGAGCATAATTCGATCAGGATGCCTCTGGAGCGCTGCCCATTTCCTGGGACCGATCTGGGGCTCTGGGCTCTGGGAAAAGATGTTGGCAATTGCCTCAAACCAAAGTAGTGAATATGATTCAGATCGAGTCATAAAAATAGTCCAAGTTTCATAAAGCTAAGACGACCTGTAGTGAGGAATTTACCGTTGGTTTTTTGCACACAGCCAAGAGGCAACTTAATCGTCACAAATATCCACGGGATCAGTTTTATTTTTCTTTTGCTGGTTGTTCATTGACTGGAATCTTAGAAACCACGTAAATGAACAGAATCGAAGTATTCTGCGTGATGGCTATTCTGCTGTTGGGCACCTCGACAATTTCTATCCTCAAGGGAGATTCGGTTTCTGTAGATATTTGAGTATGTCTATAAGAAAACACAATTTCAATGAGTGGAAATCTTTTTTACCAAAAGTTGTAAAGTGGGTCTAGACCAGAGATCGGCAAACTTTTTTGAGAAGCAAATATTTTTAGCTTTTTGAGTCACTGTTGAGTGTCTGTTACAACAATTCAACTCTCCTGGAATGTAAACACAGTCATAGGTAATATACAAATAAATGGATGAGGCTGTGTGTCAATAAAACTTTATTTGCACAAGTAAGTGGAGGGCCAGATATGACCCATGAGCCTTAATTTCCTTACCCTGGATTAGGTTCTGATTCCTTGCAGTCCAGCAGTCTGTAAACTGAAAGATGAGCTATCTACTTCCCTTATTCTGATCAATAATGGCAACTGGAAAAATACAAACACAAAATACACCTCCGTTTCACGAATGCAATAATGGGGGAGACCAGCAGTCTAGTCTATAGAAATCATAGGGATCCTCAGGATGAACCTCATGGTCTTTTGTCTTCCTAAAACCCAGGTGCATGGGTTCTGTGCCCACTTCTGCTCATGCAACTTTGAAATCATGAAGACAGTGATAGTTCCTTGTGTCTTTAAAAACACGATTCCCTTAAACTTGGCGGGCTTCTGGATCTATACTGCAGTCCAATACACAAAATGCTTCGCTAGAAAGCATTTATAAACCTGCTTGTGTTACTTTCACAAACATTGCACCTCAGCCCAACACTTGTTTATTAGCAGAAAGTTCTGGAGGCCAGTAGTCCAGGTGCGGTGGGACTGAGTCCTCTGTTCAGGGTCCCACCTGGCTGAAATCAAGCTTCTCATTCGAAGCTCAGGGCCTCCTCCAAGTCCATGGGGTTGTGGAAAGAATTCAGCTCCGTGCATGGTAGGGCGGAAGTGTCTGTTTCCTTGATGGCGGTCAGCGGGGTATTACTCTGAACTCATAGGGTTGCGCACGTTCAAACCAGCCACATAGAGTCCCCCTTACGTGGACTAACCCCTCATCTGTAAATCTCTCTGACTCTGAGTCTCTTTCACCAGGAAGAGTTCCATTTCTTTCCTTTTTTTTTTTTTTAAAGATGCTCTCCTGATTAGGTCAGGCCCACACAGATACTCTCCTGATTAGGTCAGACCCACCAAGGTTCTCTATGTTAAGGTCAACTGACTTGGGGCAATAATGACATCTACAAAGTTCTTCAAGGCAGCGCCTTGATTGGAGAGTGACTGAATCATGGGGACAAGACGCCTGTCCTGTCGGGGGCGGGGATCAGAGGGACATCTTAGGGTTCTGCCTATTTCTTTTGTTTCATTGTCCGTGTGCCTCTTTCTCTTGACAGGATGACGGCTTCTTTGAGCCCCTGTGACGGTGTAGGCTTGGGCGGGAAGGAAGCACACTTGGTAGGATCTGGTTCACTGACCACTACTCATGAGATTTTCTTGCACAAATCCTGTGGATGTGACAGTCTCCCGATGCTTAAAGGCTCTGCATGAGGTTGGTGGTGATGATAAGAAGCCTGATTTTTTTTTTTAATGTCTTATAACAAAATGTCTGTATCTGGAGTATCTGCAAACGTAGCCACTGACGTGTTGCAAACGGCCAACGTGTGATGCCGTAGAGTCTCACATGGCTACAGGACAAATCCAAGAGCCAGGGAGAATGGTGCATTGTAATCTGACAAAGTATGAAAATCTGATTGATACCATCTCACTTCCACATGGCAACCAGCCTTTAAGTACCCCCCACACTCCAGGTTTTGGTGTCATATCAGAGAATATCCGTGATGATCTAACAAGTCCAAAAGATACATCTGGGTGAGGATGAACTTTCTTTCGTATCCTTCAGCCAAAGCAGTATATTGACTACAGATTGATGCCAAAGCAGATACGTAAACTCCGTTCTCTTGAATTAAGCCAGACAGTTGCAAACAATGTAAAAACAGTGCCACTCTGCTCACGATTTTTTTCCCCCATTTTGGAACAACATCATTATTTTTCATTAAAAAATGCATTATTTTGTAATACACATGATAGATTTTTTTATTACTTTAAAATGAAGTAATGTGTTTTTCATTTCTCAGTTTTAATTGCTAATATGGTAAAGAGTGACAGATATAATGTCCATCAAGAAAAGCTCTTGGGGGTTCTTGATAAACCTTAATAAAGTAAAGAGTTTCTGAGACCAAAAACTTTGGATATTTGAGGTTCCAGACATGGAGGCAAAGAAATGAGAGGTTGTTGTGTATGTCGTTTAAAGAATAGGGGGAAAGTCTGATATGCATGTATATTCAAACATGTCCATATTCGTATATATGCTCATGAATATGGACATGAGTATGGATACATATATGAATATGGACATCTATGTACATGTAGAGACTTATTTTATGTCTGCAAAATATCTATGAATATATGTTGATTCACTGATGACTCAGTGGCAGTTAGTTGAACTTGTGTGTGTTGACAGCATTGTGTAGACGGAAAATAAGGAGTTTGAACCAACCAGAGCTTCCAAAGAAGTCTTGAAGCCTAGGAACGCTCCACAGGCATCCTCTAGAACGGTGGATGCTCCCACCTCTCGAGCTCAATGGTGGGCACGTGAGTGTTGGAAATCTTCTTTGTGGCCTCTTTAAAATCTGGTTGGAATATTTAACAGCCAAGACAGCTCGGCCAAATGATAAAGAAAGGGTTGGCAGAGGGATTGGAAAAATAATGTAGAGTATCCCAATTTGTTTGCTCCTGGTCCTGGAGGCTGGGAGTCTGAGATCCAGGTGGGGCTGGAGGCTGGGAGTCTGAGATCCAGGCAGGGCCGAAGGTGGTTCCTCCTGAAGCCTTTCTCCTGGGCATATAGATGCTGCGTTCTTCATGTGTCCTCATGTGGTCATCCCTCTGTGTTTGTTTATGTCCTCATGTCCTCTTCTTATAAGGACCCCAGTCCTATAGGATCAGGACCCACCCTACTGAGCTTGTTTTACCTTAATCCCCTCTTTAAAGACCCCACCCCCAAAGACAGTCCTGGGGTCCTGGGGATTGGGACTTCAACGTATGAATTCTGGGGAGACATAGTTTAGTGCTTAACAATCACGAAATTCAAGGAGTAGGAGCGTGTCAAGAAGCTACCCACTGTCGCTGTGGGATTCATAAGAACAGGAGCGGAGAGGTCCGTGGCCTCCACAGATGTTTGGGGAACGGAAAGGTTCCCCACAGCGCCCCCATTATGGCAAAGTAACTGGCGATGTGAATGAGCTCAGACAAGGTGAGTGACAAAGTGCATGAACAGAAACAGACAGAGGGGGATGGAGATGATCCAGGTAAGCAAGTCCTGCCCACGCACCTTGCACACCGAGCAGGGGCGGGGTCTCTCCCCAGGGCATGCCCACGCATCTGGGCTCAGGAATCCATCGCGGCCACCGCACAAATCATGCCCTCTGTCTCGGACGGTCCTCGTCCTCATCCAAACCGTGAAAGCACGGAACAGTGCCCAGGGCGCTCGAGCTGGCAAGCTTTCTTGAGGGCCCCTCCCTCGAATGGGGAGGCACTCAGCTCTAATTGCTACTAAAAAAAAAAAAAAAAAAACCTGGCAACGGGAGGCATGCTCGGTACCGTTTAATGCGCTGATGATTGTGTACGGAGCTGAGGTCAGGGATGATTTATCGCTTATGTTTGGCAGCAAATTTTAGGAGCTTTGAGCCTGTTGTTTACATACTTTCGAGCTTATGTGATAGAGCAGCATGGCGGGGCTCTGGATGGAGACGTTTTGGCTCTCCCCTCTGCCTATTTTTGCAACGGAGACTGGATTTGAAGGCTCAAAGGAATCTTAAGGGGTCGTGTGGAGAAAGCAATCGCAGACACGTTCTGCCGCCTGGAACTCTGCAGCACCTGTGATTTTTTTGGGGGCGGGAGGGGGTTGCTTCTCACAGTTTTTATGACCCCTGCCCCCTCAGGAGCCTCCAACATAGCATGTGCCAGAAAGGCTGTAACCTTCCCCGACCTTGAACTCCCTCCCTAATACAGCTGATCAACAAAAACGGGGCGTGTGCGTGTCCTCTGGCTGCCGTCACGAAACCATAGGCTGGGTTGTTGCAGACGGTGAAAACGTTCTGTCACGGCTCCGGAGACGGGACGTCGGACATTTCGGTGTGGGCAAGGGCTGGTTCCTTGTGGAGGCTCCAGGGCAGGGTCTGTTCTGTGCCCCCTCTCCAGCGTCTGGGGCTGCAGGCGATCCCTGGCGTGCCTTGGACGGTAGACACGTCTCTCCCGTGCCTGCGTCCACACTGTCACATGCAATCTGGGTCTTCTCCGCATTTTTACGGATGCTCGTCCTTAATTTTAGAGTTCTCCCTATTGCACTGCGACCTCCTCTTAACTAATGCAAGGGGCAAAGACTGTATTTCCAAAGGCAGTTGCATTCTGAGATCCCTAAGGGGACGTGAATTTGGGGGAGATGCCTCCAATGAGCACGCTGGCTTACTTCCCTCCCTTTACTTGGACAGGAGATACAGTCCTTGTGTTTCTCCCCGTCCTCATCCTGACACTGAAAAATAAATGTTTCTTTTGAATTGGAAGACCTGTGTGCCAAGTCCCAGCCCAAAGGGATGGGAGGGGGGCCACATGACTTCTCACAATGCGGTTCACGGAGAGCTCTCCCTAAATACATGATTGCATCTCCAAATGAGATTTGTGGAAACATCACAGCAGTGTTGATGGGTCCTCACCCGTATTTACACAGGCATTCACTCAGAAAGGAAACCTGAAACCTTTTCTGTTCTCCCCCTGCACATGATAAAGATGGTCTTAACCACAACCATCTTTGTGTTATCTGTACACATAATGCACTGATTTGCATTCTAAATCCTACAGTTTAAGGATTTCCAGAGGACAATTTATGTCTCCCGGCTTCCTAGCTGTTTTGCTTCTCGCTGGCTGCAGCGTGGACCTCGAAGGCAAGCCGCGTGTACATGGACTGTTAATTGACTCACCATGCCAATGACATGGCATTGATCAATCGTCAGTAAGTTATGGACAATTTATCGAGAGAGTACAGGCTCAGGAGGCAGCTGCGCGGGCAACGTGGAGAGCCTCCCTCCTATGTGACAAGGGATGGACAGACCACCGTAGAGCTGCACACCGCGAGATGAGCTCATTCGGGAGTGAAGGGGCACCTAGCACTGGGCTTGCTTCCATTGTGGCCCGTGACTTACGGCTTGCCCGGTGGCATCTACAAGACCTCAAGGATGCTGCGTTGGGCAGTTCCGAAGGAGGCAGTGGGCAGAGGGGACACTTAGGCTGACCCAGTAGTGTGAAGAAGGAGCCAAGCTTCCGAAGAGCTGGGTCTCGTCCCACGCAGCCGAGGGCGAAGGACAGACAGGGGAACAGAGATCGGGGAGATAGCAGGCCCAGGGAGTGCCCGGGAAGGGTCTGAACGTTATCCTGAATGGGAAGGGATGGTGTTAATTAAGAGTGTGGAATGGGCTGGTTGACATTTTGGAGCATCTTCTGGCTGCTGTGTAGACAGCAGATTGGGGAAAGCCATCATGGCTCATCGTGGGGACGCAGGTTAGAGAGAAACACGGATTGGAGAAGTGGCTTTGTTGGAGATGAAGGGCATGGACGGATTCTGAAGAGCTGTTGGAAGCACAGCTATCATCCAATGAACGGGATGTTTCTCTAGAACAGAAAAAGAAAAAAAGACACGTCGGGAATGTTTGGTCTCGGGTTGTGTTCTTGAAGAACTGGGTCAATGGTGATGTCTTGCAGGATATGGGAGAAAAGGAGCCAACCAAGAATGGGTCTCAGCTTTGGAACAACTGAGTCAGGGGTCATGCCCATTACTCACATATGCTGGACCGAGGGCGGAGCGGGTATAACTGGGCATGACCACGAATTCTTCTTCAGACATAAGACGTTTGAGATGTGGACCACGGGTCCAGGCATGGAGAGCGAAGGGGTATCACAGGACATTCCATACACATGTCCTGGCTTCAGTAACAAATATGTGAGAACCAAGTGTGTGTAAATAACGCTCATAAACCAGAGTGGCTTCCAAATTCTGCAGATAATGCTCTGAAACCGGAATGTCTCTAAATTCTGCAAATAACGCTCAGAAACGCGCAGACACCAGAGTGCCTCCTGAATTCTGCAAATAACACTCGGACACCTGAGTGGCTTCTGAATATGATGAGGACAGTGCCTCCTCTTTGAGCAACATTTATGTTCCCGAATATAATAGCTCTAAATCTCTGTGGGTGTTGTGCGTCGATATTCATAGGTGGCCCTTCCAAGAGACTGAATCTCATACGTGTGCATTTGCAAAGTGTCTTATAGGATCGATGGTCTTGTTGGCAACCATACAAATGCTTTCTGCTTATTGAGTGTTTGTCTTTGCTGGAACGCTTCCTGTGTCACTGTGCATCTTGGTTTTAGAAGCAGTAGCTCAACAGTGTTCACTAGGAACCATCCTACCTGCAGTGGATGGAAATCAAATAATCTACTGCCGTGTTGGGTGTTGGGCATACCTGGACGGGCTGGATCTTCCGAGCAAGATATTCAGTAATCTTGCCGTCTGTCCTCCCCATGGCGGAAATGGTCATGTAGGCTGTGAGAATCCAGCCCATTAACTAGGTCTAGGATTCAAGGAGAAGACCAACTGGTGGGTGTTCTTTCCATTTTGTTAAAAATTTGATTCCTGTGTAGAAACTTCTCTGCCAGGTTTTACTGAAATTCAACACTGATGAGCGACATGGGCTGGGTCATTCCACGGTGTAGCCTACCGCAGGACTGTTCACAAGGACAGCATTTCATGAGCTGTTGTGAGGTGTGTATTGGTGGGAAATGGGCATCCATAGGTTCTCCGGATGATGAAGCCTGCCTAGCTCGTGTGCCTCCTGGGATTCTGGCCAGGAAGATGGGTGACCCCATCCGAGAACAGGTGTATCATGGCTTGAAATATGCCAGCTTCCAGCATTATCATGATGGGAGAATATAAAATGGGAAGTATGGAGTCAGGAGTATTACAGAGAGAGAAGAGAATGGCCATTTTCTTGTGTCCCGGATATGTGTGAGTTGGAAATGGTTCTCAATGGGTAGGAGTGCCACCAAGTAATGGAAAGCTTTGGAAAATCAAGTATGTGATTTTAGAACTGATAAGAATGTTTTTTTGTAATGTTGTATATTCTTCTGATGTTAGGCCTATGTAAATTTAACAGGGCATGAATGATGGTGTTAATGTTATTGTCACTCAGTCCTATTTCATTCTTCTATATGTTGAACCAAATTATAAATTTACTAATGAATGTAAGTTTAGTCATCTTGAGTTGATAACCAGGCGGGATCTACATACGATGAATACAAACCGCAACTAATCCACACACACACACACACACACAAGACTCTTGGAAACATGTGCATTCTGTCTTAATTGACTGTGATCCCTATTTCTTCTTTCCTCTGCTCATACTGGAGAGCTGCTTGTTTCTAGGATTTCAAACCCACTTAGAAGCTGTCAGCCTTCCAAAGTCAAAAGAAGTGTACTTTGTGCAGCAGGTGCTTTGGGAACCTAGAGAATACATCCTTCGCCATGTCTAGCAGGTGCCGCCGAGTTACAAAAGTGGGCAGTTTTGGCTCGACACAGCAGAAAGGTGTTTTAAAGGGTATAATTTGTTTTCGTGGAGGGGCTGTTCTCTTTGTGTAAAATGGAGCTGGGTTTCAGTCCGCCCTGCGCTCTATACATGGACAGGGGGACACAGATTGTCAGGAGACGGATGTTAAGGGAGGAAAAACATCCCGCTGAGCTCACGGCTGCAAGGCTGAGCCCCACCAAACGCCGTGGCCACAACAGGGCGGCCAGGCGGGCATCTTTTCCCCAGTGATGAGCACAGCGGACTCGCAAGCTCTCTGCAGTTACCGGCATTTTTAGGTGACACCGTGGCTCTCCGTTCTTGATGTCTGGCTGTGTCATGTCTGTCTGTCTCTATTTTACTGTTTCTGATCCTTTGCTGAATTTGCATTTGGATAGAACAAATGCCGTTGCAGGATGACTGTGGAATAGGATTACAGTGCACACCATCCAGCAAACGAGGCCAGCTCGACACTTAAGGCATTGCAAGATGCAGGTGTATGTATGCACACATTTGTGCATGCACACACACACACACACACACACATATATGTAGACATTATGATGGTGAATTTTGTCTGTCTACGTGACTGGGCCACGGGGTGCCGAGCTATTTGTTAACACCGTGATTCTGGGTGTTTCTGTGACAGCGTTTCTGGGTGACATTAGCGTTCGAATGGGTAGACTCGCTAAAGCAGAATGGCCTACCCCAGCGTGGGTGGGCCTCGTCCAATCAGTTGAAGGCCTGAGTAGCACAAAAGACTGGACCTCCCATGAATAAGGAAGTCTTCTCTGACCATCTTTGATCAAGAAAGGATGCTGTATTTGGTCAAATGCTTTTTCTGCATCAGTTGAGAGGATCATATTGTTCTTTCCTTTCTTTTGTTAATGTGTCCTTTCTTTTGTTAATCAATGTGTATCACGTTGATTGATTTGTGGATGATGAACCAACCATGCAGCCCGGGAATAAATCCCACTTGGTCGTGGTGAATAATTCTTTTAATGGACTGTTGCATCCTATTGACCAGTATATAACTAAGACATATACACATATGTTTGTGTGCATAGATACATGTAATTTATACACAGGTATATATTACATATAAGATGTACACACATATATGTACATATATGAAATATGTAAAATATATTTTATATAGTATATGTAGTTATATGTGACACATGTAATATAAATCTGTCTCTGTGTCTTACATAAACATGTCTTATCTGAATTCTATACATTATCATACATAACATATCATATATGATATTATATTATAAATAAGACATACGTATGTTTACTTTTGAGTCTTATTCATTGACAGCACACTGTCTGGCCTTCTGTATTTTTTCTGCCAACAGTGAATTTCTAAGATTTCTAGGAATTTCTAAGAAACATATATGTGATAGATATGTCTGTTTAAATTACATACACATGTCTTATTTATGTTATATGGTATCATCTATAATATTACATTATCATATATTATTATAGTTTATATATTAATGTGTTATATACTATCATTTATAAATTACATATATGTCTTTTCTTAAATTTTTATTGTTATGTTAATCCCCATACATTACATCATTAGT
>NC_138385.1:105063757-105077818 GCF_054177405.1 Leptonychotes weddellii | reverse complement strand
TCCCTCTAACCTCACACTGCCCCCCCCCAGTCACTCTAACCTCACACTGTACCCCCCCGGTCCCTCCAACCTCGCACTGTCCCCCCCACGTCTCTTTAACCTGCCACTTTCTCCCACCCACTGCTGTGTTTCCCCGACCTGTCTCCACAATCTTATATCTCAACAGCCTCCTGCAACCCTGTCATCCTCTCTGTGTTCTCCCCCCGAACAACGGAAACAGCCTTGGGGAGTAATCTCCGCAGACCAGCTGTGTGCAGACTCTGCCCCCACCTCTCACTGGTCCTCCAATAAGGTCCCGTTCCTGGACCGTCAGTGGAATGTGCTTCCTGGGCCCTGGAGGGGACCCCTCGAACTCCCCTTCTTGCGGTGAGCTGTGCCCGTCACCACTCACTGTTCCAACTGGCCATCTCAACCCCAGCCTCATGCCCCATCATCCCACACAAAGGTCTCTGGGACCTTTTCCCCAGAGAGCAGTTTAGGAATTAAAAAAAAAAAAAAAGCCTGAGATCTAAAACTTGCAAAAGTTTCTTGTTGCTTCTACCTTTTCTGTTTGGCTGATGTTAGAGACCGGATGGAAAGCATCCCCGCCATTCAGCTGTTTGGGACTGGTTTCCCTTAGTTCCAAGCAAATTCGGAACGAGCGCCATATGGAGGCCTGCATCCAACATGCAGACACCTATGGGGGCATTTCTTGCCAAAACTCACAGCTCGAGCTAACCGCGAGTCCAAAGCTGTAATCTTAAGAGGATTCCCTAATGGACTTGTGGGGTTTTCACAGCTCATTGCGTGACTCTCCACCAAAGGTGAAGGCCAGTCATCAAGCAATTAATGTCATAAAGCAGATGTCATGAAGCAAACATCTGGGGCCGTCATGCACCAGGTGCTGTAGGCTCTTCACGCGGTGGGAACCGGGCTAAAGAAGGAACGCCAGTGAGGAAACCCAACTTTGCTTTCTTGAATATGTTGGGGAGGTACTAATTTTCTCACACTCTCGGCTCAGAGAGTGGGGAAGAGAAGGAGGGTCTCTCTCCTTTTACTCCCCTCCTGTCCTCACCACAAACGTGCACACACAGATTTGTGACCTCGACACGGTTGACTCGCATTCATCTGCTCCCAGTTTGGCCAGAGGGAACAAGAGACGGACAATTATGGAATTCTGTCCTGGATTCAACTCTAGGAATGTTTGGTTTCCTCAAAGCATTTACAGTCCCGCTCAATTAGCTTGATGTCGAGAGCAAATAAACAGGAAGCCCGTGGTATGAAATCGAAATCACAGCTGAATAAAGTGTTAAGAAAGTCAACAACACTCGGTAACAGCCACAGGTTTCTGCAAGACGCACCAGGTACTTTTCCTTAAGAGAATTAGTAGCAGATGAGCATCAGACTCAGACAAGACAAAAGTAAAAACAAACCTGAAAGCTTCAGATATTTGGAAGAAGGATCAGGACCAGTGTGGTGGCTTCAAGAAACTCAGGAACGCTCCTGTTATCTTTCTGCTCTGAAACCCCAGCACATGACTTCCATCCTCAATGCTGCCTCATGGCTCAAGGTGGATGCTGAAGCTCCAGCCATTGCTTCCAGCTGCATCCCTGCAAGCAGGAATGAGGAATCAGTGGGGAACTAGCACTTTGTCAGCAGCTTTCCTAAATGCCCACAACACATTGACTAAAATCCCGCTGAATGCACTCACAGGGCCACACCTAGCTGACGGACAGTTTAGCATAAGATGTAGTGTGTTTGGGATAGTAGTTGGATAGATGTAGTGAGCTGGGGATGGTATCGCCCCCCAAAAGGTTGTGGGTTACGTTCAGGTTAACCTGTGGGTCCAAACCTCATCTGCTGATGAGAATCTCTTTGATGGCATTGGACATAGAGAGAACTTTTGTGAAGTCAACACTCAGCCCTGGGGACTCTGACATCAGGTGTCACCAACTAACATCTAAAAAGACCTGCTTCCACTGTGGATAATGAGAAAAATCTCACATTCATACTCGGACAAGAGAATGGCATCCAAATACAGAAGATGAGAGGGAAAGAGAAAGAAGAGGCGTTGGACAGCCTCAGTATTTCCCGGGCACATTCGTAAGCCTGTCAGACTCCTGACGTCCCACTCACAACCTGACCGTCCTCCTGGGATGGGCACTGTGACCATCTCTGGTGTCAGCAGGAGGGAACAAAAGTGCAGGGAGATAAGAAAACGTGGCCAAGTTTCTACACACAGTAAGTGGAGACACCATTACTTGTAGAGACTGGGTCCCCACTGAAACCCCACAGATGGTCATGAAAACTTATTTCTCTGTGTTCCTCCTTATTATTGTCATCAGCCAGCATTTAAATTGTGAGCGGAATTCCAATTGCTCTGTGCTTATCTCCGGTGAGATGGGTAGAAGACACCATGATACAAAGAAGACATCCAGATGGCCAACAGACCCATGAAAAGATGCTCAGTGTCACTCATCATCAGGGAAGTGGGGGTGACAATACCCACGTCCAGGATCCAGATAAAATAAGGTTGTGGTAAGGTCTACACATCTCGGCCAAACGCACGCACTTCTCAGGTAAGAGAAGAGCTAGGTGCAGCCAAACGCCTTTTCCCTTCCGAGAACGTGTACATTGGCCAGCACACATTTAGACACGCCAATTCCGTGAAAGGCTTGTAAAACATCATTTAAAATAAGAACACTGAGAGCATGCTTTCAAAGTAGTGAAGGCAGCAGAGACAGAATAGAAAAAAAAAAAAAACAAAAAACAGGGGGTGGGGGTCGTCAATCACCTGGAGAACGTGATGAAAACAGAAAGTCAATTTGGGCCAATCGCAGAGAAGGAGAACATACAATATTTTTATTCAATAGCAAGAGTTTGGAAGTGGTCTGAGATCCCGGGACCATTGCCTAAAATTTTCCACTTCCCTCAGCCAGACGAGAAACAGCATGGAATAGAAAAAAAAAAAAAAAAAGCAAAGATTATTGCACCAAGAAAAATACATCCATTGAAGCATCTTATGAACTAAGGCAGAATGGAAAAATCAGAACCAAGCCATTCTCCTAGGCCAGCTCCCCAAATGCAAAGAAATGGGATTGGGGAGGCATTTCCAAGGGGAGTCAGCTCCTGGTCCTCATTTGAGACAGAATGAGGTGACTTACTACCTTGAGTCTCTGACACGTCCCTTTCCTACCCAAAAGCACCAGATTCCAGAAAGACATTATTTCAAGGATGGCAAATAAGCTAAGAAAACACAAGGCAGTGTGATTTCTGGGCTACTGAGAAGGTGCCTGGTTTAGTGTGCTCAGGCAGACATAACAAATACCCTAGACAGAGTGGCTTTAACTACAGACATTTATTGTCTCCTGGTCCTGGAGGCTGGAAGTCTGAGATCCAGGCGGGGCTGAGGCTGGGAGTGTGAGATCCAGGCGGGGCCGAGGCAGGTTCCTTCTGAGGCCTCTCTCCTTGGTGTGTAGACCCCGTGTTCTCCTCGTGTCCTCACATGGTCGTCCCTTTGTGTGTCTGTGTCCTCATCTCTTCTTATAGGAACACCAGTCCTATGGGCTCAGGGTTCATCCTACTGACCTCATTTTACCTTAACTGCCTCTTGAAAGACCTTATCTCCAAACGAGCTTATTTTCTGGCATACCGGGGGGGTCAAGACTTCAACCTACAGATTTGGAGGGAGCACAATTCAACCTAAAACAACATCCCTTCCTGACAAAACGGTCTGCATATGTCACTGGCATCTGGTCAGCATATTTTTTATACAGAACAGGAATGTGGGCACCATTAGCCGGAGTTAGAGGACACGACATAAGAATCGTTCGGGGGGGGCGCCTGGGTGGCTCAGTTGGTTAAGCAACTGCCTCCGGCTCAGGTCATGATCCTGGAGTCCCGGGATCGAGTCCCACATCGGGCTCCCTGCTCAGCAGGGAGTCTGCTGCTCCCTCTGACCCTCCTCCCTCTCATGCTCTCTCTCATTCTCTCTCTCGCAAAAAAGAATCATTTAGGGGGGCAAACTCAGGTCATGATGAACTTTGTACATGAGAGCCTCAATGTTGGGATTTCATCCTCTAAATCAGAGGCCTGCAAACTACAACCCATGGGCCGAATATGGTCCACCATCTGTTTTTGTAAATAAAGTTTTATTGGCACATAGCCATGCACGTTCATATATTTTCTATGGCTGCTTTTGTGGTACAGTGGCAGGGCTGGGCAGGTGCTGTGGAAACCAGATCACCTGCAAAGCCAAAGATCATTCTACCTGACAAATTACCAAAAAGGAGGTGGGGGAAGCCAACCTCTGCTCTAAATGATGGGGAGTCACTATACAGGATTTGAATCTAGAGAATAACACAGTCCCATTTCCAGTTTTACAATTACCCAAGCAGCACTATAGGGACTGACCCAGACGAAATTAACAGATGGGATACGATCTCAAGGAAGATGGGACAGGAGATGAAAGGCACAGGTGCATGTGGGACTAGACTGGGGGTAGCGCGTGGCCCAGAGAGCCTTAAATTTGCATCAAGACATAGATGGTAAGTCCGTCTTCTGAGAAAGAAAATGGTGGGACAGACACAGTCCTGAAACCCCTTGTTTGTGGTACTTTGTTACGGCAACCCTAGGAAGCTAATCTAATTCATTAACAGAGTTGTGTGTTCATATAGTTGATACGTATCGATAGTGCCTTTCAATCCCACCAAACCTCATTAGTTGTTTAATTAGTTCGGTCACATCCAGAAAATGTCCAAGCTATTGTCCAATCCCCAAATTTCGGTGGACAACAAGATTCTGTCATTACTCTTTTCTTAGGTCATTATTCCTTATCTGAGCCTCTGAAAGAGAATCCATAATGAGAGAAAGGGCAGGTGCTCCCCCTCCTTCTTCCCCTTTGGGCAGAAGGCGCCCTGTGGCCGCAGAGACTCTGAGATCCTGTGCCCAATGCTAGGACGGAAACTGGAGAAGCCTCTTTAGATAGGTGCGTTTTTCTGCTTTGTTTGTTCTTAAGCAAGAAGATAAACCTTGATTGGCACACTCCCATGGAGAGGATTGCTTTCCAGTTCAGAAGTTCATGGCACATTACGGGGTAGTTAGGTGTCAGATGAGAAACTGGTCCCAGACCCTGCCCAAGGGTTTGTCCCAGCATGCATATGATTCCCATGGTCTACATTTTAAGCTTTAATGATGGAAATCAATCTCCTGTTCCATAATTCAAAAAGGTGGAAAACCCAAGCATTTCATGAGGATACTATTTTAAAAATGAGAGCACTGGGCGCCTGGGTGGCTCAGTTGGTTAAGCGACTGCCTTCAGCTCAGGTCATGATCCTGGAGTCCCGGGATCGAGTCCCGCATCGGGCTCCCTGCTCGGCAGGGAGCCTGCTTCTCCCTCTGACCCTCCCCCCTCTCATGTGCTCTCTGTCTCTCTCATTCTCTCTGTCTCAAATAAATAAATAAAATCTTTAAAAAAAATAAATAAATAAAATAAATAAATAAATAAAAATGAGAGCACTTACCAAAAGAGCTAAAAGGTGGTAACAGCCCAAATGAATCATCAATAGAGGAACGGATGAGCCCGGTGTGGTCCATCCAGACAATGGAAGGTTACTCCTCCAGAAGAAGGAACCTTGAGAACATCACGGTCAGTGAAAGACACCAGACACAGAAGACCACATAGTGTATCATTTGATTTATATGAGATGTCCAAAATAGGCAAATCCATAGAAACAGAAAGCAGATGAGTGGTTGGCTGGGGCTGGCAGGTGAGAAATGGGGAGGGGTTCAGGGTCTCCTTTTGGGGGGATGAGAATGTTCTGGGATGAGATAGAATTGGTTGCTGCCCATGCCCAAAAAACAAATAATCCCATTTAAAAATGGGCAGAAGACATGAACAGACATTTCTCCAAAGAAGACATATAGATGGCAACAGAAACATGAAAAGATGCTCATCATCACTCATTACCAGGGAAATGTAAATCAAAACCACAATGAGATATCACCTCACACCTGTCAGAATGGCTAAAATCAACAACATAAGGAACAACTGGTGTTGGCAAGGATGTGAGAAAGGGGAACACTTGTGCACTGTTGGTGGGAAGGCAAACTGGTGCAGCCACTTTGGAAAACAGTGTGGAGGTTCCTCAGAAAGTTAAAAATAGAAATACCCTGCAATCCAGCAATTGCACTACTGGGTATTTACCCCCAAAATACAAAAGTACTAATTCAAAGGGATACATGCACCCCTACGTTTATAGCAGCATTATCTACAACAGTCAAACATGGAAACAGCCCAAGTGTCCATCTATTGATGAATGAATAAGGAAGATGTGGTATATATATATACAACAGAATATTATGCAGCCATAAAAATAGTGAAATCTTGCCATTTGCAATGACATGGATGGAACTAGAGATATAATGCTAAGCAAAATAAGTCAGAGAAAGATAAATACCATATGGTTTCCATCATATGTGGAATTTAAGAAACAAAACGGGCAAAGGGGGAAAAAAGAGAGAGAGGAAAACTGAGAAACAGACTTAACTCTGAAGAACACACTGAGGGTTACCAGAGGGGAGGTGGGAGGTGGGATGGGGGAAATACGTGATGGGGATTAAAGAGTGTCATGATGAGAAAAAAAAAAAATTGGTTGTTGTCCAACATTGTGAATGTGCTAAATGTCACTGAATTGTTCACTCTAAAATGGTTAATTTTATGTTATGTAAATTTTGTCTCAATAAATTATTTTTAAAATAACATATTTTTTATTTATTTAAAATTAAACATGCTGACCACAGCTAGATTCTGGATATACTAACACAAGCCTTGAGGTCACCACTTAAACATAACCATTTTCATGTTCTTATACCAAACAGATAAGTAGGTAGATAGATGGATGGATGGATAGATGATAGATAGATAGATAGATAGATAGATAGATAGATAGATAGATAGATAGATACGATGGATGGATATATGGATGGATGGATGAAAAGATAAATGATAGATAATAGATAGATGTAGGGAGGGAGGAAGGGATGGATGGATGGATGGATGATAGATATCATGGACGGATGGATGGATATATAGATATTGATAGAAACACAGCAGATACACAGATATCAATAGAGATATGCTCTTGTTAATTTTACTGAAATAAACTTTTGTATATCTTATATTAAAAAAAAAAAACTAAGCAGGTCTAAAAAATCTTTCCTAATCCCTTCCTCCTCAAAAATAGTAATGATAATAAAAAGCATCATGTGCGTTGGTTGAGGACATTAGCACAACCACTGATTGGCAAAGTTCACATCTGAGGACAACTGAAATTCTGGGCTATGGCTCTTGGTCAGTTAGCAGGTATCTATTTGCATTATGTTCCGATTTTCAACTCCATCGATTCTGGAAGGTTCTCAGATTTCTATTTAAGAAGAATTTTCTAAGTTGAAGGCTTATTTCCTTTCTGACCATTGTTGCTGTCCTTAACGCTCAAACTCAAAGGATATGAGGTGCTAGCTAGCTACAGGGTTTGCACGAACCAGGCAGAACCAGGAGCTGGATGTTTCAAGTAGCCACATCAGATGGTCTATATCCTTCCAAAGGATTTGCAGATGCTTGGCCACTTGCTGCCCTAACGGCACGTTTCCATAGATCCCATTGCCATTTTCTGTGTCCTAGCAATCTAGCCCTGAGCATTATGGCACATAAAGTATTTTTTTATTTCAGAGCTAATTCATCTGTGCTTAAATGTCCTGGCTTGAAGAATTGTACACAAATCTAAAGCAAACCAAACTTTAAAGGGAGGCATGTCGGTATTCCTCAAGGAGCCAACCTTCACCAGATAAGACACTAACTGGTTATAATTGGCCAATGAATCACATTAGCCATGCATGCATGGACACAATCATCCTATTCAGTATCTAGACATCCATACCCTTTGATTAACCCAAAGCAACGAGCGTTTGCAGACAAAGCCAGAAATGACTGCTATTTTTCCAATGGCGAGTGGGGTTCAAAATGCAGAGCACCTACCATATGCCAGCCCTCATGGCATGAAGGTTTTGATTAGTGCAGATGATCAGATTGGAGTGTTGGACCACAGTGTGAAGCCTTTTCCTTTGGAAGATGAAGAAGGTGGGGTTTGCAGAGACTCTGTCCCCCTGGTTGTAAGTCACTCATCCTCCGTGAGAGTTTCTGATCACTAAACTCTAAGTAGGTGTATGAGGCGGTGGAAATTCTCCATCCGGGGGAAATTAGGTAGTGTTGCAGACATTGCAGGACATGGTTATTTACTTAGACAAAGAAGATTTTATTTCTTATTTCGTCAGATGCGCTTTGGGCAAAGCATATCTGAATTGTGCTCTTCATATAAATAGTGCATTCATAAGTTGGGGAGTACCGATCAAGTGTCATTAAATGCGCTATATATCTTGGTGTTCAAGCTCCCCATGCATGGTTATCCTCCCTGGAAGAGTAACTCATAAGCCATGTTATTGTTTAAAAGGGTGGACTGGTGTATTCATCAGAGCCGGATATTCAACATGGTAGATGAAGAAAGAGAAGAGAGAGAAGATGAGCTCTGCCCAAAACATGGGTGAATTATCCTTATTCTATAAAACAGGTCCCACACAATATAAGTAATAATATGGAAATCCAAATCAAAACCACATTGAGATACCACCTTACACCAGTTAGAATGGCAAAAATGGACTGGGAAAGAAACAACAAATGTTGGAGAGGTTGTGAAGAAAGGGGAACCCTCTTACACTGTTGGTGGGAATGCAAGTTGGTACAGCCACTTTGGAAAACAGGGTGGAGGTGCCTCAAAAATTTAAAAATAGAGCTACCCTATGATCCAGCAATTTCACTCCTGGGTATTTACCCCAAAGACACAGATGTAGTGAAAAGAAGGGCCATATGCACCCCAATGTTCATAGCAGCAATGTCCGCAATAGCCAAATTGTGGAAAGAGCCGAGATGCCCTTCAACAGATGAATGGATAAAGAAGATGTGGCCCATATATACAATGGAATATTACTCAGCCATCAGAAAGGATGAATACCCAACTTTTGCATCAACATGGATGGGACTGGAGGACATTATGCTAAGTGCAATAAGTCAAGCAGAGAAAGTCAATTATTATAAGGTTTCACTTATTTGTAGAACATAAGGAATAGCATGGAGGACACTAGGGGAAGGAAGGGGAAAATGAGGGGAGGGGAACTGGAGAGATGAACCATGGAGAGATGAACCATGAGAGACTATGGACTCTGAGAAACAAACAGGGTTTTTGGGGCGGGGAGGGGGGATTGGTTAGCCCGGTGATGGGGATTAAGGAGGGCACGTACTGCATGGAGCACGGGGTGTTATACGAAAACAACGGATCGTGGATCACCACATCAAAAACCAATGATGTATTGTATGGTGACTAACATAACATAATAAAATTTAAAAAAATAATAAGAATAATATGTAAATAAGAAGACTCACTTTCCAAAAAGTTCATTTTGAAGCTGAATGAGAGGAATCTACTGGAAAAATTAAAATACCCCCCAAGTCCCCGGACAAGACTTTTTAAGTGGTATCCACTGCCCTCTTGTGGAGACTATGTGAACAAAAAGCATCCCATTGACCTATTACCAAAAAATATCTTTTTGGCTATTATAGATGAGTTGTTTCCAGCATAAAGAGAGAAGACAAATACATCTGCAAATGTTTCTCATACATTTATATACTTGCTCCATCATCCACAAAACCACAATCAGCAATATTGGCAAATATTCTTTTTTTTTTTTTTTTAATTCTATTTATTTGATAGAGAAAGACAAAGTGAGAGAGGGAACACAAGCAGGGGGAGTGGGAGAGGGAGAAGCAGACTTCCTGCTGAGCAGGGAGCCCGACGTGGGACTCGATCCCAGGACCCTGGGACCATGACCTGAGCTGAAGGCAGACGCTTAATGACTGAGCCACCCAGGCGCCCCACTATCGGCAAATATTCTATATGCGAGTGACGGATAGGTTTGCAGCTCAAGCGACTATAAAATCAATGGTTTCTTCCTCTTAAAAGATTAAGCCCATGAAAAAAAAATTTTTTTAAATGGTCAAATCCGTCAGTTTGAATCCATCTTGGCTACTTATCATTAAAGAGTTTTGCAAGATCTGCCAGGTTCACCATGTAATATAATCCACCAGCAAGAACAGAATAATGCCTGATATTTCTAAAAAGTTTAACAACGGTTGAAAATATCTTAACAAGCGCAGACCCCTGAAGGCCACAGACAGGAGGAGCAGAGTCTTCCTTACCTTATTCTGCATGATGACACTTTACTTTGTCAATCCTGGTCCCACAAGCAGATTTCAGAACTGAAAAAGAATGTGGCAATACTTAATTGTTGAATCCATGGAGCCAGAAAGACCTGAGCTCACTTAGAGAGCCAGGGACTTTCCAAAGTGTTGGGAAGAAGCCCATGCAGAAGGCACAACACGGGGAAACCATGCTCCTACTGTGTGTTGTCCCTTCGGAGACCAGGGTGCGACAAGGGAAGAGGCAAATGTCTCACAGTCTAAATGGTCCTCACTGTGCTCATCTGACCTCACGGCAGTCGACAGGGATGGGACAATTGTACCTCCAGGGACACTTGGCAAGGTATGGAGATATTTTTGGTGTTACTGGTATCTGCTGGGCGGACACCAGGGATGATGCTCAATGCCCTATAGTACACAGGACACCCCACCCCAGAGACCCATCTAGCTAGACCCAGATGTCATTACTGCTGAGGTCACTCTTGCTGCCTTAGCATGAGAGACTCTGTCTACCTACCTACCTATCGACCCATCCATCCACCCAGATGTCTGTCTATCTATCTATCTATCTATCTATCTATCTATCTATCTATCTATCACCTATCTATTTATCCATCCATTCATCCATCCATCCCAATATCTATCTATCTATCTATCTATCTATCTATCTATCTATCTATCTATCATGTACCTACCTATATACCTACCTAACCATCCATCCATCCATCCATCCATCCATTCATCCATCCATCCATCCATCCATCTCTATCTACCTAGCTACCTACCTATCCTTCCATCCATCATCCATCTATCCATCCACTTATCTATCATCTATCATCTATCTATATCTGTGTATCTATATCTATCCATTCAACCATCCATCCATCCATCCATCCATCCATCCATCCATCCATCCCTATTTCTATCTATCCATCCATCCCTCCATCTGTGGCAGTTACTGTAACCAGGGTGACTTTATCCCCAGAGGACACTTGGCAATGTCCAGAAACATTTCTGGTTGTCACAACTTGAGGTACTCTGGGAATGCAGTGGGTGGAGACCATGGGTGCTGTTCAACATACCACAACACACAGAATAGCTCCATCACAGAGGATCATCTAACCCCATGTGTTGACACTTGAGTGAGGCTGAGAAAGGGTGATGGAACCATGACTTAGATCCGTTCATTATCCCCACCTGGAAACACCAATTGACAATGAAAGCAAAGGCAGACTTCATGCAAAAATTGAAAGGCTTGACAAGATGCCCTATGAAGGACAGAGAGCCTCTAACTCAGGGCTCATTCCCTAACTAGCAGCACCTCCACCAGCTGGGTTCTTACTGATTCTCTAGGTCAGACTTCCAGAATGCGACTCTTCATTTTACCAAGATCCCTAGTAATTTCTATGCACGTCAAAGTCTGGGAACAAGCAGACCATGCATTCTCTACAGCCTCTGCAGAGCCAAATCCCTCGGGGGACATGGCTCTCAGCCTGGGCGGCCCATCAAACCCACCTGGGGAGACCAAACAGCTGGGTCCGGGCAATGAGGTTTTTAGAAGGTCATTAAGTGATTCCCAAAGTGGAGTCAAGTTTGAAAACCATGGTTTTAAGAAGTGTCATGCCCTCCAAGCCCAAACCCTACCCCAAACCAACTAAGTCACAATCGCAGGGGGTGAGTCCCAACATGGCGGGTTTTGGAAACCTGGTGGTTCTGATGTGTGGTCAGGGGGTGGAAACTACTTGGTTGGTTCTCAACTTGACCTTGCTTGTGTCAAATCACCCAGAGGGCCCGATAAACAGAGTTGCTGAGTCCCGCCCCATATTTTCTGATTTTTTAGCAGGTTTACAATGGGGCCTGAGAATTTGCATTTCTCAGAAGGTCCCAGGTGGTGTTTGTGCTACTGACTTGTTTCTCAATTTTTCCCAAAGTTGAAAGTTTCCTTTAAATAGACACAGTTATTCTCCAGGGCAGCTCCAGAGGACTGCACTGGAAAGCAAGTGACTTTGCAAAATGGAAAATATGGATAAAACTTCATTCTATATTATTTTAGGAAATAAAAGATCATTATCTGGCATTGCAAACTTGAATCCCAGTAGATATTAAGGCTTCAAAGATGAAGAATAAAGAAAATGTGCTCAAAACTGTCAATGTGGAGATGCTCATGTGTGCTTCCTGCCTTGCATCTGTCTGCAACTGAAACCATATTTCCAAGACTCATGGAGTTTTGCAATCCTTGCACTGAGCCTAGTCAAAGAATTTCAACCTAATTCTTTCCATTGAGCCAACAAAATAAATCATATGCAAGGGGAGACGGGCAGTGGGGGATGGTGAGTAAGTACACTGGGTGAATCCCTTCACAGGGAGTGAGCTCTGGGAGAGGTCACACACATTCTACACATTCACTGGATCTCTCTGCATTGAACCCAGGACAGTAACAAAAGTTTCGGATAACCCCAGGACCTCCTTGCCTGAGACATCGAAAATGGCCACCACCTTCACTACCACTGTCCCAGCCAGGAAGGAATGGTTTGCGTGTGTGTAAGGGAAGACCCAGGTTTTGCAGCTGGTGAAGCTCAGAGAATGTGGAGGGGTCTTCTTTAATTAACATATCCTACTCTTGGAAGATTTGCAAAAATGGACAGCTGTGTGAATGCATTGCTTGGGCCCCTTGGAGAGTTTTGGAAAACACTGATGGGGAGTGGTGGGCAGGATAGGGTGGGGCAGGGAGCAGCGTGGGCCATTTGTGCCTGACTCAGGACTCGCACCTTGCGCTGGGGCTCCTCACAGGCCTGACCGGGACATCCTCAACACTGCGTTGCAGGCTCTGGCTCTCCCCACTCCCCCAGCCCCTCCCTCCTCCTGTCCCTCTCCCCTTCCACTGTGGCCAGGTCTGCTCCCTCTTATCCTCCACAGACATTTACCCGTGACAATTCCACCTCGGGATATAAATGCATTCCCTGCAGGACCTCCCGTGACCCCGTGTCTAATTTGTCTGAAAAGAAGAATAGATTTATAAACTGGACAAAAAGAGTGTAAAGCAAGAAGGCGGAAAGAAATCAGAGTAAAAGCATTCTATTCGGGGTTACCATGTTGCTCAGTAACAGACGAATATTTCGATTGCTTTCAAGTGTGAGACAAGAAGTGATCCAGCTATGCCACTTTCTGCACATATAGACAAAAAATTCAAATCGGGATCTCAAAGAGCTCTACGCACCCCCATGTGCACTGCAGCACTCTTCACAATAAGCAAGATATGGAAACAACCTAAATGTTCATCCACAGATGAACAGATAAAGACAAAAAAAGTGGAATATACAGACTACAGCTATGAATCAGCCTTAAGAAAGAAGCCACATGCAGAAGAATGAAACTGGACCATTTCCTTATACCACACACAAAAATAGACTCAAAATGGATGAAAGACCTAAATATGAGACAGGACTCCACCAAAATCCTAGAGGAGAACACAGGCAGCAACCTCTTCGACCTCAGCTGCAGCAACTTCTTGCTAGACACGTCTCCAAAGGCAAGGGAAACAAAGGCAAAAATGAACTATTGGGACTTCATCAAGATAAAAAGCTTTTGCACAGCAAAGGAAACAGTCAACAAAACCAAAAGACAACCGACAGAATGGGAGAAGATATTTGCAAATGTCTTATCAGATAAAGGGCTAGTGTCCAAAATCTATAAAGAACTTACAAACTCAACACCCAAAGAACAAATAATGCAGTCAAGAAATGGGCAGAAGACATGAACAGACATTTCTGCAAAGA
>NC_138385.1:105031415-105063657 GCF_054177405.1 Leptonychotes weddellii | reverse complement strand
CAAATCAAAACCACAATGAGATACCACCTCACAGCAGTCAGAATGGCTAAAATGAACAAGTCAAGAAACAACAGATGTTGGTGAGGATGCGGAGAAAGGGGAACCCTCTTACACTGTTGGTGGGAATGCAAGCTGGTGCAGCCACTCTGGAAAACAGTATGAAGTTTCCTCAAAAAGTTGAAAACAGAGCTACCCTATGACCCAGCAATTGCACTACTGGCTATTTACCCCAAAGATATAAATGTATGATCCGAAGGGGTACGTGCACCCCGATGTTTATAGCAGCAATGTCCACAATACCCAAACTGTGGAAAGAGCCCAGATGTCCATCAACAGATGAATGGATAAAGAAGATGTGGTGTATACACACAATGGAATATTACTCAGCCATCAAAAAGAATGAAATCTTGCCATTTGCAACAATGTGGATGGAATTAGAGGGTATTATGCTAAGCAAAATAAGTCAATCAGAGAAAGACTATTATCATATGATCTCACTGATATGTGGAATTTAAGAAACAAGGCAGAGGATCATAGGGGAAGAGAGGAAAAAATGAAACAAGATGGAACCAGAGAGGGAGACAAACCGTAAGAAACTCTGAATCTTAGGAAACAAACTGAGGGTTGTTGGAGGGGAGGGGGTGAGGGCATGGCGAAAAAAGAAAGAAGGGAATCCTGCCATCCAAGGCAACACAGGTGAACCTGGAGGGTGTGATGCTTGATGAAATAAGCCTGGTGCAGAAAGACACATAGTGCATGATTCTACTTATAGGCAGTGTCTGAAATAGTCAAACTCAGACATACAGAGAGAAGGACGGTGGGTTCTGCTGGTCCTAGGCAAGAGGGCAATAGGCAGTTGTGTATTGATGGTAAATATGTTCAATTACGCAAAACGAATAAATTCTAGACATCCATTGTACAATGTGGTGCTTATAGTCACCATGAACTGGGTGGTTTATCAGCAAAAGAAATGCACTCCTCACATTTTGGGAAGCTGGAAGTCCAAGAACCAGAACCAGGGCCTGATGAGGACCGTCTTCGGGTTCACGCATACTGTCTTACTGTTGTGTCTTCATGTGTGGGGAGAGAAAGGCAACTTCTTTCAACCTCTTGTTATGAGGGCATGATTCTAATTCATGAGGGGTCCCACCTTCATGACTTAATGCCCTCCCAAAGGCCCCACCGCGTAATACCATCAACCTGGGGTTTAGGTGTCAACAACATATGAATTTTGGGGGGGCATTCAGTCTGTGGCACCCCTCCACGTCACCCCATAAAGGCAGGATCAGACCGCCTGAGGGACGCCCTTGAGATGCAAACGAACAGCATTCAGTCACATGCATGACCTAGAACATGGAACAGCCACGTCTTGTCTCGACACTTGTACCAAGGATCTGCCCACATGCTGCCATTTTCACATTCTGTGGATCATCAAACTTGCCGGTTCTGTCTATAGGACGTAAAGTTTGCTCTTTGTAATGAGAATATTAAAATACGCACCTCGATGGAACTTTAGAGATCATCTGGTCAAACCCACTCTTCTCCATAGATCACGAAGGTGTACCAACTGGATGGAAGTATTCAATCCTGTCTTCTAAAAGTGAATATATTTTTTGAAAATTTTTTATTAACACATAATGTATTATTTGTTTAAAAAAAAAAGAAGAGCTAGAAAAATTTTTAGAGAAACAATGTTGGAAGGCATAATATGAATCAAGTGAATTAGGAGCAGAGGGTGGGAGTACAGGTCACCTGTATATGGTAGCTGTTGGCGCTTATTTCCAGGGATAATAAAAATTTTGCAGCATTTCAAACTGCTGCAAAAAAATAAAAATAAAAAAAAGATAAAAGTGAATATATTTCCTGTTCTCATTGTTGAAAATCTGAAGCCATGAATAAATTCAGGTCATTAAAGTACGCCTTCCCATTAAAAACAAAATGAGCCTCAGTGCTGTTTTTGATAAAATGATCTATGTGTTCTTTACAAAAAGTTCTCTAGTGATATCAGTTTTTTGTCCAGTTTGAGAAATAATTGACATATATCACTGTGCAAGTTTAAGGTGTACAGCATGATGATTTGATTTATGTATTGTGAAATGATGACCACAAGAGATTCAGTTAATATCCATCTTCTCAAATAGATACAAGAAAAAGAAAAGGAAGAATTTCTCATCACAAGGATCTACTGTCTTAATAGCTCCCTATATACCTATATGCATCAGTGTTACGTATGATCATCATGTTGTACATCAAGTCCCTAGTATGTATTTATTTATAAATGGAAGTTTGTGCCTTTTCACCACCTTCCTCCCATTCCCATCCCTCCACCCCCTGCCTCTGGTGACCGTAAATCTGATTTTTTGGTTCTGTGAGTTTTGGATTGTTTTTTGTTTTGTTTTGTTTTAGATTCCACATATCAGTGAGACAATACAGTATTTGCTTTCTCTGACTTTTTCCACTTAGTATAATTCCTTCAAGATTCATCCATGTTGTCACAAATGGTAGGATTTTCTCATTTTTTTTATGGCTGAATAATATTCCATATATATATATATGTTCATGGAATATATACGCCACAACTTCTTTATCCATTCATTCATTGATAGACACTTAAGTGGTTTCCAGGTCTTGGCTGTTACAAGTAATGCTGCTCTGAACATGGGGGATACAGCTCTCTCTTCAAGTTAGTGTTCTTTATGTATTCCCAGAAGTGGAATTACTGGATCATAGGGTAGTTCTGTTTTTAATTTTTGAGGACCCGCCATACTGTTTTCCAGAGCGGCTGTACCAGTTTCCATTTCCACCTTCAGTGTAAGATGGTTCCCCTTTCTCCACATTGTCATATCAACTTTGATTTAAGGCTTTACATTTAGATAAGGTCATCAAAGCATGGAATCTTTGACTTGGGGATAATAAGGAAGAAAATGTTGAGTTAAAGAAATGGCTCCATATTCCCGTGAAAATGTGTTTTAAAGCCAAATGTGTTGTACGTGAAAGTGACATGGAACATGCAAGCTCTCTGTCCTTCCATGCCTGCCCAAGTCAGTTCTTCAGAAATCCCCCTGAATGATCTAAAATTGGGATGAGTTCAGAAAATATTTGTTAAGACTTTTATGGGAAGATTAATACTTTGGCTCTGAGTCATTCTTCTGCAGAAGAGTATAATCACTTTCTGTGCAAGGAGTTGAGACAGCTGTTCAGATTTATAGGATGGATAGATGGATGGATGCATAGATAGATGATAGATGGTAGATAGATAGATAGATAGATGACAGATAGATAGATAGATAGATAGATAATAGATGATAGATGATACGATGGATGGATGGATGGATGGCTAGATAGATAATACAATTAGACATGAATGTTTTTTCATATCATGGAAAAGTATCAAAATGCATTAGCAAATACCAAATAACATGAAAAATATTTACTTAATTTTCAAAGGAAAATGGACTATCATTAAACTACTGATAAAACCAACAGTATTCTAAGATAAAACCAACAGTCTTCTAAGCTTTGTCATTTACTGTACATTAGGGCTTCTCAATATTCACACTATTTGACATTTAAGCCAAATAATTCTCTGGACTGGGGTGTCCTAGGCACTGTAGGGTGTTGAGTAGGGTCCCTGGTCTCCACCTACCAGATGCCAGGAGCACCCCCTAACCCCCACGATGACCACCAAAGAATATCTCCATTGCCAAGTGCCCCCTAAGAGCAGAATCACCACCAGTTGACAACCACTGATGCAGAACTGTAACCTCATTTTCTTAGCAGTTGTGATTAGGTCCATCCTAGTACATGATGGTTAATTTTACATGTCAGCTTGGCTAGGCCATGGTGCCCAGATATGTGTTCCAACATTATTCTAGATATTTCTGTGAGGGTAGATTTTGGATGAGATTAACATTCAAATCAGCACACTTTGAATAAAGCAGATTGTCTCCCTATGTAGGTGGGCCTCATCTAATCAGTTGAAGTCCTAGAGAGAACAAAGCCCGACCTCCCCCCTTCTCCCCCCCCACCCCCAGCCCCTGAAGAAGACAGACTTCTGCAACTGACAGCCTTTGGCTTTTAATTGAAAATCCTCCTAGAGTCTCCAGGCTTCCAGCACACTGGACTCTCCAAACCTCCACCATCAGGTAAGCCAATTCTGGAAGATAAATCTTGAAAGTAAATAGGTACATAGATAGATGGATATGGATGTAGATACTGATATGGATATGGATAGATGCTGGTGCATCACCTACCTATTGCTACACATACATCCCGCTGGTTCTGTCTCCCTCACAAAGGGAGAGGGCAGGGGCCCTAAGAAGCTCTCTGTCCCTCTGCCTCATCCTAGAATCCATGCTTTCACCCAGAATCATCTCATTGGATCCCAATCCCATTTCCCACAGTGTCCTGCTGGTCTCTGAGTCCAAAGCCTGCCCGGGGCCTGATTCCCAGTAATTTTAAGGCATTCGTTCTGGATATTTGCTGAGATTCTCACGTCAAACCCACTTCCCTGGATAAGTAAGCCTGACCTGGAGTTTGAGCATCTTCTTGGAAAATTTAATTCTTTCTTAAAGTTGCGCTCTGTTTGCTGGGAAGTTCACCAGGTTCAAAAAGTCTTTCTCTTTCGTTTTCCTGCAAAATCCCGATTGAGGACACAATTGAGCTGAGAGTGCTTTTGTTTTGTTTTTAATTGAGACAAAAACCATGTTAACATAAAAGTAACCATTTTAAAACAAACCATTCAGAGCCACTTAGTACATTCAGAAAGTTGCACAACTACCCCCTCTGCCCCGCTCCCAGGCATTTCCATGCCCCACAAAGAGTCAACCCCGTGGCCCCATTAGCAGGCGCTCCCTGTCCCCTCCCCAGCCCCTGGCGTCCACCTATCTTTCCATCTCCGCAAATTCGCCTGTTTTGGAATGTTTCAGATCCACGGAGTCACACACGACGTGCCCCTTTGTGTCTGGCTTCTCTCACTGAGCATCACATTCTTGAGGTTCATCCATGTGGAAGCAGAGATGAGAACTTTGTTGAAAAAGAGGTTCTGTTTGTTTTGTTGGGGAGCCTTGTGGAGGAGGTGCGCATGCGCCCATCTGTGGCCCTGTTATCCTCATATGGCTTGATTTCAGATGGACACTGATTGACATGAGTTGGGGCTCTGATTTTCTTTCATGCATTCACGAATTTATCCACCCACTTGTTACAGCGACGAGGAACTACAGATTCTCATCTGGTTGAATTCCTGATAATAGAGCACTCTCCTTATTTCCCCAAACATTATCTGTAGGTTCAAGTTGGTTTCAATACACCCTACATGTTTAAGTTAAACACACCCATCCGCTCTCCGCATATTTTCCTCTGACCCGTCACATCATAAATTATACGACTCTTGAAAACTTATGAAACGGAGGGAAGCAGATCTAAGAAAAGTCTCAACGAAACCTGATTTTGTGTTCCATCGTGCCGGGAAGTGGAATGTTGGAATGAACACCTGCCAAACGATCTTCGTCTTAAAACCTCCTTGCAGTCTGACAAAGTTAGAGGAAAAGGAAAAAAAGAAAAACACACATTCATGTCTTCTCTTCCCTAGTGATTACCTGATTGCCAAACGGTTTATGAGGACATACAGAGGGAGGCTCAAGAGCAGGAGGAAGTTCTGTAAAGGTTTCAGGGCAGGTGCCTGGGCGTGGCATCCTAACACGGTTCTTCCCACATTCTTTCCATTTTGATTTCATGAAAAGTTATCTTGTTTTGAAGAAAATGAACCACGTCTCAGCGAAACAAAGGTTTCCCACACAACAAGCCAAACGGCACAGACTTTTCTTCACGGCTGCATCTAGGATGAGATGCTAGCTAGATGCGAAGAAAACCGGTAACTTCGTTAACCTGAAGAAGTAATGGTTTGAAGGATGAGGATGGATGAGTGTGTTATGGAAACAAGTCCCTCCTGGGGAAAACAGCGTCAGCCAACGTCTGGATTGTGAGAGTGCAGGTAAAAAAGCCAGTTACGTTGTGGTTTATTGCTGAAGTCTGTAGCCCGTCGTGACCGTGGCCCAGGTGATGGGCTTGTTAGTGTGTGGGTGTTTTCTCTCTCTCTCTGTAAAACCTAAAGAGAGCTGTAGTAGATTCCTACAGAGATAAGATAACATCCCCTTTGTTGATAACGCAGCTGGAGCCGCCCCTCAAGACAAGCAAGCACAGACTGCTTCTTCCTACAGCATGAGAACGTCTTTCCTTTCTTTAAAAATTTTTATTTTATGCTGGTGAGCGCACTTAACATGAAATCTACCCTCCTAACAAATTGTTAAGTGTGTAATATTTTAGCCTTGACTCCAGGCACGACGCCGGGCAGCAAATCTAGCACGCATCTTTCTTCCTGGTGTCTCAAAAGTCGGGGGTTTGGAAATCTCATGAAAAGACCACCAAAGATCTTGAGTTTTAGGTCATCTCTACCATGCTTTTGGTGTCTGTGGAAAACCCAACCAAAACCTAAATGGCATCCTATATGGCAGCCTTCACCCAGCTGTTTCAATTCTGTATTAGTCACGACTACATTCTTCACATATGTATGTAGGGAGAGAAAATAATATTTTATTACTTATATTGTACAGAGAAGTAGTTTGCAAAGAGAGGTGGATTTGGCTCACCAGGGGACACTCAGCAATGTCTGGAGACATTTCTGGTTGTCGAAATGAAGGTGTGGGGAGTACTCCTGGCAGCAGACACGGCTTCACCCCTACGGTGGACAGGACCCTCAGAGAGTGGGTGAGTCCCTGGTTTACTGCAGCATTATCTACAAAGCCAAGATATGGAAGCAGCCCAAGTGTCCATCTACTGATGAACGGATAAAGAATATATATATATATAAAGACATAAATATATATAAAGAAGATATATATAGAAAAATAATATATATATATTATTCAGGCGTAAAAAAGAATGAAATCTTGGCATTTGCAACGTGGATGGAGCTAGGAGGTACTAGACTAAGAAATAAGTCAGTCAGAGAAAGACAAATACCATATGATTTCACTCATACGAGGAATTTAAGAAAGAAAACAAATGAACAAAGTAGAAAAGAAAAAGAGAAAAAGAAGAAACAGATTCTTAACTCTAGAGGACACACTGATGGTGAGCAGAGGGGAGGTGGGGGAACCAGGTGATGGGGATGAAGGAGTGCACCTGTTGTGATGAGCACTGGGTGTTATATGAAAGCGCTGCATCAGTATATTGGACACCTGAAACTAATATTGCACTGTATGTTAACTGGAATTTAAAAATAAATAAATGAAAAAAAAAAGTGGCTTCACCAGGAAAAAAAAAAAAGAAGGTGGGGTGTATACATACAAGGCAATATTACTCAGCTCTGAGAAAGAAAGACGCCCTGCCACTTGCCACAACATGGATGGACCTTGAGGGCATTATGCTTAGTGAGGGAACTCAGAGAAACACAAATACCGTATGATCTCACTCATATGTGGAATCTAAAGAAAGCTGAACTTGTGAAAACAGAGCGGTTACCATGGGCTGGGGGGCAAGGGGGTAGGACGGATGTTGGTTGAAGGTACAAACTTGCAGCTAGTAGGTAAGTCAGTCCTGGAGATCGGATGCACAAGATAGTGACTACAGACAACAATTTTAGATTCTCAGCAGCACATCTCCTAAGACACTAGATCCTAATCATTCCCGCCACAGGCAAGAAATGGTAATTCTGTGACGTGACAGAGGCGCTAGCTCAGGCAAGAAGGGCAATCATACATGATACACATGTATCAAATCAACACGTTGCACCCTTGAAACTTGGACAATGCTGTCAATTATATTGCAATTTTTTTCTTAAAGCGGGAGTTGGCCACTGCGTGGGAATGAGAGCTTCGTCACCACAGCCAGGTGGCCCACCTGGAATTTTAGGGAAGTTGAGGCGTGGTGCACACCAGGAAGCAGGTTTGTTCTTAGAGAAACGTTGTTAACGAGACACGCTGGTTCATGGGAGGTCCCCATCACGCTCTGGAAGAGACTTGGAACCTCTCACCAAGACCCCTTCTGTCCGTCTCATCGGCCACCGCCTGGGGTCTGCCATGGATCCCAGCCCAGGGGACTATCCGGCACTGTCTCTCCACTTTACACCGCCTTTGACTAACCTCATCCTCATCCCATCATACCTGACCTTAGGTTGGTTCTCCAAAAGCAAATTCACCAGGGGATCAAATCCTAGAAATGGTCCATTTTACTGATTTACCAAAAACATGTTCATAGGGGACCCCAGGGAAGCCAGGGTTGTAGGCTGGTCTGCGTACTAACTCACCTGTCTGCCTTTCCTGCAGCAGAAAGTGTCTGTCTGTTCTCTGTCCCGGCTCGCTCCCCTGTAGCAGCTCAGAGCTGGGGCCCAGACAAATGGGACATTCCTTAGACAGCCATTACGAAAACAATGAAAACCAGCCAAGGAATCTTCTAAAGACGCTCAAACCAGCCAGCGTAATATAAATTGCCATAAACTTTGTCAACAGTAAAAATGGTCAACCAAGTACTTGCTGAAAACTTTGAAACCTGTTGAAGTCATCCCTCATTTATCTATCTATCCATCCATCCATCCTTATTTATCCATCCATTCTTATCTATCTATCTACCTATCATCTATTATTTATCCATCCATTCATTCGTCTATCCATCCATCCATCCATATCCACACATCCAACCACCTATTCTCTACCATCTATCTATCTATCATCTATAATCTATCATCTAGCTAGCTGATATATATCACCTATCTATACATCTGTGTCTGTCTACCTAGCTACTATTTATCTATTCTAACTAATCTCATTCATATTTTGTATTACAATCTATTCTATTTATTCTTATCTACTTGTTATATTATATATACTAATAGATGATAGACAAGTAGGTAGATAGATATTTATAAATACACAAGTATTTAAAATGAAACACTTTTTAGGGATAAAAAAATGGGTACCTTGGTAAATACAGAAACCGCTCTCTCCCCAGGAATTAGCATTCAGTGATGGGCCTGATTCCGTGTGTATTGACTCTTCACATCGAAGCACACGTAGGGGTCATTTGTGGGGAGAGCCTGCCTTGCACCCTCCACCCACCTCTGTAGCCCCAGCAGCACAGAGCCCCTTTCCGTGCCCCAGCAACTCCTGAGGTTCATCATGTGCCCTGTGACTGCTGGTCGGTTGTCTATCCCACGCACACACATGCACACACCAGGGTCACCCAGAGGTCCTCTTCACCCCATTTCTCCCCATCCCTGACCTGCACTGGAATCAGGACCAAGTGATACACATAAGTCAGTAACTGAATGGATGACTCAGTTTCTCTTACGGCCCGCAGAAAGAATTCTAGAACTCTGAGTGCTGCTTTTTAACTCCAGGGATCCAATAAACAACAGGAGGGGAGTTTGTGTCCAGTTCCAGAAAGCAGCTGAAAGGACATGGTGAGAGGCAACTTATTCCTGAAATCCCCTTTCGCACCATGTGCAATAAAACTGATATCCTGGAGAGTTACTGCGGCCAGCCTTTCTCCCACTGTGGTTCCAATGCACCTGGTTCTATTTCAGAGTGAGGGAAGTTAAATGGACTTCAATGTGATGCTGCGTGGTACACATCTGTGGACTCCCAGGCACCGCCTGGAGAGTTTTCTGGCATTTGCGGGTGGGAGGGCATGCTCCCTCTCCCGTCTAGCAGCTCCCCACACTGACGTGTGTAGAAAGAACTCTGTGGAAACCACCCTGTGTTCTCCTTAATCTGTTCACTTCCTACCTTCATACTGAAAGCAGCGTGACTAAATGTTCCTGAAAAATCATCACCACGTTGAAATCGTATGTGTCTTGCAAGTACCTCCTCATTACACGGAAGAAGAAGGCTGACATTATCGATTGATTATTTAGCTGTTTTTGAAATGTTTTAATGATGTGAAATATGATAATAGGACTGGTAGGAAAATCAATGCATCACATACAATTGAATCTTATGTACATTGACAAAAAAATTTTAAAAAAATATAGGGCATTTTGTGCAATGCCAGAGGAGTTGAAAACTGATTTTCTCCAAAAGGAAAGAGGTTTGAGAAATTCTTTTTTCCAAGTTTAGAAACCATTCAAACTTCATGAGTTTGCTGTTTTGATCATAATTTAAATCTCTTCCAGGTTTCTACCCTTAGGAAAAAAAATATGGCTTCATGCTTTTAGCACAGAAAGATCAAAATAGTATATTAAATACTCTCAGAAGACTTCTTGTACATATAAAAAAATTCACTGAGTTAATAAAAAATAAATCAGAAACAGGCCGATTCTCCCTTAGATTACACAAGCACCAAAGCATTAAGAAGATGAGGGATAAAAACTGGATCAATGAAAAAAACACCAATTACCAAACAGAAACATTTAAAGATCTCAATTATAGTTCAGAGTCACTATTAATACTCCCAACTAAAGTCAACATGTTCTGTGCAAACAAATGACATCATGTCTGCACACAAGGTGGACTCTTGACCATGTACATTTTCAGGGCTTTGTTGGAAATTGTAAATAAGGGGTAACAGTTGAATGGAATGGGTTATGGATTAGGCAGTAAAGACACTGTACTGTAGCCAAGTCAACTGACCAGCAAACAAAATCCTATCTGAAACAGATAAATTGCTCTCACTGTGTCCAACATCCCCTGTTCTAAGGGAATTTCCCTCGGAAACCCAAGCTGACCTTGGCCCACGACCGCAATGTAAGCCATCTAGGAAGAATGCGCCCAGCCAGGAGCGCATTGCAGCTAAAACCCGCTACCACCTGCCCATACGCTTCCCATTTCATCATGTCCCTTCTAGCCCCACAGAACCAATGATGAACTTCTCCTCCATGTTAGAATTCATTATAAAATAGACATGAAAGTTTCTACATGTCCATGAAATAAGGTGCTTGCTTGCTAAGGACCCATATCAGTTATGTATTGCTGCGTAACAAACAACCCCAACACTCAGTAGCTACAAACGACCACCATCTTATTTGCTCATGTTTCCGTGGGTCAGCAATTTGGCCTGGGCTCCACTGGGTCGTCCTTCTGCTGGTCTAGTCTAGAATTTGTCATGTGGAGGCAGTCAGCTTGCAGTTCAGCCAAGGATGGATGGATGAGCCCACCTGGGACCCACTCACACGCCTGGCTAGTGGTGCTGCTGTGACCTGAGCATCTCGCTTATGGTTGCTCATCTCAAGCTACCTTGGCTTCTTCACATGGGGGTCTCAGGGCTCTACATTAGAAGCCAGGACCACCTGATAGGCATGGGAGTGAACTGGCTTGAGACCACCCAGTCTCGTCGAAACCATCCTGATGATGGCGGCTGCATGAGCGACCCCTGACAAGACCGACAGAAGGACTTCCCAGTGGAGACCAGCCCAAGTGGCTGATTCATAGAATTATTAGCAGGGGCACCTGGGTTGCTCAGGTGGTTAAGCGTCTGACTCTTGATTTCAGTTCAGGTCACAATCTCAGGGTCGTCAGACTGAGCCCTGCATTGGGCTCTGCACTCAGGGCAAGAGTCTGCTTGAGGACTCTTTCTTCCTCTCCCTCTAACCCCCCACCTGCTCGTGCTCTCTCTCTCTCTAAAATAAATACATCTTTTAAAAAAAAGAATTATGAGCAAATACAGTGTTTGTTACAGTGAAGCATCAACCTTAGAGTTGATCTGGCATGCAGCAATAGGTAACTGGTCCAGAAAGTGTTACCTAGGGGAGGCTGTTCCTATAAAAAGAGCTAAAAACATCCTGTATTGGCTTTGAAACTGAGGGCTGCATAGAGTTTAGAAAAATAATACCGAAAATGGCTCCTGGAAGCTAGACAAAGAAATGATCACCTATGGTACGTAGTGAAGAAAGACGACAATGATAGCCTACAGTAACTTCGAAGATAAAGATGTGCCTAATAATCTCATCTTTGGAGAAGGTAGGGCTTTTCAACTTGAGCATTCTTGAAATCCGCAGTCAGAAAATTCTCTGTCATCAGCGGCTGTCACGTGCATCAGAGGATTTTTAGCAGCATTCCTGGCTTCTGCGCAGTAGACTCAATCCAGCGGCCATGAGTGTAGAAAGTATCACCTTTACATGAGCAAGCAGGTGCTCTGCAGATTCCAGTAACTGGCCTGCCATCTCCCATATAGCAAGCTGTAGTCAATTTTTGGGGCTGCCATAACCAATGACTCTCTTTCAATTCCAGAGGTTAGGAGTCTGGGAAAGATCTCCCTGTGCTAACATCAAGGTGTGCCCAGGGTTGTGTTCGTCTTGAAGGCCCTGATATAGAATCCATTCCCTTACTCCTGGAGGATGCCTGCATCCCTTGGCTCATGGCCTCTCCCTCCATCCTTAAAGCCAGCAACGGTGGATTAAGCCCTTCCCAGACAGAGTTAGTGTGATCTCTGCTGCCCTCCTCGATGTCTAAAAATCCTTGTGATCACGTTGGACCCACCCGGATAACCCAGGATCCTCTCCCGAAGTGAGCGGTCAGTGGATGAACAACCTTAATCCCATGTGCAATTTTAATCCCCCTTTTGCCCTGTAACCAAAAATATTCACAGGTCCTGGGAATTAGGATGTGGGTACCTTTGCTGGGGAAACCATTATTCTACCTACAGCAAAAGTAAAGGGGCAGAACTAATAACCAGGAATAGAAGAATGGGAGAGCAGCAGAGTGTTGTGGGGGAAAGGTTTTATCAGAAAGGTAGGAGTTTCTGGAAAAAACCCAAGGGAGGCTTCTAGCCCTGCCTGGGAAGCTCTGTGGAAGAAATCACACTAAAGTCACAATTGAACCTTGTGGTTTTTCCATCAAAATTTGGACAGCCCTAATCACACCAACTCTATTAAATTTACAATTGTCATCAATATGAAGGCAGGGTGGTTCGACATGAAGAATTTGATTTTGCTCAAGACACACACACACACACACACACACATTCTAGTCTAGATTTTAGTGTATTCTTCAGTAAATCTTTTTCTTGACCCTTACATGCATTATGCTACAAACAGGGAGAAAAATCCCATAATAAAATAAAACAAAAAACCCCACAGTGTTCTTGAAAGAGAAAAGAGAAGGAATATTTTGTATTTTGTTGATATAAACAGGGATTTCTCTCTAAGAGGCTAGAGGTGAGGCTGTCCAGGAAAGAGCCTCCACGTGGCAGGGTGGGATCCAGCAGCTGCCACACACAATATTGCCTGTCTGGGCTCATGTGTTGCGGGGAATGTGCGTATGTTTAATGAATTAGGTCATCTCTGTCTATAGTTGGACCCAGGCTCCCCATAAGCTTCCACCATGTGAGAGTTAATTTCTGCAGTGGAAGCAAATCTTAAAAATGGAAGTGTGAGGGACAGATGCATCTGGGCACCACGTGTCTAGAAGAATGTTCTTAGATATGGGTTATGTCGTAAATGGCTTCAGTTGGCATCACTTGCAGGGCTGTCCTGTCCCTTGTGTGTATGTAGGGGTTCGAAGTCTATGGGGAAAGAGGCAGAAGAGCTGCTCCAAGCTGGTAGGTGATACGCGGGACACACAATGGCGCCTAAAGAAAGGGTTTCCTGGAAAGAGAACCCAAGAAATGTCTATGGAGGAGCATCCAATGATGCCCGGTGCTGAAAATTGGGTTTTATTTGTCCACAAAGGTGTGGAGAACCAACAGTATGCATGAATTCATGTTGTGAACCAACCAAGGCATGAGGCAGGTGCACAGAAAAGCAAATCACTTCATTTGGGTGTTGCGGAGGGTAGGTTACTGGAACAATCAGTCAGTAATGATAAATATAATTCCTGTAGCAAGAGACTCATTTGTAAGGTCTCTGTCACTAAGACTAGGAGGTACGTGCTCGATTCTGTTGAAAATGGAAGCCATCAAAGCATTATCAATTGAAACCTTAACGTGACTTTATGAACGTCCAAAAAATTAATCTCTTTCCAGTGTTTCTGGCACCTAATGTGCTTTTAAATATTAATTCTACGCCGGATGTTATCATATAGTAGGCGGGTTTTTGCTTTGTCTTGTGTTTTGACCTCTGCCGGATCATTCTGGATGCATGAGACACCGTGTAAAGGAGGCATGGGGTGACCACACATCCAGGTCCACATGCAAAGTCGCAGGTAAACGTCATCATTATGACACTGTGAAGTTCCAAGCATTATAGGATCCATGCCCATATTCCTACACAGAATTAGGGAGAAGTTTCTTTTTGGTGAGATTCTTCTTGGTTCTATTGGTGGTTCTGTAAAGTTATGCAAATATATTCGGTTCTATCATTTTAGGGCAAACCAACTTGCAAAGTCACAACTGGAGGCCACGCCGACGTCAAGTGAATATTGCTACTGTAACCCTTGCAAGAGGCTGGCTCATATGTTTGCACAACTGCCTTCCAGATTTGTGGGTTTATGAGCCAGTGCATACATAGCTAGAAATGGGGGCTGCTCATCTTTTTTTTTTTTTTTTTAAGATTTTATTTATTTATTTGAGACAGAGAGAATGAGAGAGAGCACATGAGAGGGGGGAGGGTCAGAGGGAGAAGCAGACTCCCCGCCGAGCAGGGAGCCCGACGCGGGACTCGATCCCGGGACTCCAGGATCATGACCTGAGCCGAAGGCAGTCGCTTAACCAACTGAGCCACCCAGGCACCCTTTTTTTGGGGGGGGGGGCTGCTCATCTTATGACAGATGCGTGTTGCGTGCCTTGAGTTGTGCAAAAACAGCAGTGCATGTTCTCTGTGAGCTGAGAACGTGCGTTCTCGGCACAGCTGTGCTGTGGTTCTGATTTCTGGCCTTAACATAATGGCTCTTGTGCGTCAGTAAGCATCCGAGCAGAAGGGTTTAGCACACCACACCCCAAAACTGGGCTGTCGTGGAAATGCTAACGGAAAGCAATACTATTCAAAACAAATCTCCCCCTTCTACCTATATAAAGCCCTGTTCTGGTCAATTGTCCCTCTGGAAACCCATGCCCTACCTATTTGTTTGGGTAGACCGATCGGGCTACCATCAGCCCCAAAGGCATGCCCTACACAGTAGATGGGCAAAACCCCCATTAAGATCGGCTTTTTAAAACTAGATTTTTCATAGTTAAAATATTTACTAATTAAAAGTCTTCAGCAAATGTTGCCTTCTTGAAAGAACTAAGGAATGCATACCATTGTAAAGCCACTAAGTCCTCCGTCTGCAAAGCAAGCGTTCTCGATAACGGGTTTATCTAGACCCCACTACAAGCAGCCTCTTGGAACATGTTAGGGAATTTTACTTTGCATGTGCCCCGCATCTAGCCGCGCACGCGTCTCTCTACAGATGAGCACCCACATCTCCCAGGGCGGTGGATCCACACATCTTTCCTGCGGCATCGGATGAAGACTCCTGTGGGCTTCATGCCCTCATGCTTCTGCCAATGGGGAAACAGATGGTGTGAGTCGAGGCACCCTCTGGACGCAACATCCCTGCAACCCACACAAAGCAAAGTGGGGGAAATACTTGAAATCAGCGTCCGACACTCGGTCTGTTTCCATATGGCCTTCGTCCTTTCCAGAGACTAGTTTGCAATGAAGTCAGCATGATGGCTTTTTCTGGATGAGCCACACCTAAGATTGCAGAGTGATGAGCACCACGCAGCAGTTTGCAAGAGACAGCTGTTGGTGTTTAAAGGCACCACGCTGACACGTCCGTAATCATCCTCCAAGGGCTCCTTCCCTGCCGCGGATTTTCTCAAGGTGAGGGGCCAGTCTTTATTTTAATATCCCAGCCCACAAAAGTCACCAAATTCGACATCTAAAGTTACATTTATATTGGAGCAATTTGGAGGAAAAAAAAAACACGCTTCCAAAAAACATTGTCTTTGGTTTTCCTCTTTCCATAGCCAGCTGTCTTTGCCGAAGTAATTTTACTCCTTGTTTTTGTGAGCATCAGCAACTTTTACTCAGAAGGAGCTCATCAAAAACATGTTGCATTTTAGTACAAGGATAAAGGGGAATAGCCTCCTGTTTGTTTTCTCTGTTGTTTACGATTATTGAAGAAGGTTGCCTTTCTAAGTTGCATTTGGAGACAAATAATTATTGAGTCTTCCCATACTGTGGACACAGTGTGGAATAAATGGAAGGACAGAAAGTAACATCATTTATAATATATACAAGGTGACATTCATAAAGAAATAGCCATCAAGTTCTAGTTAAAATGGACACATGAGACTGGGTTGGTAAGTCCACAGGTCCTCCAAAGATTGCATTGCACAGAATGCAACAACTTTACCAAAATGTTGAAGAATTTATAGTGCTGGGAATTTGGCAGAGAAAGGTTACATGGAGGTGGCATGGGGAAGGTGGACGTAGGGACCGAACACAGCTGCGGGCTGCCATCTTGGGGTCGACTCTCTGAGTGGAAGCAACCCCAGCCCCTGGAGCCTCCTTCTCAATCACTTCTGTAAACAGGGGACAAAGTACTACCCATCCACAGGAGGGACTCCTGAGGAAGGAGAAGAAATGGATCTTTCTGAAGAGCATCTACTGCAAAAGCATGACAGATATTCTGAAATCGGGACAGAGTGTGTAGACACCAAAAGCCAGGCTGAGGAACCAATGAGACCGGTTCTCAGGACATGACCAATCTAGCATCACAACCCGCAAGACAAGTCCAAGAAGCAGAAAGCAAGGTCATCAAGGCAAATTTCAGAGCAAATGTTGAATCCTGGGGAAATGGACTGTGGTGGTTGTTTTGTTCTAATACAGAGAAGAGATCCAGCTAAGCCACAGAAGAAGATTCACTGCATCCAAGAAGACAAGCCTGTCTGACCAAAAGAAATCCCAGAAGGAAAAGTCGAAAAACAACTTTTCTGAGTTAACACAAAAGACCTGAGTCAACAGATGAAAGAAGTTCACTGAATTTAAAGAAATCACAGATACTCCATTAATCCCAAACCTTAACTCAAATGATAAAAGTAACCACAATGAAAAGGTCATAGGCAAAATATACGTAAAATTATAAAATAATAAAAATAAATAAAAGTATAAGATAGGTACGCCTAGTGTACAAATCTGTGTCAGTAAAACCTGGATGAGGTATGGGAATCTCTAAGAATCTGCACACTCGAATGCCCACTGGGTCCAGATGGGCAGGTTGATGACTGAGGCAGGTGGAGGTATGGAGACGCGGATGCGAATGTTAAGACCTGGAGTTGTCTGCTAAGTCACACTGAGTAAGTTCCAAATGAGAGTTTGTGTGCTCAGACGCTGGCTGCAGGTGCCGTCTTATAATTTACAAAGTATATTATAACTTATACTGATAATATAAAATAATAATACAGAATTATGATGCCTAGTTGTCATTTCTATAATCCAAAATCTGTCAGTAAATTCAAAGTTAAACGCTCTGGAGACCACATACACAGCCTGGAAAAGTCCTGTTTGTCCCACATAACAACTGGATTGTAACCCCCAATCTACCCACCTGCCTCCTCAAATTTGGTGGATGCTCAGCCCCCTCCCCCAACCACACCCCCTCGTCTTGCCTCTGTTCTTCTATTTTCTCTGTGTACTATGTTTTCTCTCTCCCCTTGGCTTCTTCCATTTGGATCTCCCTCTACTGCCTAAGCTGGTAAGCCCAGGGCCAGCGGAGCAAGGAGGGAAGGGAACAAAGATAAACCTAGGATTTGTACCCTGATGTCTACGTTAGGAAATGCACGGGGAAGGGGCCAAGATGCTCTGCAGAATTTGGGCACTGTTGCCCGGCTATGTGAGATGGTAGCAGTCCTGGAAAGGAGAGGGTTAAACAGCGAAGAAGCCACAATAGGGAGACTGGGAATCCCACACTATCCTAGGCATCAAGGAGGAAGAGCCTGGGAGAGGCTCCTGTTGGTGAACATGGCTAAGGGTTTCTACTGTGAGTCCAACATTCAGCGTTGAGCTGTCTCCTCGTCTCCCTGTGTCACTCACAATCGCGATGCCTAGAGCACACACAGCTCTGACGTGGGAGGCATGATGAGGAACGACAGACGTGATAACAGGGGGACTCTGTCCACTGGTAAAATGAAGCAAAAAGGACAGTGGGGTGGCACCAAGTGCAGGAATCTTGAGAAGACATAACTTGGAGCATTTAACCACCATCGCCGCCCGCCTTCGCCTCCAGATATCCTCAGAAACACAGGGAAGAACACCAAGAACCCTCATTGTAATGGGATTGCTAAAGTTCTTTTACTTGGGTTTCCAAGGGAAGGGTGACATCCAACATTTGGGGAGCTCGAAGCATCTACATGAGACTTCTCAAGACCCATCTGATGGGACTCTCTTCTTGGATTCTGCAGATGGCCTCAAGATGACCCCAGGTATTTTGTAAGCCACTCACGACCCAAGTCTCCTCTTCAGCCACCCCCTCCTCCTATACCATCTTGCCTTCCCTTCCAGAAGCCATCCTCAATGGGAGTGACTGTGACCCCCTCTTCCAGAGGACAAGGGGCAATGCCTAGAGACAGTTTTTGAATGGCACAACTGGGGATGCTCCTGGCATCTGTTGGGGGACACCAGGCATGCTGCTCCACACCCTACAATGCACAGGACACCCTCCCATAAAGAGTGATCCAGTCCCCGAATGTTGTGTCAAGATGGGGAAACCCTGAACTAAATCCATCATGGTGTCTCAACTTCCAACATGTCTTTGGTTCTTCCACGTTTCCCCACTCCTGTGTGTCTTCCTGCCTACATTCTAGTTATTTATATAGATTCGTTGTTAATATTCTTACTTAGACCTCCGTACGAAGAGGTGAGTTAATCATCGATCTTACAGCCACCACCACCCTCAGCAAGATCTCCCCTTATTGATGTGTCTTCCCCTTCACCCACAGCCCCGCTCCCAGCACAGCAACCCACATCCCCCGACCCCCACCCCGTGCAATCTGACATCTGCCCTTAACTATGCTCTTGGCTTGTAAAGTACACCGCATTGCATTGCCCTGCAAGTATGTGTTTTTCATTTATATAAATAGCACTGTGCTATAAATCTCATTCTGTTTCTGAAACACTCAACAAAATGTTTTTAAGACCTAACCATGTTGCCGAATTTCCGACTATTCTGCTGCACATCTCCAGGCGGCATGCGTCAACCATGTTTTATGAACTTTACATGCTGATGGCTACCTAAGCCGCCTTTGATTTCTTAAAGGCACGTGTAATACGCTGGATGTGTCACTTACGCGCTTCTGTAGGAATTTCTCTGGGATACATACCTAACAAGGGATATTGCTGGGTCATGAGATGTCTACTTACTTAGCAAAAATCTAGAGTGTGGCCAGACCGTTCTTCAGAATGTCAACCCCCACACTGATTATCACTGTCAGGGCAGGAAAGCTCCCATTTTCTCATACTCTGGAGACAAGCAGGTGTGTTCTTGTTTTATACAGTTTGCAATCCCAAAGCATACAAAAACGCCTCTCATTGTTGCTTTAATTTGCAACTCCCTGATCATGGATAGTCACGTGTTAAAAGGGTTTACTTTTTTTGCATTCCCTATTCTTGTACTTTGCCTGTTTTCTTTCTATAGGGTTTCCAGGGATTTTTTTCTGATTCATTTGCAAGAGTCCTACCTATATTCTAGCTAAGACTTCCTTTTTTTATATTTGGATATTACAAGTGATTTCTTCCATCCTTTCAACCATTCATTAAACTTCTCTGTGATGCCCTCGACACAAAGCCTTCATTTCAATGAAGTGAAATTCCTCTTACGATTTTTGCTTTCAGGATCCTGTTTAAGACAACTTTGCCCCCTCCAAGGCCAAAAGGATATTGTCCTTCATTTCCTTTTACTTTATTTGATCATCAATACATAAGTGTTTAATCCATCTAGGGGTCTTCCTTGTATGCACTGAGAAGGTGCGGACCCAGTTTCGTCTTCCTTCATATTGTGAACCAGTTTCTCCAACACCATCTTTCCAACAATTCTCCCCTTCCCTTATTAATGCACAAGGTCCTACTTCTCAAGCATTAAAGGGCCATATTAAGAAAGCGCTAATTTGGGGGAACTCCGTGTCCCATTTTTCTTTTGCCGCCCTCACTAACAGTGCCTATGTGTTCTTGCTGCTTTGGGATTTAGGGGCACCATACTTGTGGGACAAATCCTCACTCTTCGCCTTTTCTCCCACAATGGACTTGGCTTGTTTCAGTTGTGTTTTTTTCATATCCTTTAAACTAGTTTAACAATTGCTCAAAAATCAGTATCTTCATTGGTAGCATATTTGGATGATACATTAATTTGAGAAAGAATGATTTTCTTTATGAGGTAGCTTGGGGCTGCCCCAAAAGGAGAGCATGAGATATAAGCTATGTGTGGGCACACTGTTATGGGATGTGGTCCCAGGGAGCAGACACGAAGAACAGGAGGGACAAAGCAGAGGAGGAAGCGCCAGCATCAGGATGCATTACTGGTTTGCCCATCGCCATGATGGGTCCCTTTGGGGTGGAACATCTGGCGGATTGCAATGGTTTCTGCCATGGATTGTACACTTTCTGCCAAGTCCAGGTATTACACCTCCTTTTAAAGCCTTCCTTGCATCTCACCCCACCCCATCTGGTCCCTTAGGCGATGCTCTGGATGTAGCACACACCTCTCAACCGACGGGTAGGGAGATGAGGAAGTTTTAACTCCTTTTTCCTACAAATTCCCCGCATCACCAAGCACTGCATGTAACCACCATGTGTTCTGTGAGAGTTCCCAGAGCATCCCTCTCTTCTCCAACGAGACGTGCCTTCCTCCTCTAAGCATTTCACAACTCAGCCTAAGTCGCCCAAGTGCACAGATGGGCCAATCCATTGTCACTCCTTGCTCTTCTCACATGCCTCTATGGACACTGAGGTTCTGGAAATCAGGTTTTGCTGGACCTCAACTGTTGTATTCTCATACAGAGAAGAGCCTTCCATACTCTTGTAGAACCACACACACACAAACACACAAAATACAGAAAATGCGCATTATTACTAAGATACACATTAAACATGACTCGCTTAGTTTTTTTAAATCACTCTGAAATCATACCACATCTTCCTCCAACATACCACCTTCTCTCCTCTACGCTATTTCAGAAAAGCACAAAGATGTAATCTTACTATTACCTTCCACCCACAACAGAGGTTTAGAATAGCTTGTTTTTTAAGCATGGCCTTGGCCGCAACGGCATCAGCTAAGACCAGAAAAAGGACAGACAGGAGAAAAGCCAGAGCAGAAGGTAAAGTCCACTGAATTACGGTGGGTGACCCCTCCCACGTCTACAGCTCACATGTCCTCCTCAGTAGGATTCACTGATTCTGCCTCTTCTGTCTTGTTTATACACCTGTTGCCAACACACAGCTCTCTGTGTCTCTAGCACCCTAATCCATCTGGTCACCTCTTAGTGTTCCCGTCATCTCCTTCCTCCCTTCCTCCATGACCCACATTGATAAGCCTTCTGATGACTCACTTCTGTTTTACAGCTCATGGCCCCACCTGCCAATAAAGTATTGTAAGTGAACACTCCAAAACCCTGTGTCCTCTGGTCCAGAAATGGCAGAAATCTAAGGTAACCCAAAGAACGATCTGTACCATTATTATTCGTCCAAACTTCTTTTTTTAATGAAAACCACGTTTGTGGGTTGGAGCCATCCAATCCAGATGTCTCCGTGGTGACCATAAGAAGAGACATACTCTGGCTTCTCTGTTCCCTTTTCTAGACTCTCAATAAAAGCTCAGTTGTCCTCCATGCTCTGTGGATGCACACGTTGTTATTTGTTGCAACCACGTCATCTGCAAAGCACATTTCGCGCACACTTTCTGCATAATGTGTGATTTCTGCCAGTGCTCATACACACCTACAGAGTCTGCAACAACTATGCTGGGTGTTTGTCTCACGCAAGAACAACCTCATTAAAAGTGGGTATGCCCTTCTCACGTTGGCCACGCTCGGATTAAATATAGACCTTTGCCTTCTAGTTCATTGTTGTACCAAAACAAAATGTCACGGCAAATGGAAAGCCACTGAATTTATTAATTCAAAATGCTTTCCTTTGCCCAGAGAAATAAAGCCCACCTGTATAAATATGAGAAGGCCAGGAAAGAACCGTTTACTTATTATTGTAAAGCCTTAAAGACAGTGGGAAGGGACTCTCTTGTTTATTTTTTCAACACCAATTAATATTTAAATCCACGGCAATGGCAGGACAAGCGTGAGAACCTGGATAGATAGGGATATAATCAAACATTTATGAAATCACACAGAATACCTTGTCTGGTAGTTACTCTACGTAATGCCAGAATCATTTAGGGTTCCTTGTGGGTAGCATGATATGCTTGCGGAGAATGACCGGCCCTCACAGACCTAGAAGTCCAATGTATTTTTTTTTCTCTCCAACTTTAAAAGCGCTGCCAAATCTGGGATAAAAGCCAACCCGAAAAATTTTGCACTGTTAGCAAAAGAACAATTAGGGCATCCCGGGTGGATTAACTTATGGTGTCATTCTTTGGGCCGTTTTATAGTATTTGTTAAGATTTGTTTTCTTTAAGTCAATCTTATTTAGACTTCTTCCTGAGTAAAAGCATATGGAGATCACAGGATGATTGTCCATCTGTCACAAACAATTTGCAACAATGCCCTTTGTAGATGGCCACCGGTTTGGCACCCCAGACTATGGGATGCCCGCAAGTACCAATATACCCCAAATATTACCTGGGACATACTTATTCTTACCACTAATACATTAACCAGTCAAATTAGAATTTGGGGAGAATAATGAATGATTTTTAAGTATAAGTTTGAAAAAAGTGAGTAATTTTTACAGTAAAAATATGTTCCATGTAAATGTGGGATATACTTATGCTTAAAAATTATTCATTATTTTCAAGTAAAAGTAAATAAATTTTTTTAAATGATTAACTTTGAAAGTAGAAGTATGGGGTGCCTGGGTGGCTCAGTCGTTAAGCGTCTGCCTTCGGCCCAGGTCATGATCCCAGGCTCAGGTCATGATCCCAGGGTCCTGGGATCAAGTCCCGCGTCGGGCTCCCTGCTCTGCGGGAAGCCTGCTTCTCCCTCTCCCGCTCCCCCTGCTTGTGTTCCTGCTCTTGCTATCTCACTCTCTGTCAAATAAATAAAATCTTAAAAAAAAAAAAAAGAAAGAAAGTAGAAGTATGTTCCGTGCAAATATGGGACATACTTCTACTTTAAAATTATTCATGATTTACCCAAAGTTCAAATTTAAGTTGGGACATACTTCTACTTAAAAAATTATTCATGATTTATCCCAAATTCAAATTTAAGTGAGCCTCCTATATTTTATCTGGCAAACCCACCTTTATGAGCAGAAACTATAGCTTTTTTTTTTTTTTTTTTTTAAAGTAGCAGATGATACCATGATACCACCTTGGTGTTGGGTGTTGGGAGAAATATTTAAACATTGTCCTTCTGAAGCTATCAGATACGATATTGTCTTAACTCTGCCTCACTGCCCATCAGGGACAATTTGCTCCAGAGCTTATCTGCAGGATTGGGAGCCCACACCAGTCACCAAACGTGTGACCATCTCCTTGTGCATTATGATGACGGTCAGCCATTGAAATTCTCCAGGATAAAGCCCACAAAGAGAAAAGAGGGGGAAAAAAAAGTCTCTTAAGGCAGCAAATGGCTGTCCCATGTGTTTATACTTAGGTCAAGCCTTACACTCCTGATACCTCGTTTCCTAACTCCTCCCTGCTTTGTATTCCCCTGGCAACTTCTGCCCAAGCTTGTCTGAGCTGGTCCCAGACAAGAGCGGGCTCAGAGCACCACTGTGTTCCATCATTGAAAGATACACCCATGGAAGACTCACAGAGCGGAGCTTAAAAATCCCATCCAATCCCATCTAATCCCATCCCAGCCGATTCAAATTGGGAAAGTGGCCTTTCATTCTCTACAATGGGATAAAGGGGCTCGCCCGGTTCCCAGCACCATCATGGAGCTCGAGGAGTTTATGGAGAGGGTGATCCTGTAGGAGTTGCACATAGGCATTGTTACGAAAAAATATAAAGCAGGGAACAGAAGCGTCGTGTCTCCTATATTATTCAGGAATCTGCTGTTTTTCAATGAATAAAGTTCTAGAAAGTTTGGTCTCTTGATGAACATCCAACACTCATGCCTTTTGCAGAATGGAGGCCAGTCACTGGGGAGGGTGTAAACAGGCAAGAAGCCCCACTGGGGCTCTGGACATTATGGAGGCTAGGGACGCTGGGAGAAATTGTGGACTCTAGTCTGGTAGACCTGAGTTCGAGAGGAATGCAATATGGAAAATATGCCCAACAACGCTCCTCTCTGAGTGGTTCCTGTGGGATGACATGAGAGAGGGATTTGGAGATCACCGTGTCCCCGTGAGCCTGGTCAGCACTGCTGTCCATTCACGGAGGAGACGTATCTAAGGAACAAAAGTGGCCAGAGGTCAGCTTGACCCAAGCCAGGAGAAAATAAGACTTATATCCGTTGGTTCCCAATGTCCTTTTTGGGTCCAAACAGAAATTAAATTCCTTCTCAGTGTATTTCTGTGGTGGGTCAAGGAAATGTAATAAGATACTTCTAAGAGGCTCTCAACAGAAATGGTGAAAATTGCTTTTGGCATGAGAAGGGCCAGCTTTCTGGAACCGGTACCAATGGGAAATAGCAGATCCTTGAATAATGTAGGAGACACAAGGCTTATGTGTCTTTATAGTCTTTACATAACTGTGTGTGTGTGTGACTTGCTAAGAATATTATCATTAATGGAAGAAATACGGTGTCTGCCTTTATGGACCTCAAAAGCATTGGAAAGCAACCATTAAACTTAAGACATTATACATAATTATAGGATCTACTGTTGATGTTAAAATTACTTATTTACATCATGTTGCCCTAGCAGCCGCGGGGGAGGGAGCTCCTTCCTCCCGCTGGTCCCTTCGCAACAGCAAACACTCCCACAGTCAACCCACCGAGACCACTTCCCAGCGTTCTGTGTGCAGACAACACACACACACGGTGTTCTTCCTGAACTCACAGCTCTGGTCTCTGTCCTTGATCTTCAGTCCGTACTGTTTCCCATCCATGTCGCTGACAAATATATTTGACCTCATCAGCAATGACGAACCAAAGACACTGTCAACAAACTGTCCGAAACGGGGCTCAGCCTAGTCCGCGTGTGGCTAAATAGTATTCATCTGAAGTTGTGTGCGAATGGTCTCCCGGCTGGGAAGCGGTTCAGCGGGACATAAAATGAAAAATGTGGACCCACTTCCCTAACGCTACATGCACTGACCCAATGGAACAGGGATATTCGTGCATGTCAGGGAATATTAACTCAGAGTCGAATGTGGTTTTTTTTTTTTTTTTACAGTTGAGCTGTTTCCCTTCTTGGAGGAGCTGCATAATGCAGAATACTCTGAAGCCCAAACCAGTGTTGAGTTTTCCCTCCAGGCTCTGTTGCGTGGCCCAAATACTACAAAAGTAAGAACACATCTTTTAAGCACGTGCGTGGAGACTTGCCATGGAAATGAAGATTTTTTAAAATTTTTTATTTTATTTTTTAATTTTAGTAGGCTCCATGCCCAACGTGGGGCTTGAACTCACGACTCTGAGATCAAGAGTCACGTGTTCTACCGAATGAGCCAGCCAGAACGCCCCAAGCTGAAATGTATTTTTGAAATAAAAGGTGCCTTCCACTCTTGGCACCTTTCTGGAATAAATTAAAACATACGAGTTTGTGAGAACCACAGGCACCGCCCCAAAATTCTGAAATGATGCGGCTTGAGGCGTTCATGAAATAATGAGCAGACTTCAGATCTGATAAGCCCTATTAAAAACAGAAACCACGGAAACATTCGCAAACAATAACTATTCTCCCTTTAATGAGCCAAAATGAAAAAAAGTACATGGCTCCCCATAACCTGTCGTTACCTCGTTGGTAGGAAAAAAAAAATAATGTTGCATAACGCACATGTGGGATGCAGAATTAACATGGACAGAATTTTGCCTAACTATAATTTTCCAATTATTCTGATGTAAGGGGACTCGTCTACCTGTTTCTAAGAAGTGTAATTTATTGTTCTCCAACGGTCTCCTTTGGTGTGCGCGATTCTAATGTCTTCCACATGCCTGCACCTGCCCCAAGGGGGACGACACGGCTGGAAGGACTGGGATATTCGATCTAAAGTCTTCGGTCATGGAAGGCTTGAACAGTACCCGTGAACTGTTCCGACATTTATAGAGGGAGCTGGCATGATGATAGATAGCAAGGGATGGACAGGGCTTGAGAGGCCGCTCCAGAAATGCCCATGAATACCAGTGGACGCTGGAGATACTGAACTTGGGCTTTGTTGTCAAAACCCAAACAACAGAGCAGAACCGAGAATCCGTTAAAAGTTTTCCTCGACAACCTGCCTCGATCTCCCTCCACGGCCACCTGCTTCGTGTTTCCAGACCTTTTCTGTGGATGCGGGTCCCCCAGATGCACACTGGAAGATGTATGTTTCCTACACGTGCACCCTCTTTCCCCAAAAGCAGGCACGCTGTCCTCGGAATTTGGTGAGTCACTTTTTCACGTGTCGATATGTCGTAGAAATCTTGCCCTGACCCAAAAAAGAGGTCTTTCCATGTTGGTTTTTTTTGTTCTGTTTTGTGTTTTTACATCTATAGCGTACTCTGTATATTGGACGCACTGTGGTTTCTTTTCAAATTCTGCCTTAATTTGATGGTTATTTCTGAAGCCGCTGTATTCTTGTTTCGGTTACTTTCTTAGTACTTTTCATGGAGAATAATAAAAGAAACCAAAGGATCTGATAATCCCGCCACAGAGAAATTTTTTTTTTTTTAAAGATTTTATTTATTTATTTGACAGAGAGAGACACAGTGAGAGAGGGAACACCAGCAGGGGGAGGGGGAGAGGGAGAAGCAGGCTCCCCGCAGAGCAGGGAGCCCGACGTGGGACTCGATCCCAGGACCCTGGGATCATGACCTGAGCCGAAGGCAATCGCTTAACCAACTGAGCCCCCCAGGCGCCCTCGCCACAGAGAAATTTCTGTTGCCCTTTTGTTTCAATAAGGGATGTATGCCCACGGCAAGAAAACTCAAGTGTATGGACATTACCTCTTTACCGTGCTTGCCTTGCAAATATAAATCAGTAAGAAAAGATAACCTATAGGATGGGCAGGTAACATAAATAAACATTTCACACACTTAAAAGCAATATGCATAAAGTAACTCTTAATCATAGGAAACAAGCTGAAGATTGCTGGAGGGGAGGGGGTTGGAGGGATGGGGTAACTGGGTGATGGACATTAAGGAGGGCACGTGACGTAATGAGCACTGGGTGTTATGTAACACTGATGAATCAAAGACCTGTACTTCTGAAACCAATAGTTTATATGTTAATTAACTGCATTAAAATTTAAAAAATTAATTTAAAAACACACTGAAAGTAGCATGTAAGAGACGGTGAATTGGTTCATCTAAAAATGCCACAAAACTTTTTAAAAAGCCACCAATCAAGGTGAAAGAGTTTTTGCCTACAAAACTGGCAAAAAAACAATTTTTAAGTATAATAGTCTATCAACAGTCTGGGGAAAACTTTAAAAAAAAACAGTCCATTGAGGGGAAACAAAAGGAATATTTTCTGGAGGTTCATCAGCCAATCTTGGCTAAAATTTGATAGGCATCTGTAAAGAGGACATTTGGAGGAGGAAGAGGAGGAGAAGGGGTGGGCATTTCTCTATTTTGTATGCGTGTGTGAATGTTTAAAGTTAAAATCCTGGAGGCAGGGAGACAGAGGAATGGTGGGGAAGCCACTTGGGGTTGCTCCCCACATGAGGGTGAGAGATGCACGCTGGCCCCACCATTCTTCCTCCTCCAGCAGGACCGCCAATGCCCCGGGGAAAGCACACAGACCCTGAATGAAGCCCCTTGAGCTACCAGATGCACCGGAAGAAGGTGAGGAAGAGCGGAGGCATTGTCCACGCTCCCCCGTCCCTCCAAGGGGACACTAAACCCATCCAGGACCCGTGCTCCTTCCTCTACTTTGACTTCCAGTGCTGGCTTGTTCTAGTTCTCGAAAACGGGACCGTGCCATCTTGCAGGACTGTGTGAGCCAAACTGGTGACAGCTTGCAATCCAATCATGGCAGGGGTGAGTCTTTACACACCGGAAATGGGCAAAAGCTGCAAGTCTGGGCATTATTTTCCCAGGGGGTAACTGGCTTACCAGCACACCACTATGGGAGACCTAAACCTAAACGGTGTCTGCAAGCCACAAACTGGTTTTCACGGTGTGAATGGGATATGCTGGTGGTAGGGGTGACAGGTGCAATAATGAATGTGCAGTGTGAATCTGGAATGCCTCCAGGAAAAATTCTGAGCTACCAGGATGTTCTCAAAGTAAGCCAGGAGACCCAAGAGCGTAAATGTAAACTGAGGAGACACATGCGTTCCGCCGCCAGTTTCTACTTAGACACAAAGCAGACGGGTAAACCTGAAAATAGGAACATCTGCAATGCAGAAATTCAGCCCACTGCAACCTCCCTGTTGTTTAGAACAGCTGCCAAGAAAGACAATAATGTTTTTCAGAAGATCTGCTAATTTACTTTGTCTTTTTTTTTTTTTAAGATTTTATTTATTTATTTCAGAAAGAGCAAGAGAGCACGGAGGGGATGGGAGAAGCACACTCAACGCTGAGCAGGGAGCCCAATGCAGAACTCGAACCCAGGACCCTGGGATCACGACCGGAGCCGAAGGCAGACACTTAACCGACTGAGCCATCCAGGTGCCCCTCTGCTAATTTACTTTCAAATGTTATAGAAACACGCTGAGCCCACGTAGGTGAAGGCCCCTCCCAACGCTACACACAGACTGTACTCAAAACATAAAGTGGCCGCCAATAAAAAAGTGAAATTAATAAAAGTTTTATTTGGCATTCATAACCTAAAATAACAAGCAAGCCCCTTGCTAGGGGATCAGTGGCCAAGTTCAGAAGTGGAAGGAACGGTGAAGAGTGATTTATAATGATTTCTTTATAACATTGGCTCCACGACGTGACTCCACTTAAAAGCACATTATTTCAAGAAAAGAGAAGGTAACTATCGGGCTGGCAGACAGACTCACAGAAGCAAACAGAGAGTCAGACTCGGGTACGGCGGGAAGCTGGAATGTGGACAACGGAGTCTTCTATAAACAGGGAAAAGACGGACTCAGGAAAAAGCAGGGAAAAGAGAAAGAAGAGGCAGAACGAAGTTGCTGTGGGATGTTCTAAATGAGCAAAGAGGCTGGGGCATCTGGAAGTGGAGTGACAAGTCTGATATGCTGGAGGGCAGATTACGGACGGCTTTCCCCATATTGTGAGGATATTGTCTTTTGCTTGGAGGGCAATGGAGAGCCACTCCAGCGTTTGGAGCAGAAAGACATGCACATGAATAATTGCTATCACTAATGAGTAAATGGGAGTGCAGGGCAGCTAACTCGCCCGCCATCTTGGCTCCAGGTAGATATAAAACCTGGACTCAAACCCAGGTCTGTTCCAACCACCCAGCCTGACTCCTTCTGCTCACGATTCCCCACAGTGCTCTTGTAAATACTTTTGGCTTTGCAAGAGATCTAACATTGGTGATATTTAGAAGAAAAGTCCAAGATGGAATCAGAGGTGGGAAATGGAATCCATCAGAAAATGCCCTTTGCGTGCCCACTGCAATATGGAGACTCCATATGGGCATCTTCAACACCTCCTTTCCCCCTCGTTGAGTACCTTGCCCAGGTGCACTTTCTATCTCTGCACTGGGAGCTCTTGTTGTATAAAATGGTTTGCAACTTTTTCTACCTCGTGTCTCTAGTTCCATGCAACTGGAAGGCTGCACAAGTGAGGTCAAACTCTCGTCGGCATGACATGTCCTAGCTTTCAACGTGTCATGATTCAGGCTGTTGCTCTGGCACCAAGATCAATCTTGTTGTAAATGTTGAATTGAAGCTTGTTCTCTCTTTGCTTTGCCTTCTTTGCGAGCAACCCCCAAATGCTCCCCAACGTTAAAATATTCTTTAAGACCATGGTTTTCCAAGAAAGCCAGTCAAGAAATGGGCAGAAGACATGAACAGACATTTCTCCAAAGAAGACATACAAATGGCCCACAGACACATGGAAAAAGGCTCAACATAGATATTGATAGTTGTGTGAATCTCTATGTGGTTAAGTAGGTTTTGTTTCTGTGCTATGTTTAAGACATAGATGCACTGTTTAAAATTATCCTATTACTCCTTAATAGTATAATATTTACAATATTAACTGAATATTATGCTATCTACATATTATAATACTTAAAACTTTTTCAAAAATTAATTTTAAATATTGAATATTACCAGTTTGAGGCGTGAACTACGTGCTTCTTAAAGAAAAAAAAAAAGGATTTTTAAAGTGGGTTATCTGCAGGTATCTTGCCTGGCTAGAAACGAAATCTACTACTGTATTGAAACCCTACCATGAGGTTTATTTATTATTACTTAAGGAATTTTTAAAAAAATTTTTTTAAAGATTTATTTATTTATTTTAGAGAAACGGGATGGGGGAGAGGGAACACCTCAAGCAGACTCCCCGCTGAGCACAGAGCCAGGTGCAGGGCTCAATCTCACAACCCTGAGATCATGAGCTGAGCCAAAATCAAGAGTCAGATACCCAACTGACTGAGCCACCCAGGCGCCCCTTAAAGAATGTTTTTTAAAGCACAAAAGCCAACTTTCAGTGAAGACCAATGCACAGAAAACAGGAATCGCCAAATGAGATCGAAGAAGGAAAATAAAAGTATGGGGTTAAGACACAGGGAGATGGATAGTATTTCAGGGTCTTCCATCCTGACAAGGACGGGCTGGATTCTTCAGTGGCTTCAGCAAAGCCACTGCTTTGAAATAGTGAAGACAAACACGTGGAGACCCGCCAGTACCTATTTCTCCTTGAAAAAGAGAACACACCAGTGCATCAAGAACTCCAAATGCCTATGCAGATCCTCAACAAGGATCAGGGAAGGTTAGCGCAGGGGCTGGCTGCCCCATCACCAGCTGCCAAGAGCTGACAAAGATATTCCACCACCGTTAGGAAGGGAAATCCATCCAATTGGATTCCCAAAGCAGACTGTAAAACGTAATGGCAATATCCATTGACTATGGCAATTCTGACCCAAAGTTGTTAAAAAAAAAAAAAAGTTGGACCAACTTTCTGTCAAAGTACAAATTTACAGAGATTGGGAGTAAGAGCTGCAGAAAAGAAAATATTACGTAATGATGGACCATTAATATCTGCCCTATAAAATGCTCATGTATTGGCCAGAAGGCTGGTGTGTGCCATGTGGGATAATGGGAATGAAATGGAAAAAAAAAAAAAAAAAGGATTCCAGTTTTTGATTCGTAGATGTCACGGGAAAGATGGCAATAGGTTTCTTCTCGACCCCAGTGGCTTTCAATCCCTCCTTAAATCACCAATACTGAACTCCGATTTAATGTGGAAAAGTAAAGAGATTCAGAGCAGGCAACCACGGTTTGTGCAGAAAACTGTTTTTCTAACACCAAGCAAGATGCAAGAGTGGGTCATGCATTCAATTTGGTGCGTCCCCACTAGTACTAAAAATAATTTGAAACAAAACAGTGCTCTATTTAGACATTAATAAAACCATGTTTAAAAACACTATTTCTGGGGGCGCCTGGGTGGCTCAGTTGGTTAAGCAACTGCCTTCGGCTCAGGTCATGATCCTGGAGTCCCGGGATCGAGTCCCACATCGGGCTCCCTGCCCGTCGGGGAGTCTGCTTCTCCCTCTGATCCTCCCCCTCTCATGCTCTCTGTCTCCCATTCTCTCTCTCAGATAAATAAATAAAAAATCTTTAAAAAAAAAAAAAAACACTATTTCTGCCTTATTAGTATCATAAGTTAGAAGTGTCTTGCTCGGAATGTTGAAAAAGAAAAGCAAAGCCGGCGGCATCACAATTCCGGACTTCCAGCTCTATTACAAAGCTGTCATCATCAAGACAGTATGGTACTGGCACAAAAACAGACACATACATCAATGGAACAGAATAGAGAGCCCAGAAATGGACCCTCAACTCTATGGTCAACTAATCTTCGACAAAGCAGGAAAGAATGTCCAATGGAACAAAGACAGTCTCTTCAACAAATGGTGTTGGGAAAATTGGACAGCCACATGCAGAAGAATGAAACTGGACCATTTCCTTACACCACACACAAAAATAGACTCCAAATG
>NC_138385.1:105002667-105030915 GCF_054177405.1 Leptonychotes weddellii | reverse complement strand
GTATGACCCAGCATTTGCACTACTGAGTATTTACCGCAAAGATACAAATGTAGTGATCCGAAAGGATACATGCACCCCAATGTTTATAGCAGCAATGTCCACAATAGCCAAACTATGGAAAGAGCCAAGATGTCCATCAACAGATGAATGGATAAAGAAGATGTGGTATATATATACAATGGAATATTATTCAGCCATCAAAAGGAATGAAATCTTGCCATTTGCAACGATGTGGATGGAACTGGAGAGTATTATGCTGAACGAAATAAGTCAATCAGAGAAAGACATGTATCATATGATCTCACTGATATGAGGAATTCTTAATCTCAGGAAACAAACTGAGGGTTGCTGGAGTGGTGGGAGGTGGGAGGGACGGGGTGGCTGGGTGATAGACACTGGGAGGGTATGTGCTATGGTGAGCACTGTGAATTGTGTAAGACTGATGAATCACAGACCTGTACCTCTGAAACAAGGAATACATTATATGTTAAAAAAAAAAAAAAAAGAGAGAGAGAGAGAAAATAGTAGGAAGGGAAAAATGAAAGGGGAAAATCAGAGGGGGAGACTAACCATGAGAGACGATGGACTCTGAAAAACAAACTGAGGGTTCTAGAGGGGTGGGGGTGGGGGGGTGGGTTAGCCTGGTGATGGGTATTAAAGAGGGCATGTTCTGCATGGAGCACTGGGTGTTATACACAAACAATGGATCATGGAACACTACATCAAAAACTAATGATGAAATGTATGGTGATTAACATAATAAAATAAAATAAAATAAAAAAGTGTCTTGCTCACCTTTGGTTTCAGGTGTGTTTGTGTGTGGGAATTCTGGATAGTTCTGCCAAATGCCACAGTGAGGGTTTGAAAATCATGGCTTATAGGATCTCATGTTAAGCCTCAATGATGTTCAAGATTATATTCTGTGGCTAAAATTTTTTAAAAAACACAAGAAACAACAAGTGTTGGCGAGGATGTGGAGAAAAAGGAACCCTCATGCACTGTTGGTGGGAATGCAAACTGGTGCAGCCACTCCAATATGGAGATTCCTCAAAACATTAAAGATAAAATTACCATATAATCCAGTAATTCCACTACTAGCTATATACCCAAAGAAAACAAAAACACTAATTCAAAAAGATATATGCACCCCTATGTTTACAGCAGCATTATTTACAAGAGCCAAGATACAGAAGCAACCCAAGTGTCCATCCATAGATGAATGGATGAAGAAGATGTGGTGTGTGTATACAATGGAATATTACTCAGCCATAAAAAAGGATGAGATCTTGCCATTTGAGAGAACATATATGGACCTAGAAGTCCATTTCACTTAAGTCAGAGAAAGACAAATACCATGATTTCACGCATATGTGGAATCTTAAACAAATGAATAAAGAAACAAACAAACAAACAAAAAGCAGAAAGAGACCCATAAATGCAGAGAACACCCTGGTGGTTGCCAGAGAGGAAGGTGGGGAGATGGATAAAATGGGAGAAGGGGAGTGGGAGATATAGGTTTCCAGTTAAGGAGTGAATAAGTCATGGGGATGAAAGGCACAACACGAGGAATACAAACACAAGTGTAATAGCATTGTATGGGGAAAGATGGCAGCTACCCTTGTGGTGAGCATAGCATTAACGTATACAGAAGTTGAGTCACTATATGGTGTAACACTCTGTGTCAACTATACTCAAATCTTTTTTTAAAAAAGATTATATCCTGAAAGAAGCATAGATTTCCCAAATTCAATCCTCAGGGACCACTCCCCTTAAGACAAGGGATAGTGTAGAGTTGGGTTGGGAAACAAAGGAACCCAAGAGATAGAAAATGCATCTAACCATCTGTTGACAGTGAAATGGGTATTTCCAGGGCATTAAAATGCATCTATCATCATGCCAAATTTGTCCATCCTGGCCTTTCAAACATTTGGGTCATTATTCATCCTCGGCAAAACTCAGCACGGTGCAGAATGACCCCAAGAACTCAACATCTCTGAGGGGCAGGTGCTCTTTGTGCATTTCCCACTTACTGGACTGACCTTGCTTTTTACCCTTTGCCTTCTGTGGGGCTCCACCCCCCACCCTTTTACCAAGGTACTGCTTTTAAACAGCCTGCACACAAATTCTGATGGATTATTAAGAATTGTTTTTCGGCCAGTGGCTTTCCAAGACATTGCTCCCAAGGGCACTCTAAGAGCTGGTTTTGTACTGGGCTCGAAGCCAAATGCTTGTAACGAGATACTAAAGCCTGAGTCTTTTCTCCATGATGTCCTTGAGAATGAAGATCGTTTCGGGTGAAATTCAAGACCCAGGTGGGCAGGTCCCCGCCTTGTTGGCTGTGGGAGAGACAGAGAAATGGGGAGCTGTTGTTCGACGGGCATGAAGTCTGGGTTCTGCAAGATTACGTTTCAGAGATGTGTCGTGCCTATAGTTAGCTACATCGTAATGTGCACTGAACATTTTGTTGAGGGTAGATTTCGTATTATGTGTTCTTTACCGCAACAACAAAAGTTTATCTCAGCTTGTAACTTCACAGGTTACAAGATGGTTTCTTGCATGAACTTTTGGAAGGCATCTTGCCTGTTAAAATAGACCCTCAGATGGGCTGACTGAGCGGAGTTTAAGTAGATCATAGTTTTCTGCCTAAAGCAAAGCATCAAATCCCAAATTCTCCCATGAATACAGTCACCATAGGTCTTCAGCGTTTTGAGTTTTATCTGGCGTCCAATGTTTGCATCAGAGGGAACACAGAGAATCGGGTTCTTAGTTTCTTTAACCAAGTCTTGTTAGTTTTATTATGGAAACATCACATGGTTCATTGGAGTGAGAAGGAACCAGATGGTGCTTAAATCTGGGCTCTGAGATGTATGAACTGTGAGATCTCAAATCAATAACTTGAGTCTTTCTCGGGCTCCATTCTGCTACCTTTAAAGTGGACAGGTACCCTACACCTGGCAGTATTTTTAAGTATTAGATGATAATGGAATTGCTGGACCATGATAGCTCCATCTTTAGTTTCTTGAGGAAACTCCAGTTTTCCACAGTGACTGCACCAGTTCGCATTCCCGCCAACAGTGCACGAGGGTTCCAATTTCTCGACATCCTCGCCGATGCTTGTTATCTCTCGTCGTTTTCGATGACAGCCAGTCTAACAAGGGTGACATGAAGTCTCACTGGGGTTTCAATTTGTCTTTCAAAGAGATCCCCGCACTCCCATGTTCACTGTAGCACCACTCACAACAGCCACGATATGGAAACAATGAATGAGTGGATAAAAAAGATTTGTTACATACGTATAAATCTTCTCCTGAAGTGTTTTGGGGACAAGGTTATCGGATCCTTTTAACAAAAATGCAAAATGACATGGCTTCCAGGGAAGTGAGAGACCTGCATGAACAGAATGTGTGGTGTAAAAAAAAGGAAAAAGAAAAATCCCTATGAGGGCATCCAAAAAAAGTCAAGGACACACTCCCTGGATCATCTCTAGCAGTCCTTCAAGAACCCTCTGGTTTTCCCCAAAAATGTATATGCACGTGCACACACACACACATCACTCCCTATCCCAAACCAGAATCTCACCACCTAAGCACCTACTCTACAGAAATTCTGGAGCTGTCCCTACCCAGAAGGTTTGGAACCAGACCTGAAGTTGCCCTTGCCTGTCCTTGAAAGATTCCCTCTTGCAAGGGATTTCCAGGAGGAGAGGTGGATGAGCTTGGTCACCAAGTAAACAGGCTCCTGTGGGACCACATCCTGCTATTGGGCTGTAGCAAGCGCTGTCAGTGTTATCGATCAGACGGGTTGACCTGAGTGATAAAGGCAGGATATTTTTAGCAAGCGGCAGGTGACCTGGAAAGCCAGGTGTCAAGCTATGTGAGTAAAGAGAATGTGCCATCAAATAACTTATTTATTTGTAATGATGAGGACGGCACATTTTTAACAAGCCACAAAGGCGATGTGCAAAGTCACCCTCAGGCACTGGATTAGAATCTGGCAAAGCGTGGCCTGAGCAAGAAATCTGGCCCCTGAACTGTATTTTTGTTTTAATAAAACTTTATTGGAACACAGCCTGTTCATTTACATATTGTCTAGGGAAGCTTTTGTGGTCTTGACAGACACTGTGTATCCTGCAACATTGAAATATTTACCATGTGGCCCTTTGCAGAAAAAGATACAATAATACTGTATCACATACTTGAAACTTGCTTAGAAGAAAGAATTTAAAAATTCTCATCACAAGAAAAATAAGTTCACAACTATGTGTGGTGATGGATATTAACTACACTTACGGTGGTGATCATTTTGCAATATATACAGATATCAAATCATCATGCTGTTCACCCGAAACTAAATTAATACCGTATGTCAATTATACCTCAATGAAAAAGCTAAAAATTAAGAGACACCTCTGACCGCTGAACTAGATGAATGAAGACAAGCTTGTCCCGAAACCGAAGAAGCAGACCAGAATCAGACGTCTTAAAAGATACAAAGTTTTATTAAACAAACCTGGAATGAATAGTATTATTACATAAATTAGGCAGCAGTAAAATCTTCGTAGGGTATATATACAAATCACAGTGATTTTCATTGTGCAAGAATTGAAAGAATTAGCAACAGGCTACTTTTTTTTCCACATGAGAAGCTGGGACAACCCCACAGGGATCCCAGTGCTGGCTCGCTGGGGCACACCACACCTACCAAGGCACTCCGTCTCGTGTCTGCCGCACCCCACGGCTGTCCCGGGGCCACCCGGCCAGGCTGCCCATAGCCCAGCACAAGGAAGAAGGAAGCTACGACCGTTCTGCAGAGCTGGAGAACCATCTCGGAGGACAAGATGCCCTGAGTGTCAAAAGGCTTGAAATCCCATCTGCTAACACACACACGTAATGACTTTTACTTTAAATTAACAGAGGTGTCCACCAGGGAAGAGCCAGTGAGAGCACAACAGAATGCATTACAGCACAATAATTTATAGGAAACGGTGACAGAGCGTTTCCCTTTTACTACAAAGGACTGTTAAGCCCACGGGGTCTGCAAAGCAAAGCTGATAGGAAAATGTGACACTTGGCGAAACACCACTCCCGAACTCCACCGCCACCAAGACACAAACGCGCTCACGCACACACACACCAAACTACCCAAATACATTATTAACACGACAGATCATGTGCTTGTCTTATTGTTTTTGGTAAGTGGACATTGTCCACTGAAGGTGAAGTAAAGAGGAGGCCTTCTCACCTCCATAAGAAACAGGGACACGCACTACAGGACTTGTCTAACGCAGGTAACACCCATACTCTCGGTGGATGGACCTCTGGAAAAATAAGAACTCGCGCATCACATCCTCAATCTCCACCACAGGAGCCCTCAGCGGCTTCTGTGAACATATTCATTTGGGGATGTAAAAATCAATTGGTTGGGGGGTGGGAAATCCAACCAAGTATTTTTCCTGCACTACAATAACCAAGTGGCTAGAATGAGAATTTTGATGTGGTCCTAGGATTTGATGCAGCCTGAAGCACTCCCTGCGGGTGGGCAGCTCTCGGTGCCTAGAGAGTGGGGGTACTGGGGTCTCTACTTGATGGCGTATTTTCACAGTTCAAGTGGTCCAAAATCTAGAGGCAGCTTAGGTCATACATAGAAATGGCAAATGCATCCCACGTCACGTGACTGTCTAGCGGTATTGGTGATTCTGTCGTTGGTAACAAGGGAGTCCTTAGGTAGAGAGTGCAGAATGAAACAGAACACTGTACCAGATGCTCATGGACTGGTGTGTGGGCAGGGATGGGAAGAGGAGTGTGAAAGCATCACGAGGACTCGAGCTGGGCACTCGCATCTTGTTGTCAGGCTCTCTCTTGACGTATCGTCACGTCAACAGTAGAAATCGAGAGGTGCGCAGCACCACGCGGATACATTTATGTCAGGCAGGGTTGTAACATATGTTCTGCAAGAACTGGAAGGTGGCCAACGCAAATGCAGGATATGCTGTAATTTAATTTCCTTCTTAGCTTTGCAGAGTGCGTTCAAGGGGGTTGGTGACAATTCCCTTAGAAAAACACCAACCACCCCAACATATTTCTTTGCAAAACACGCGTTTCCTGAGGATTTTTTTTAAATGGTATTTGTTTTTAAGAAAATATTGCCAACTCATAAAATTGCATAGAACAAAAGGAGTCTATCATTTTTTTTCTGATGCGAATTTTGCGAATATTTCCATGTTTCCTCTCATGACTTTTGCATGTAGATACCTGATTAGATACCTGAAAATTTCAGAGTGCCCCCACCGAGTAAACTATTTTTCAATTATATACAGTGAGTGTCCCATGTGTTTGAGACTCATTTTGATTAAGTCAGTCTTTGCATTACGTCACTCTGCTTAATTCCAGTCCAGCCACGGGCCGTTAACACATGGCATGTGCCACCTCGAATATTGAAATGGAAAGACTGAGTTTAACACCATCTGGTATTCTTGGAATTCCTTTTAGTTTTTAATTTGTTTTGCATGGCTGATTGCCGATGACAATGTTTTTAAAGAACCATGTGATCTGTGCATTCCAATGTTGGCGTTTGTTGAGTGTGTGTGTGCATATCTGTCCAAAATTAAGGCATTGCATTTCATGCTTTCTTGAGGCTATTTTTCACATCCTATATTAAATCCGAGACAGTGAGAACTAAACCCGGGATTATGCATGTGGGTCAATGTGTCTACATACAATGCTTTATCATGTTCAAGAAAGGTGTTTCATTTATTTTTATTTTTTTAAGCACAAGGCTCTAAAATAATAATAATTTATTTTTATAAGTCAGAGGATGTGAGATCTTTGCTTTCCCTCATGGGTTTTTATCTCAGGGCACCATCACTTTGCCGATTTAGTCTTATAACAGTCAATGATGAAACAGTTAAGAAACTTCAGGCTGAACATGTTGCCCGTTCTGGTCCCCTACTGAATGCAAACAGCATGGGGATTGCTCGGTACAGACTAAAAACACCATTCTGTTGGAACATCCATCCATACAGCACGCCCTTTAAAAATAATTTTTCTTTGAGTTACTCATTATAAAGAGTTTATTTTACTAAATCTTGTAGTCACTTTGACCTTACTCATTGGATTTGTATTTGAAGAGCAGGTCATGCACGAGAAAGGGGGAAATGTGCCTTCAATTTCAAGCTTGGGTGGGTGCACGTGTTCTTCATTCCACCTTCCAGCACATCTGCGTGCTTCGGACTTGTGAGTGGGATCTGGCCAAATATGGTAGGCAACTGCACGGCCTTTGACATTTCGCTGCTTAAAGAGATGTATGACTTTGCCATGCGGCAGCTCTCCACGTCCACAGACGTGCTTGCAGAAGAGAGGTACAAAGGGTTACATGGAAAGGAAAGATCTTCCCAGGCACGGCACTGGAAAATAATGTCTACGATGGCCAAGAATCCACAAGGTGATTCAAGAACATGGAGCTGGAGAAGCCTTGAGAGGGTGCCCAGGCTTGCCTCTTCCCCGCACCCATCTCACCATCACACCTCCCAGGGCAAGCACTGCTCCCATCCCTGCTGCCCAAGGAGCTGGACTTTTCCAGGCCCACCCTGGCAGGAAAGGAAGGGTACAGAAGGGGTCTTGGAGGTCTGTGTGGGTGTCCCTCTGCGGTCACCAAAGGCTCTGGCACCCACTAGTTAAGCGCACAGACGTCCCTGCAGAAGGTCACGGTTGAGCCCTACGACCAGACACAATGCAGACATGGCAACTCTGTTTGTCCAGCTGAGTCACGGTCAGCAGAGAATGGGCAACACCTTGAGATTTGTATAGCGAACTTCAGAATGAGGAAGAGAAGCACAAGACAAAGCAACGGATCACGGAGAGCATGGACCCCTAGGACCTCTTTACACGCCCTCTTTTCTGGGAAGATCCACATCTAGCCAACACACTCACTGGAGCCCAATCCACATCCGCCTTGTATTATGTCAATCCCGAGGGGAAAGCATTTGCAGGGTGCTCTTCATGGTATCTTCATGATCAGGTCCAGAGAGGAAAAGACAAAATCTCAGCCACCGATAAGCACGCCCTACCTACGAGACAAGAGTGTGCTGGACACACCCAAAACTGAACATTTACGAGGATAGAAACAAGACAGGTTAATTTCTACTATGCTGAACACTGACATCCTATAGCTCATTTGCGTCTTATTTTTCCCACAATGGAAGTTAAAAAAAAGAAAGTTAAAAAAAAAAAAAAACACATTTGCATGAAGGTCATCCATGCAACTGAGCCAACAGTCATTTGTTAGCTCTGCATTTTGTTGGAGACAGAGCTCAACTGGAATTTTAATAGGTAGCCACTAGCCTCAACCCCCCCGCCCACGGAGTATGAAATTTCTGGATGTGATGCAGGAAATTTCTGGACTGTGTTCCATTCCTTGAACAACGTTAATGGCCATTGGTATTCTCAGACTCAAATTCAAACTGATACACCCTTGTCTTCCCTTCTGGTTTCAAGACCTAAAGTCACCAGACATGAAGCACTAAAGACATGGGATGTGGATCACCACATGATGTTTTCTTCACAAGCTACAAAATGCACATCAGACGATAAAAAATGCACACATCATATCTGTCTTAGCTTTTGTCCCCAAGAAAAAGATTCTTGAAAGAGCAATTTGGAAAATAAAAATCATAGGCTCTGCCAAGTATGAAGATTTACATCACGGTACAATTCCTGTGCACCAGACATATGGTCTTTTTATACACACACACACACACACACGCACACATGCGCGCAAGCGCACGCATGCGCACGCACGCCATCTGTGGTTATAACCGAACACATTCAGTTCAAACTTATAAAGTTAAGTCTGTGAGGAAAACCAAGATATCACAGTAGGTTCATCACACTAAGAGATAAGATAAAATCTACAACCAAACAATTTTCCAAAAGGTCCTACTGTGCAGTAGATTTCCAGTTGCTTAATGATGCTTAATTTCCAGTTCCTTAAATAATGCCAGGTCCATGACTTTGTACGGATATCCAGGCTCTTTATATACATCCAGACTTATAGAATATGGAAATGTCCTTATCCCGTGGACACGACCCTTCTTCAGGGCTGATGTGCAGCTCTGATGTGCAGGTTCAAATCATCCTGTTTGCAACATGAAATAAAAAAGAATTTTGTTAGTTTTCAGACTAACTGGGTAAGTGTTGTAATTATCATACTAATAATTCAAAAATAACTCAATAATACACACACAAAAACCAACTTTCCATTGAAATTCTTCTTGCAAAGACCCACAAGCACGAATTCTAAGGGGTGGGAAATGCTTAATAAAATAATTTATTTTTTAATAAATTATTAAATTATTAAATTATTAATTGAGCAGTGAGATGCCCGGGTTGGCTCAGTCAGTTCCCAAGGATACGCACCGCCTTGAGAAAGTTATTCCTATCTGCAGAATCTGCTAAAAAGGTAGCTGGGGCAGCTGGGGGCACAATTCCTAACCATGAATAGAAAACTATCCACTGAGTACACAACAAACCCCATCGGACGGCAGATTTGTGTTTCCTTAAGTAAATTTAACAGTATCTCTGTTACAAAAAGGCCCCAGTCCTCTGATTTATCAACGAAATGTCCTTCACTAGAAAACATACCATGTCTTTCATCATTTAAAGATTACTGGATAAAAATAATGCATAAAATATTATGGGCAAATCATTCAAAATTGAAGCAAATGAAGAGAACAGAAAATAAAACCCGAATTTAGAAACCCCTTCTATTTTTAAAACTCGTAACTGGCCTTCACTAGCTTTGCAGGAGCTGGAAAAGCTAAAGAGAGTCTTTAAGAAAACCTCAGGAGAACGATCATTATGTGTTGAAAAGACTAAAACCCATCAAGCAGACATGTTCCGTTCTCATCCACATGGCCACCTGTTTCTCTTACTGAATTTTTGTTTCCATGTTTTAACTTTTAGGCAGGTTGCCTCTCGTTATCTGCATGGCAATACCAGCCGAGAGTACAGGTTTCTGGTATACCACGCCTCCCTCCCTGCGAGGAGGGCTCTATAACGGTGTCAATTTGCACATGATATTGACCGGACAATTATTTCTCCCATTCCTCATAAGCACTGTTGGGGGGACAGAGGCAAAAAACAAGAAAAGTCAAGGAGTAGACATATCATCGGCAGTATCTTGCTTCTCTTCCTTCCCGCAATTTTTCTTGCCTGGGTGTCGTGAGAAGGAAAACCTGATTTAAGTGGTGTATGTCACCGAGCTCCTCACAGAACTGGAGTAACTGAAAGGTCTTTACTACCCACATTCAAAAATCCTTCAAAGTCATCAAGTCATAGATTCCACAAACACAGAGTCATAGACCTTCAAAGGTTCCAAGAAATGAGAGACTCAAAAATCCATTCTTTTAAATGTCAAATGGAGCTTAGCAAATTCCATAGGAGGTGTTCACTGCTGTCATCAGTTTTTAGTGAAAAGGGGACCCAAAAAAAACCCTTTTGAAAATATTTGGTAGGAATCTATGAGGAAGTTGGTGTGGAACTCAGGGTTTCCAGAACACAAGAATTCAGGAATCTTTACCAAAGGGGCTGTGTCCCTGGAATGTGTAGGCACACACGCCTCTCACAGGGTCTTACTTAGCCCTAGATTCTCCCCCAGCAGGTGTGGGATGTTGGGGACAGTGCTGTCTCCAGGCCACACCACATCTTGAGTAACACACCCCAGGGCGTTGAGGAAGCTGATGCTCGGAAGGACTCCATCTAGCTCCGCCCCACTGCTCGAGTTCCAGTGGATGAGGGAAGCCCCACTCCAACAACGCAACATCCCCTTGAGGTGAGGACACGTCAACCTCACCGATGCGTAACTACTAAAACTAAAGATATACCTTCCAGATGAGGATTCCTGTCCTCAGAAATTCTTGAAGACTTCCAAATCTTTCGGTGACACTGGAGGGGCCGTGTTCCAGTCATTCTCGGGATACGCTTCGAAGTTGGAGGTATCACCCTCGCCGCACAGCTTGGGCACAATGGGGGGCTGCAGGGCAGGGGCATGACACAGAGGCACAGTCAGAAGGGAATGGTGTGTACCTGGATGGGACATGCATCCCTTTATGTCTATGACTTCGCATACAAATGGAGATGGTTTGGGGGGAAAAGCACAAAACATCGAAGTTGTCCTTCCTTTGTTTATGAACGTGGAAAGCTTTGAATTGGAGATACTGCCAATAAGCTATCTGCCAATGGTGCAGTACGGGGAAGGAAGGGAGGAAGGATGGTAGCCAGCCCTCGCTTCTTAAATTCTAGACTGGAGAACCACCCAGATTCCTTGTTAATGCAGATTCCAAGGTCTGCCCAGGTCTGAGTGATTCTGTGGTAGCTGGTCCAGTGGCCAAGAGTTTGGAAAGTCCCAGAGAGATGTCATGAAGAAGCTCCAGCGTTAGTATCACCAAAGCCAAGCCTCAGTCCCATATCGATAAAATGAGGTCACTGGCATTGAAAAGGAGGTCAGCCAAAGGTTCCCGTAGAGGGCCAGCCAGTAAGTATTTTTGGTTGTGCAGGCTGTAACATTGCTGTGCTGACTACTCAGCCTCTGCCCCGGCAGGGCGAAAGCAGCCACAGACAACATGTAAATCAATGCAGGTGGCCATGTGCTAATAAAACTTTATTTATAAAAACAAGCAAGGGGATGGGCGCCTGGGTGGCTCAGTTGGTTAAGCGACTGCCTTCGGCTCAAGTCATGATCCTGGAGTCCCGGGATCGAGTCCCACATCGGGCTCTCTGCTCAGCAGGGGGTCTGCTTCTCCCTCTGCCCTCTTCCCTCTCGTGCTCTCTGTCTCTCATTCTCTCTCTAATAAATAAATAAAATCTTTAAAAAAAAAAAAAAAAAAAAAAAACAAGCAAGGGGCTTCGGGAGGAAATAGAGCAAGAGAGTAACACTTGGTAATGCATAACCTTCTAAGATTGATTTGGTTTTTGAACAATGAAAATATATCATTTAGTCAATGAAAAATAAGTCATTTAATACAATAAAACACTTAAAAGCAGATCACTGAGACGCTGGTGGTCTGGGCTGGACCCTAGGTTCTGGGCTGGGGGCCAGGCATAAGCATTTTTAAAGTCTTTCCACTGATTCTAAAAAGGCCAAGGTTGAGAATGTCGTTATTGAAGACTCATGTCAAAAATACATTTCAATCCTGGGTCGCCTGGGTGGCTTAGTCCGACTGTTGATTTCGGCTGAGGTCATGACCTCAGGGTCGTGAGATCAAGTCCCCCAGCGAGTCCACGCTCAGTGGGGAGTTGGCTTGAGATCTTTCCCTCCCCCTCTACCCCTCCCCTGCTCACATGTGCATGCTCCCTTTCTTTGTCTCTCTAAATCTTTAGAAATATATATATACACAATATATATATATGCAATAAATATATATATATATATACATATATATTCAGTTCAAAGAAGGGTGATCTAGAAAATATTCTCCATCTAATCTACCACCATCACTGCACAATATCCATAAGTGCTGGACAAACACCTGATCTGTGTTACACCATTTACCATTCCCGATTAGAAACTGGTGGGATGGGACTCATCTTAGTCATAGTTCCAGTGAGGGACAGAGCCAGGTCTCAAAAAATCCAATTGTAAAATGTGGGGTCTTTTTTTTTTTTTTAAACATTTTATTTATTTATTTGACAGAGAGAGACACAGGGAGAGAGGGAACACAAGCAGGGCGAGTGGGAGAGGGAGAAGCAGGCTCCCTGCCGAGCAGGGAGCCCGATGCGGGACTCGATCCCAGGACCCTGGGATCATGACCTGAGCTGAAGGCAGACGCTTAATGACTGAGCCACCCAGGCGCCCTGTAAAATGTGGGGTCTTAACCCATTACCTCTAGGTGTCTCTGTAGCACTAAGATTTCCACTGAAAGGGGATCTTGGCTTATTAACGATTTGAGATGATCAGCTGTATTATACAAATTAATTATGTATCAGCCATAAATAAACAAGTCAGAGTCAGACTCTGCCCCTTGCCGAAGACAGGTAAAGGATGCTGAGCTGACAGTCGCCCATGTACGTATGTTGTACCTTCAGTTTCCTTTGTGGGACCGCCTCCCAATCCACAGTTCGGAACCACCGGTGTCGTTTCACGTCATCCGCTCCATTCTTCAAAAGAAACAGGCATCATCAGTAGACAGAATTTTGACAGGACAGGGAATAAAATATTCCAGAGAATCTCTACTTTACTCAGTATAGAATAAAAAAAAAATTAAATCAAATTTAAACAGTGTGCTATGTTTTGAGTAATGGTCCCTGGACCATGAGCTAGGAAGGGAAACGTATAAATGAAGGTGTTTGTTCTGTTCACTTTAATTCATAGTGGAAACAAATCCCGTCATTACTACTCTGGACCACACATAAAAGTAAGACTATGTCTCAGGCTCCTGAGATAAAACAAGACAGACACACGGTCATTTCTGAGTCTGCCACCTGTTTTCGTCTGGACAGTTTTCTTTGGTATTTAGCATCCTCATCATACAGACCTGGAAACCAAGGTTCACTAAATGGTGTAACTGGCTAATTATTGTGAAGCTAGTAAACCATACGACTAGGACTCAAACCCATGATGTCCAACTTCAGAGATCTGAACAGCTACCCAGCAGAACCTTCCAATTATAGTATCAGTGTGTTTGTGTAATAGTAACAGTGTGTTAAGGTCTGTCTGCTTCCTTCTCGAGGGTGATGCCAACGGCCAACTTGCAGATACCAATGGCATCATGGTCTTTGAAAATCCCTCCCAGGTGTTCAGCCTTTGACCCTACCTTCTTCTCCCTTTTAATGGCCCTTGGAGCAACTTTTTTAATCTGTTAAATGTTGGGAGTTGTTAAGATAGAAACACATGAATTCTGTGACATAGGAAGAAGCCAATGGATCTGAATATAACAAAGTTTGTGAAATGTCACCTGGAACCTATGCAGAAGAACTTATTTGGAAATAGGGTCTTTGCAGATATGATTAAGCGAAGGATCTTAGAAGAGCTTATCCTGGATCAGGGTGGCCCTAAATCCAAGGACAGGTGTCCTTGTGAGAGACAGAAGAGGAGAGACACAGACACAGAGGAGAAGCCACGTGAAGATGGAGGCAGAGACGGGAGGGATGCGGCCACAAACCCAGGGATGCCTGGAGCCCCAGAAGCTGGAAGAGGAGGAAGGACCCTTCCCTGGAGCCTCTGGAAGGAGCATGGCTCTGCCCTGCCTGGATCTCAGCGGCCCTGCCCCGCCTGGATCTCAGACTCTGGTCCTTTGTTATAGCAGCCACAGGACACAAATACATCCAAATCAACAGAGGGTCCTGAGAGTTTGGTGGGAATCAAACCTCACACAGAGTCTACTGTGTCTCCCAAGACTAAAGCAGATAACACCAATGCACTGCCCACGTTTAAGTTCCTCCATGGATGTCCAGAACCAGAAATAGCTAAGAAGATGTTCCCAGATTCTCTTAGATTCCGTGGTGCCACAATAGAACCAAAACATGCATATAAGATATCATACCATTTATGCAACAATCTCTTAAATGTATTCCCCTCCACCTGAAAAGTTTGTGAAAATCATAGACTATGTACACATTCTCAAATGATTAATTCACACACAAATGTGCACACCTATGGTCATGGCACTATTCACAACAGCCAAAAGGGGGAAACGACTCAAATGTCCATCAATGGATGGATGAGTAAGCACAATGGGGTCCACCCATGAGCGTGACTCGGCCATAAAAAGGAACAAAGCACTGACACCTTCTAGCATGTGGACGGACCGTGAAAACATGATGCCCAGTGGGAGGAGCCAGACGCAAAACCTCACTTATGGTGTGATTCATTTACATGAAAGCCCAGAACAGGGAATTCTACAGAGACAGAAAGCAGATTAGTGGTTGGTCAGGGCAGGAGGGATGGAAGGATCGGATAACAACAGCATAGGGTTTGGGGTTTCTTTTTGAGATAAAGAAAACGTTCTTTAACACAGACTGTGGGAATGGCTGCATAACTCTGGAAACGTATTAAAAGCTGTTGGACTGCACTCTTTCAATGGGGAGGCGTGTACGGTATGTGACTTATAGGTCAATCATGTTATTTGAACAGTCGAAATAAATAAGCAAAATACCGACATCTTCGAGATGATGGGTGAGTCGTTTACTCGTTTGTGGAGAAGAAGGGATGCGGTATGGACCCAGGTGGATTTCGCATGCCCAGACACCCAGATTTGACATGTAGCCAACAATTAAACACGATCTCCGTGCCTTTGTTTCTATTAATACAAACGTATGGTGCCAAGTGACGGGAATGTCTAGTGGATGTTACATATGAAAACGAACACTGACCTTCATGTTTCCGAGGCGTCTTGTTCTGTCAACAACAAGCAATTTCCTAATGAGGTCTCTATTTGCGGGAAAGAGACAAAAAGAAGAGGCATCTTGATACGGACCCAAGCAAACACAGCATGTCAACCACAATAAAATCTGCCCACCACGTTATGTATCGGGAGAGAGGATCAATTTTCATTTTGCCTCAACATTTTCTCTCAATTGTTTCTTCATTCACCGATACTCACTTCTAAATAATTTATGGAAAGCGGGGTTGGCTACACGGAGCAACAGAGCGAAGGGGAAAAGGTTCATTAAATCATTGTGCAGAAAACGAGCCTTTCAAGAGAACATGCGAAAAAATTACGTGCCTGCCCCAAGTATAGCGATATTTCATGTGCCTGCCCCAAGTATAGCGATACACCCATGAGGCTGTCCTTGCCAAAGAGAAGACATCTGCTTTTACCAAAATGAATGGCCACGCTTTGCCCTAAGGGTCTACTTATTTATGGGATTCTGGCCGTACGCTGCTTGCTCTCCTATAACATGTGAGTCCCTTAAACCCTGCTGCTCCACTCATTCCTTCCTCCTAAATAGCAGGCTGTTTCAGAATACAGGCCCCTTAGGATTAGGCCAGGCCAGTTAGGATCTGACAGTTAAGAGGAGGATCAAGACATTCAGAGGACAGGCTAGTTCTAAGAATAAAAGGTAAAGAAGTAAAAATTGTGTGTGTGTGTATGTCTTTGCACATAATAAAAAGAATACATTATGTATAGTAGTATCTAGAGACTTCAAATATATATTGAAATCCCCCACACCAATCAAAAGACCCATGGCCCAGCTTCAAGAAAGCCATGACACAACTTTACAAGACTAAGATGTACCTTATGCCCACCCCCAGACTCACACCACAGAGTGGGCTCTGTGACCAGCTGGGAAGGCTGAGATCCCAAGGCCCGTGACGATGTATGTGGAGGTCCAGGGTCCCAAGATCCCTGGTGCCTTATGTCTAGACTGTGAATCACCAAACACCACGCTCCTCAAACAATCCCAAATAAATGTGGGTTTTTTTCCTTCTCTTTCCCCACTATTTACCCCCCTGTCAGCCCTGTTAGTGCATATACTTAGAGCTGTCTATACTGGGGTTCTAAATCAATGACATTTTATTTAAAATATAAAATCAAACCCTTACAAAACAAAAGCCCCAAAAGCAAAGGGTACGGATGTAAAGGGACTGTCCAATATGGCAAAGCCGTGTAGGATCTCTGGACGTGTCTGAACTCTGGACGGGCCTGCAATCCTGCGACGGGCTCTGTAGCCGTGGGCAATCGCTTTATTCACAGCGCCCGAAATTCTAGATCGTATTCACTATCCTGCCTGGCTTCTCTGTGACCACTGAGACAGGAAGAAACCCTGGTTAGGTATTTGGTCTACCAAGTTGGCAACAAGCCCCAAAGCTCTGATGTCCTTTCAGCTGTCTTAAGCTCCTGTAAGGAATCTCAGTGTCAATCCAAAGACACAAGGGGCCCAGGCAGGAAGGTGACACAGCCACACGCCGAGGTTGTGCGAACCAACAACAGAAGACCTTGAGAACCTGAAAGTCAAAATTCCACTGTCATGGCACCCAATGGCAGTGATTTGGATATGCAAGCCTCATGAGGGTCCTGCTTCTCAGCCAACTCAGGAAGATCTAGGCAACACTGGGAAGAAGTGAGGTTCTTCTCAACCACCATCTGCCATCAGCAACTACATCCAAGGATCCCAGGTTCCTGCTCTGGCTGAGCCCTCACGTTGGGAACACGGGGGTCCCAGGGCAAGAGAGAAGAGGAGCCTGGGGCTGGTAAAATGAGGAACATTCTAGACCAAAGGATAGCAGCGCTGACACTGCGGGTTCTCCCTTCAGAATTGACTACGAGGAAAAAAGGCGTAGGTAGCAAGACACCAGACGTAGATTAAACTTACGTTTGCTGTATTCCATTCTTTTCCATGGAACGGTGTAAACTTACTCAATATTTCATATGACTGACCTGAGCCCTTGCCACCAATGATGGAAGAAATGACCTCCGAATTTATGCACTGTCCCTTCTCTGGGGAGAAGAGCTGAAGTCATTCCTTGTAAGAGGAAGTGAATACATCCTCTGAGGGTCTGCCTAGCCTAAGACCTTCAGGGGGTCTCCACAAGGGGCTGATTTTGAGAATGCAAGAGACAGTCCACGCTCATTTTACCTGGAGCAAGCACACCAACAGCAACAGCTAAGCCACAGCTATATACGTCGGGCTGGATTCCACCAGTGTGCACACACAGCAAGCTGGCAGATGTTCACACCCCCTAGATTTACCCAGAATGTCAGTGGTCTAAGGTCACCCATTGGCCAAGCTGCCAATGGGTGTAAGTAGATTTTAATCCAAGCAAACCACTGGTAAATTGTTGGCACATACACAAGTAAATTTTTTAAGAAGTCCATGTGACAAAATGTCACTCAAGTCCAATGGGATCCGGACCCTGGAGGAGAAATTCTATATAATAGTTTTCATTTCTTTCTAGGGAAAATAAACTTTTGACTGCTCGATCTCCCTCTGCACCTCCCTGTCTTACCATTCACGGGACAGAGTACCCACCTTCTGGGTGATTATTTTTAATGGAACTTGGTTTTTTTGCTAGTCTTCTAAACTTGCCTGCTGTGTCAAACACAACACAACCTCTGTCCCAACCAGCCCAGAGAAACACTGTCTTCTATTTGGACGGAGAGCCTCTGGGGCGAGTGAGATGACCTTCACCACTCAGAAAAGCAACTGGATGCAGCCAGCGGTCCCAGCAGCTGACCCAGTGTCATGAAACCAGTTTTCTCTGAACTCACTGCCCATGGGCTACTTTAAAAAACAGCAAGAGAGAGAAAAGTTTAATTCTTGACTAAATGCAGCTAACCACCTTGTGATCAGCAGGGCTTGGTGCACCCAGCACCTCACCTGGGAAATGCAAGGAAAGAACTAGAAATCATGGTACAAAAGTGTCTACAAGGTGACCAGATGGACGAAGGTAACTGGAATGCCAAAAGCATTCTGAGATTTTTAAAAAACTTTTCTCTCCTCTGTTACCACAAATTTAATCAACTGCATACCCAAACTTACTAACATTGAAGCCGGAGAAAAGTTCTCATAGCAGGTGTTCATCAGCCTCAATTTTAGCATGAAAAAAGAATTTAAGAATGAAAATAATTTAAGCAGGAGGAAAAAGAGACAGCCTGCTAAAGCCATCAACACTCCCGCCAACTGCAAAACCAGCTAAAGGAGGTGGGGGGTTGGGAGGGACCCTTTTCGTCAAATACCCAAACAGCTCTCTTACTCAATGTGATTCACAAATGCCTTTATTGGGTAACTGCAAATGTCATTTCTCTCAAGACACATAAAATCTGGCCAAGAGTCACGAAAAGGCTAAGTCTCATTACAGTAGAAAAACGACCACCTTTTCCCGTCTTGTGGAAAAGCTGACTGACCAGAAGACGTGAAACACAGAGCAGGGAGAACGGCAGTAAGCTGCCTGCTCTGTGATTTTCTTGTCTGCGATTTTAAAAATAAACACCCCCGACGAGGAGGGAGACAGTTTACTTACTTTACACTGAAATCCAAATGTCTGGGGAAATCTATTTTGCCTGCAAGGATTTTTTGATAAATGCCAAATGGGTTGTCATCAAAAAACGGAGGAAACCTGTAAGAAAAATAAACATCTATTTTTAGCAGAGAGCAAGCACGGAAAAGAATCCCTGCTTTGTAGTGAGCAGGGCACATGGAAGAGGACGGGTAATACTGTGTCCTATTTTTTTTTTTTTTTTGGGTCAAGTAGACTGTACCTGTATAAGCAGCCAGTATTTGAATCTCCATAGTAGACGAATTCACGTAGGTCACACTTAGGGAGCGGGGTGAGAGCAAGGCTGGTTCCTAAGTCATACCTTTAGGCCACAAAGATCTAGCACATTACAGCCAGCAGTCCGTTTTTATAAATAAAGTTTTATTGACAACGCGGCCATGCTCACTCACTTATGTATTGTTGTTTATGGCATAGTTATCGGAAGTAAAGATTGTAGTCCTAGGGCGCCTGGGTGGCTCAGTCGGTTAAGCGACTGCCTTCGGCTCAGGTCGTGATCCTGGAGTCCCGGGATCGAGTCCCGCATCGGGCTCCCTGCTCGGCGGGGGGTCTGCTTCTCCCTCTGACCCTCCCCCCTCTCATGTGCTCTCTCTCTCTCTCATTCTCTCTCTCTCAAATAAATAAAATCTTTAAAAAAAAAAAAAAAGATTGTAGTCCTAGCATAGAAACCAACAGATGTGTCTTCTCTAACACCTTGAAATAGAAAAAAAAAAAAATCTGAAATAAGCTAAGTAAGAAATATACTTAAAACTACTAAGAGCTAGAAAAATAAAATACAAAAGTTAATAAATATATGCCAGATACCTACCTACATGCCCCGAGGCACAAGTTGTACTTTTGGTATTTGCTCGGAGTGCTGAAGGCAAAGACCCTGAACTCAAAAGGAGACCGCTAATGGGATCCTTTAGAAATAGGACTTCTAGTTCACTAAAATAAGCACGGGAAATATCTTAGAAAACGGAGTTTTCATGGGGTGGCTCAGTCAGTTAAGTGTCCGACTCTTGATTTCAGCTCAGGTCATGACCTCAGGGTCGTGAGATCGAGCCCCACATTGGGCTCCATGCTCGGCGCAGAGTCTGCTTGAGATTCTCTCTCTGCCTCTCCCTTTGGCCCCGCCCTCCACTTGTGGTCTTTCTCTCTAAATAAATAAATAAGATCTTAAAAAAAAAAAAATGGAGTTTTCAAACGATATCCTGATGGAAGATGGTAACTTTTGATAGGCAAAAAAAAATGTCCTGTTGACTTCAAATCCATTTCTGACATTTAAAAAAATAAGTAAATAAAAAACCAGAATACAGTGAGTGTAATGGTGGTCTCCAAAAAGATATACCCATGTTCTTACCCTGACAATCTGTGAATGGGAGCTTATTTGGAGAAAGAGGCTTTGCCTTTGGGATTAAGTGAAAGATCCTGACATGATCTAATCTTGGATCAGGGTGACCCTAAATCCAACAACAGGTGTTCTGATAAGAGACAGAAGAGGAGACACAGACTCAGAGGAGAAACCACATGAAGACGGAGGCAGAGATGTGAGGGATGCAGCCATAAGCCCAGGGGTGCCTGGAGCCCAGAAGCTGGAATAGGCAGGGAGAACCCTCCCTTGCCCCGCCTGGATCTCCACTTCTGGGCCTCCAGGCCTGGGAGAACATGGATTGTAAGCCACCATGTTTTTAGCCATTTGTCCTGACAGCTACTAATATACAGAACAGACACATTTAACTCTGCACATACATTACAGAGAAGTGAAAAACTGAAAAACTAAAGAATAGAAAATACAAAAAAAAAAAGGAAATTAATGGGAAAGTTGAGGGAGAAGAGGTAGGTGAATAAGGAAAATGGAAGACACTCAGTAAACGTGAAAGTGTAGCCATGTGTGATAAAGGCATAAAACAGCTTTTATTCTTACGTGACATTTCAGATACACTTTGGAGTCAGCCGAGGCTCAATGCTCAGAAGGCCACAGCGTAATCTCTGAGCCGCTGGTTATTCGGGTTTCATAACTACAAGTACTTTGGCCACTGTTGCTTCTAGAGTTACGAGCTACCACGTCCTGAGAAACTGCGCAGGGCAGGCCCAGGAGGAAAGGTCTATGTGCGCACAGACACTCATCGGGTCCGCGCCAGCCGACTACGCCTTCGAGTTAATAGCTCCTGAGTCAACCGCTGCTGGTCGGTCAGATGCTTTGTCTAACAGTGGCTGGGGAGGTCAGACTCCTTTCTTGGGTGGCGGCCCCGTCTGAGGACAACTGGCTGTATGATCTCATCAGGGGAAAGGCGCACATTCACGAACAGCATGTTAAACACCAGGAGAAAATGCGTCATTCATACCTAACAACATTTATGGACAATAACTATTAAACAAAGTGTTCTCAGGAAGCAGGCGTTACATGACTGTATCATGGGGAAGGTATGTTAGTAGTAGTTTAACGAGAGGAAAAAAATGATAATAAATGAGCAGTACCAGATCTTGCCCGAAGGAAGAGGCAAAGAGAATGGGCATCTGAGAATGAGCCCTGCCCTTGCATGTGGAAAGTGCCCTAAGAAATCTTCAAATCTGTCTTTAATCCAACAGAATAGTTCCAGTTCTTCAACAAGCACTGAGAGCTCGTTATGCAAGCGAGCTGAAGGTATCGAGGGACCCAGTGGCGCTCCGAAGGACGACCCGCTCGTGGGCATGAAGGAAGCTCAAGAGCTTCCTCTCCCAAGTTCACGCCAACTTTGCTACTGTTTCCATCATCTCTCCATGATGACTTGGACATACCCGTTCTCCCCACCTACAGCCACCAGGAGAACGGACCGTCCAGAAACAGGCACCATCGTGGTGGTAACGTCACGCTCCTGATCACCCTCTTGCACAACCACAGGAGAGGCTGGCCTTGGCAGGCGGGCACTCCGGACATGGGTTCAAGGAAAAGAAGGAAGAGTTTTTGGAAAGAAAACAGAACGGGGAGATGCGACCGGTTCACCGTTTTTGACGTCTTCCTCAAAGACCCCCTCCTCTGGTTAGGTGCGTAGAAAACGTGAAGCCTGCATCCTTCTGAGAAAGTGGCAAGGACAAGGGGATGGGCTGTGCAACCGGAGGAGGGCAGAGTGCAGAGTAGGAAAGAGTGCCAGGGACACGCTGTCTGAAGTGTTGACGGCGGTGATTCTCAATGTGGGGTCCCACGGAACCCTGGGGTTCCGTAAGTCTCGATCGGGAGCTTCGGGGGGGCTTCCCCCCACCGCCCCGACTGCAGATCTGAACGTGGATGCTGCGGGACACCTCCAGCTGCTACCAGGGAAACATGGGCAGGAGAGGAAGCAGCTGCAGGGGACAATGAGGAAATTCAGAAGTGGTCCAGGGGAAGGCTCAAGTCTGGCGGAACTGCAGACGGAGCCAAGGAGTGCCCAGGAGGGATCGGCGGGGCTTCTGGCATCAACATGGACTCGTGCCTCTCAAGATATCCCTCCAGAAAGCCTTGACCCCCTCCAACTACAAATGCGTAAATGAAAATACATCACAATGAACACACAGGTCCCTGCCTCGTATGAAATGCGAAGGTCAGCTCAGAGTGTTTTGGCTGGGAGTGGGTTTTAACGATTCATCATCAATTATTCTAATAAGAGCCTCATAACATATTAGATCCTACTTCATTATTTTCTATTCTACTCCTAATATTCTAGTATATTATATTGGAAATACATTATTGCTAATATTCCATGAGAATATTAAAAACATTCTATTTTCTAATATCCTAAAACAGCGTGTTCTAATATTTGAATGGATTATATCCTAATAATATTCTAATCATTCTAATAGTTATTTTTAACATAATAATCCTAATATATTCACTCTAATATGTGCTAATATTATATTCTAATTTTATTCGATTTTATTCTAATTCCAATAATTTTCTTACATTCCATCAGTATCATTTTCCAAACTTGTATTTACTAATAACATCTCATAGTACTATATCCTATATACAGAACATATCCTACTAGAATGTACCGTAGTAATACAGAGAAAACAGAGCTCGTGAACTTCATCTATTAAGCCCTGGCCGCCAGGGTTCATTTATCGTTAAACAATGCTGACCTCTAGTGGTCAGTAATATTAAGGAAGGGAAATGTGCGGCAGGGCATCTGAGGGGAATCTGATGAATATGGGTACATAAATATTCACAACTGTTGTATCTTCTCAACGGATGGGACCTATGTGTGATTCATGTTAACCTTCTGCTCTGCTTGGGACTTCATGGGCTGGGGTGTCTATTAAGGAATTCGGTTCTGTTTGATTTGCTAGACCCGTCTGGGTGAAGAGTAATGGAAAAATACAAGAGACCAGATAGATGATGGATGGATGGATGGATGGCTGGATGGATGAATAGATACACAGGCAGACAGGTAAAGAGAATACATAGATGACAGATAGATGGGTGGGCGGGTGGATGGAGCAATAGATGGATAGATGATGGATGGATGGATATATAGATACATAGATACAGGGATAGATTGATGGATGGATGGATGGACTGATAGATCAAGAGGTATGATGGATGGATGGATGATGGACAGACAGACTGGGAGATAGGATGATAGATAGATAGATAGATAGATAGATAGATAGATAGATAGATAGATAGACAAATAGATATAGGGATGCATGCATGGATGGATGGATTGATGGATGGAAGGAAGGAAGGAAGGAAAGATAGACAGGTAGATAGAATAGACAGGTGATGGATGGATAGATGGATTGATAGACAAATGGATGGACAGACAGATGGATGGATAGATATGATAGATATAGAGAGAGAAGGTGATAAGAGAGGATAGACACATAGATGATAGATACATGGGTAGATAGTTGATAAATAGATAATAGACACGCAGACAAATAAACACAGGTTTTCACAAGACTCCACTCTGGCCACACCCTCAGTGCAGAAATACACCTCTTTCCATCATTCTTTCCAACTGAAAGGGAAGGTTTCCAGGCAAAAAGCTCTGGTCTTTCCCTGCAGGGAATCAGGTGTGGAACTGGGTCAGGCTTTGGGTTCAACTGGGAGTAAACTCCAAGCATCTGCCAAGCTCCCCAGCAGGAAACAGGCCTGAAGAGGGAGGACAAAGGACGAGGCAGGGAGGGCGGAAGGAGGTAGAGGGGCCGCACGTCCGAGGGCCCCCCCAGCCAGTGTCCGGGCACCTCGCAGACCAGCTGCCTGTCAGCTACACCATCAGAGAAGAGCCTTTCCTCTGTAGGACCAGGAGGAATCCCCAGGTCTATGATTTCTAAGCGGGGGATGCTTGCTTTATGTTTCTGGTTGAGGAACATCACACCTGTCTCGTGCCTCAGCCAGACTGGAGTATTCACTCACGGTGATACCTTGATACCTGTTCAACACCTCTGGTCTCTGCACGCGGGGAAAGTGGAACCATGCAAGCCTCATGACAAGCAAGTATGGGCACACACTCTCCTTCCTGGCAAGGAACTCATTCATAAAGTCCTAAACTGTATGCCATTTATTTATCTTTATCCAACACGTATGGTCATCACCTTAGCTCTCTGCCTTGCTCCAAGAGTCCATGCAGAAGATTGAATATTATATTCATGGGAGACAGGGATACTTAAACACGAGGAGGTCCCAAATGCTGGTGCTTCCCATGTGCTTTTGCTCTTACGAAAGCACACTTAACTGTGGGTCCCCATTGCCATGTTGGCATGGGGAAACCGGCACGGGAGGACATCGGTGCCACTGAAAAGCACCGTTCTAGAAGCAGGGAAGAGAAGTGCCAGAGAGTACATGTTGATTCTCCACAGGAGCCCTACTCACCCCGAGTGCATCTCAAATATCAGGATGCCAAGCGCCCACCAGTCCACAGCTCTCCCGTGGCCTTTGCTCTGGATAACTTCAGGGGCCAGGTACTCAGGGGTTCCACAAAGGGTCCATGTCCTGGGGATGGAGAAGGGCATAACAGAAGTTAGCGGTGTTGGGCAAATGCATGCGTCTCAGAAGGACTGAATGGGACGATGACGTCGGTGATCACGACGATGCCCCATCCCCACCCCCTGGACACTTCAAAGTGTTGGAGAGAGAAGCCAACGTTGTCTTAGAGGACTCTAGGAACTGCATGAGGTGACCTGAAGCCAGGACAGAGGGTCAGAACAGATCCTTCTCTCGGGAGCCACTGTGGGATCACAGCCTTGCAAACACCTTCATTCCAGGGCTCCAACTTCAAGAACCATGGGAGAATACCATTGTATGAAGCCCCTCGGTCGGGGTACTGTTACGGCGGCCCCGGGAAAGGCATGTGCTCCCCACACCGGCCATGCACACTCTTCACCTTCCTTCATAAGCACCTGCAGGCTCAGCCCCGCACGTTCTGTATGGCACACCGTCGTCTAATGGAATGGAAGCTAATTGACAGTGGGGAACGGCAGACATCTGAAAATACAACTCTGGAGGTCAAGAAGATGGCCATACTGATTTCCACCTCTGTCTCTCCAGATGGCTGACCACCCCTCACCCGCTAAGACTCTGACAGATGAGAGCACGTCTCTAAGGAGGGCAGCGGCGGCTCAGAAAGAGGATGCTACGGGGCTTCCGTGAGTACGAAGTTTAGGTCCTCCTTGTGGCTTTGCTCCCTGGTTCACAGGAAGGAAAGAGTCAAACGTGCAGACCACTTCACACCCACCGGGATGGCTGTGAAAAACACAGAAGTGTCGGCGAGGACGTGGAGAACAGGGATCCCTCATGCACTGCTAGTGGGGACGCAAGCTGGTGCAGCCGCTGCGAGAAACAGTATGGCGGGTGCTTGAAAAGTGAAACCTCGCATCACCGTGTGATCCAGCCACTACGCCTCCCAGTATATACCCAAAGGAAACGAAAGGCAGGGTGCTGATGACATACTTGCACACCCATGTTCAGACCAGCGTGACTCACAATGGCCAAAGTCAGCTGCCAACCCAAGTGCCCTTCAATGGATGAATGGATAAAGGAAATGGGGTCCATTCACACAATGGAATAGGATTCAGCCTTAAAAAGGCACGACACCCTGACAACTACTAATGACGTGGATGGACCTTGAGGACATGATGCTGAGTGACATCAGCCAGACACAGAAAGACAAATACTGTAGGATGTCACGTGTATGGGGTCCCCAGAGCAGGGAAATGCAGAGAGACAGGAAGTAGATGGTGGCGCCAGGGGCTGGGGGAGGGGGATGGGGAGTAAGTGTTTCACGGGGACAGAGCTTCATTTGGGGAGGATGCAAAGTTCTGCAGATGGATGGCGGGGATGGTCGTGGGACATTACAAATGCATCTAATCCCACTGAACCGTGTACTTAAAAATGGGGAAGATGGTCAATTTTATCCTAAGTATATTTTGCGACAATCTTTATAAAAAATGCAGAGGGGCGCCTGGGTGGCTCAGTCGTTGGGCGTCTGCCTTCGGCTCGGGTCGTGATCCCAGGGTCCTGGGATTGAGCCCCACATCGGGCTCCCTGCTCTGCAGGAGGCCTGCTTCTCCCTCTCCCACTCCCCCTGCCTGTGTTCCCTCTCTCGCTGTGTCTCTCTCTGTCAAATAAATAAAATCCTTAAAAAAAAAAAAAAATGCAGAGACAGAAGAGGCCAGGTGGAGCAGGGTGTCCTCCAAGGAGGGAGGAAGCCAAAACAAGCGTCTGAGAAACAAAGTCAAGGTAAGGCAAGCAGGACCTCGGCAGACGCTGGACACAGGCTGGGTTTGGAAAGGGCTTGGGAATTTGTAACCCTAGAAAGACAGCAGTGTCCGGCTGGTGCTCTACACCAGGGATGATGCCGCGTGGGGTTCTCCACTTAGCGACTGAGACCTTGAGCACGCCTCCAGGCCACCCATGCCCATCTTGCCAACTTACGGGGCCCTTCGTGCTGGGCTCCCAGGCTGGTAGCATGCCCAAGGTCGCCTGAAGCTAGCTGGAAATTGAGCTCTTAGGTCATATTAAGACCAGGTGGAGGTGGCCACAGGTCATTATATATGCATCAGGGACAGTGTCTCCACTTGCATTTGGAAAGGTGAGTCTCTTTCTGGCTCCGTCCTGGGTAAGAGGCACAGGTGGAAGGCTGTATAAATTTCCAGTTTCTAAGTTGCCCTGGGTAGCCTGATACTTCTTTAGAAGAAGACCTTCCTGCAAACGGCGCTGGTGCTTCATGGATGTACACAGAGGCATAAACTGCTAGGGAGCTTCAGACAGCAGTAAACATGTAAAGATGAGACAAAGAGCCCCGGATATTATTCAGAGACCGCTGGTCCAGGCTGTGAATTATCCATGCCCCAGGTCCTTTTTCCTGCTCACCCAGCTCTTGGAGAGCAGGCAAGGTGACACCTGACGTTCTCAGTGTGCTCCCTGTTATCAGTTCCACCGCGGCAGGGGTAGGAGACCGTGTTAATGAAAGAAAGACGGTATTCTAATTGCTCATGTGTTCTTAAACTCTCATCGCCTGCCAGGGCATCTGTACAGGGGCAAACTGTGTTCCCCCCAAAAGTCCTAAACCCCAGAGCCTGTGAATGTGATCTTATTTGGAAATAGGGTCTTGCAGATGTAATCAAGTTAAGATGATGTCATATTGTTGGATCAAGACGAACTAACTCAGTAACTGGTGTCCTTGTAAGAAGAGGGAGAGACCGAGAGATCTCGCTCCACCATGTGAGGACACAGTGAGTAGGCAGCCATGTAAAAGCCAGCAAGAGTCCTCACCAGCAACCAAGTTGCCCGGCACCCTGAGCTTGGACTTCCAGCCTCCAGAGCTGTGACAAATCAATTTCCTGTAAGGCTGTCAACCCTATCAGATTAGGACCCCACTCTCCTGACCTCACTGAACCTCAATTACCTCCTAAAAGCACTATCTCTAAATACAGTTGCCTTGGGAGGGTTAAAGCTTCAACACATGAATTTTGGAGGGACATAATTCAGTCCATAGCAATGGTGGTGACGGTGATATGATGGTGGTGGTGGTGATGATGAGGATGGTGATGATGATGGTGAAGGTGATGATGGTGGTGATGAGGATGGTGATGATGATGATGGTGAAGGTGATGATGGTGGTGAAGGTGGTGATGAGGATGGTGATGATGATGGTGAAGGTGATGATGGTGGTGAAGGTGATGATGAGGATGGTGATGATGATGGTGAAGGTGATGATGGTGGTGATGAGGATGGTGATGATGATGATGGTGAAGGTGATGATGGTGGTGAAGGTGGTGATGAGGATGGTGATGATGATGGTGAAGGTGATGATGGTG
>NC_138385.1:104940771-105002167 GCF_054177405.1 Leptonychotes weddellii | reverse complement strand
GCTAGGCTCCCTGCTCAGCGGGAAGCCTGCTTCTCCCTCTGCCCCATCCACCCAGCTCATGCTCTCTCTCTCTCTCAAATAAATAAAATCTTAAAAAAAAATCTTGGCCAACAGGCTGAATTGTGTCCGCCAAAGTTATACGCGGAAGCCCTAGCCCCCAGGACTTCAGAATGGGAACATATGAGGGAATAAGGTCTTTGAAGAAGAGATTAAGGTATAATGAGGTCACTAGAGGGGGCTCTGATCCCATAGGACTGGGGTCCTTATAAGAAGAGGAGATGAGGACACAGACACACACAGACGACCACGTGAGGACATGGGGAGAACATGGGATCTACACACCAGGGAGGAAGGTCTCAGGAGGAACCAGCCCTCGGCCCCGCCTGGATCTCAGACTCCCAGCCTCCAGGACTATGGGAAATAAATGCGTGTTGTTTAAGCCCTTCAGTCTGTGGGATTTGTTCTGACAGCCCAAGCAAATTCATGCACAGTGGACACATTTTCGGGGATCACACCTGGTTCGGCCAGCTGGCCCTGTAATTGAGACTGGAAACGTAACAGTAAATGAACGGACTGCCTCCCAAACACCTGCCAGGGTAAGGCGGCCATTAAAAATGTCCGAGAGAGTCAGAAGAGGCGCATCCTCCTTACAAAGGCATTCTATTACTGGAAGGAGAGGTGGGGGAGGGGGGATGACAGAAGACGCCAGGTCTGTCTGTTTCCGAGGAGAAGTCCTGACAAAAGGAAACAATAAAAAACACATTGTAGGAAGATCAGCGGTGATGGACGAAGAATATTTTCTCGTAGAGGAGACGTGGGAAGAAGAGAAACGAGCTTTGGAACTATGCTCTGCATTTTTGAGAGGACGCAGCAAGTACACAAGTATGTGCATGATATAATCAGCAGTAAGAGACGTCCCCCAGTAAAAGCCACCCTGCCAGGATGGGGGTCGTACAGGACGATGTTAACCATGGCCATGCTATGGTGTTAATACTGCAAGGCTCCCGCTTGCATCTTCTGTGATCAGGACAGCATGGTGCTTCCCTTCAGAGCTGTCTCCCCATGAGCTGCGTCCATCTGGGCTTCACCACAAATACAATTATGCCCAGAGAACTGGCCATCCCTTCGGGAGGATGCTCGGGACACCTGCTCTACCAGAGGGTCTCACCTGCTGGGATGGGCCATTCCAATGAAATAAAGTAAAATGGGGGGAGACAGATTGCCACAACATGAAGACTAACTCGAAGGAAAATCACAAAGGGATAAGCATATGCAGTGGTCAGGACGGTATGAGTTAAGGCAAATAAAGGAAAACATGTGACGGAAGAGAGGAAAAAAATCCCAATCACAGAAATGAAAAACTCTGCTAGCATTTAAAAAAGAGTGTCGGTTTGCTACTCATGGTGTTTCCAGGTATTAGCAAAACATGGGTCATGTGTACAAAAAGCTTTCATGAAATGCACGGGGGGAAACGTGTAGACCCTTTGCAATAAGGGTGCCATTCCGAACGACACGTACCCACAAACGGGCTTTGCACAAATGCTGTCCTGTCTCCGAGCTGCTACCAGCGATGTGACCACGGGGACTTGCCGGAGGTCCCTGTTTTCAGTTACTGAAGGCTATGCATCTGTGTCCTGCTTCCCCTTCCCGCTTCTTGCAGCTCAGAAGGCTCAAGTTTTGCGGTGTGGAGGCACGAACGGATACAGGAAGCAGGAATGGTGTTCTGGGGCTTTGGGCCGCTATTGTCACTTCCTGGAAAAGTCTTTTACAGTTACACAGACTACCCCAACCAGCCACATTCTTTCTATCATTAATTTAAAGCCCAGAGGAGTGTTTCCTTTCGGCCACATGCTCTACTTCTTGATCAGTATGGTAAGAACATCCCTTCCCATGATGTTTCAATATAATTGCTCCATATTTCAAATGTATATGGTGGCCACACTCTGCTTTCATGGGGGAGCTTGGAATCCAACAACGACTTCACCATTCCGATGGGGAAATATGGTCTAGGATCAACACCGGAGTGGGGAACTTGTAGAATGAACCTCTCTGTAGGCTGGTGACGTTCCAGATTTCTCCAGAACAAGATGAGTGCCTAATTTAGCTAGAACTCACCAGAAAACGCCTGGTGTTCCAGAATTTGGGGGCAGCACGGAGCTCTTGAATCAACCCCAAATGGACAAAACTATCCAACTCATAGCACTACCATTTTCCACAGTTTTGTTGAATTTCATTGAAAAGGTAGGAAAATATGCAGAATCCTGTCTCCCTACCATTCAAATGCCTAAGTACGTGCATGCACACACACACACACACACACACACACACGTGCACAGTCATCAATGGTATGCACCCATTCTTTGGCTATATTCTATAGCCACTCCTATTGATCCACAGCCAGGATGATAATCTACACAGATTCCCTCTCAGCTCTTGAGAACAATGCATCCACCATGTTGCAATGCAACCTAGTTTCACCCTTCAAAGGCAGGGGAGATAATTCACAATGGGGGAGATTACAACCGGGCCAAGCCAAGCGAGTCAGCCTGTAAGGAATGAAAGAGAACTCTGGGGATTAAGCAACCAAGGGGAATGTGTCAACCCCCAAGACAGTAAGGGTGGAGACCAGGAGATTCGGGCAGAAGGAATGAGTCGACGAACTCAGAGTCTGTCACCCGGGTTCCAGGTGAGTTGAATTTCATCCACGGGTAGGTTTATATATATAAAAATTGGCACTTAGTGTCTACCATTCTGCTCCCAATTCCAACATGCGTTGTTGTTCTTTTCCCCACACCACCAAGCAATTCTGTGACTCCAGCTGGGTGTCCTACAATTCAACTCAATTCTGACACTGGCTACAACAGGAGATCGCACACGGTAAGGGTGCAGCCCTACAACACTCCCCCAACACACACACTTCTGATGCCAGTCACAAGTCCAGGTCCCGTGCTTCTGGTAGAGAGCCACTATAAGGTCAGAAGTTCCAAACTCTCCTCCTTGGGTTCCATTAATCTGCCAGAGGGGCTCACAGAGCTCAGGGAAACATGTTACTCACTGGATCACTGGTTTATTATAAAGAGACAAAACTCAGGAACAGCCAGATGGCAGAGACGCATAGGACCAGGTGTGGGGAAGCTTCCGTGTCTTCTCCAAGTGAGCCACTCTCCCCAAATCTCCCCAAGCTCACCACCCTGGAAGCTCCCCAACCGGGTCCTTCTGTGATTTCATGGAAGCTCTTCATGAAGGCCAGGTTGATTAAATCACTGGCCATTAGGGATTAACTCAGCCTCCAGCCCCTCTGGTCTCCTGGCAGATCGGGGGTGGGACCGAGAATTCCAACCTTCCGATTACAGGATTGGTTCCCCAGGCAACCAGGCCCTGCCCTAGGGTGTTTTCCAAAGTCACCTCATTCACATAACAAAAGCCACCTTTGTCACTCTTATCACTGAGGAAATTCCAAGGATTTCTAGAGCTCAGTGCCAAGGACAAAGACCGACCATCTATTTCTTCTTAAAAATCACAATATCACAGTGACAAATGTCACACACAAATGACTGAGTGGGGAGAACTAGGCCGATATATATTTGTAGCACATTTGTTGCACAAATCTCTCAATAAAATCCAACAGAGCGTCAACAACAACCTAAAAAGGACACTATATATATTAAGTGGGCTATCAATCCTACCTAACAACATCACACTCAGGTGCCATTGGTCACTAGCACCCTTGAGAGATAACAGCTTTCAAATAAAGGTACTCCATGAGGACTCAAAAACCGAGACTATGAAAAAAAAATTCGTGAGGGCCCAGATTTCCCTGTCTGTCTTCAAGTCAAATAAATATCCTATGGAAAAAAATTCCATGGACACATCTTTCCTTCAAATTTACATGAATAAGACTTCTCTTATACAGAGAGAATGTGTAATGTGTTGGGCATTATTAATAAGCACCAAAATATTCAAGGAGATGCTGACGTTACTATTACAAAAACATTTATAAGCAGTAAGTCATCACTTGGGGCTTGTGGGTGGAGAGGACAGGTCTGGATGGCCATAAATGAATTAAAATCTGAGTTTAGAAAATGAGAAACAGGACTAATGGCATCAGCCAATGCACTGGTTAATTCATTCCCATTCCTTGCAGGACTCCGCCCCTTGCATGGAGTCTATAAACAACAAAATGCAAGAGCAAAAGGATGTGAGTGGGTTTGCCACCAGTGGTAGGAGAAAAAGAGGCATTTCTGGATCTAAAGTTCAGTATGTATTAGGAGTCTTGCTCAAGCACCATGGGTCAACAACTCATGAAACACAATCTATCCACATCCATACTCAACTTGCTCTTTGCTTCATTTACTGGGTAAATTCTTTTTTAAGATTTTATTTATCCGAGAGAGAGAGAGAGAGAGACATCACGAGTGGTGGGGGGCAGGTACAGGGAGAAGCAGACTGCCCGTTGAGGATCCTGGGATTATGACCTGAGCCGAAAGCAGACACTTAACCGACTGAGCCACCCAGGCGCCCTTACGGGGTAAATTTTGACCAAGGACCCAGTGTATACCAGGCAACAAGCTGGATACACAACAATGGAAAGGGCAGTTCTTTTGCTGATGGTCTTGAGCCTTGCGGGCTAGCTGGGGAACTGAGCATAAATAGGAAACACAGGATGGCAGCAGGGAGTCAAGAGCAGGTGGAAGGCGAGACCCACAGGCAGGATGCACCTCTGGTCAAAAGAGGCTGGAGGTGGGACATCCAAGAAGGCTGGAAACTGAGACACCAAAGAGCTTGCATTCTATTGTATGCACACAGGAAACCTCCCCCTCCCATGGGATTTGACAGCAAAGAATGGCGCAGGCCAGTGTTCACATCAGAAGGAAGCCCTAGCCTGTATCTGGAGTGGACGCTCAGAAGAAAGCGAGGGATGTGGGTGAGCCGCAGTAGCTTCTCTGAAGATGCCACTGAAGTGGACAGATCTTGACGGATCTGGTGACGTGGTTTAGAACAGGAAAGAGCAGGACCCTGGGCTAGAGCGTGCACAGAGGCAAAGAAAAGCAGATCAAAAATGGCACCCGGGGGGCTGGAAGGGCCATTTGGGGAAGTCGAAAGAAGAGCTGATTGGGGATAGGAGGCCAGGAGGAAGGTCAAAAATTCATGTTTGAACAGAAGGACTCTGAACTGTCTGGGAGGTATCTGAGCAGGACGGACCAGGAGCAAGTGGGACTGGTGGAGGAGAGCAGGATTTCTGGAGCACATGCAGACCCGCACACACACCTGTCCCAACAGCAACATCCCAAATGTGTCCTCTAAAACCCCCCATGAGGGATCCCCATGCAGGCAAGACAGAAATAGAGAGAAGAGTATGTATAATATACTGCAATGATGCCCAAACCCTGTGTGCATGTGTTTGTGTGTTCATGCACACTTTTAAGGACACACAGATCCATATCAGACTGTCTATGGGATGACCTGGTGATGAGGGAGAGTGAGAAGAAGATAGGAAAGCCCTGAATGAGACAACCTGAAGAAAAGAAAAACCAAAAAGAGAAAATCTAAAGTCCCTCCACGAATAGGAGGGAGATATAATTCAAGACTGAAAATGCACTCAAGCAGTTAAAGCAGGGACTCGAACAGACACTCGTACACTGCATGTTCCTAGCAGCATTATTTATGAGAACCAGAATGTGGAAGCAATCCAAGTGTCCGTGGATGGATGGATGGATGGATGGATGGATGGATGGTTGGTTGGTTGGATGGGTGGGTGGGTGGGTGGGTGGATGGATGGATGGATGATGGATGGATGGATGGATGGATGGAGGAACTGATGGATGGGTGGATGGGTGGGTGGGTGGATGGATGGACGGATGGATGGGTAGATGGAGGGATGGAGGGATGGATGGATGGAGGAATGGATGGATGGATGGAGGCATGAATGGATGGATGAGTGGATGGAGGAATGGATGGATGGGTGGATTGATGGGTGGGTGGATGGATGGATGGATGGATAAGTGGATGGATGGATGGATAAGTGGATGGATGGATGGATGGATGGATAAACAGCATGTGGACCATGCACAGAATGGAATAAGACTCAGCCTTGAAAAGGATGTTCTGCACCTGCTACAATATGGATGGACCCTGAAGACATGGTGCTGAGTGACATGAGCCAGACACAGAAGGACAAATCCTGCCTGATTTCACGTACATGGGGTCCCTAGAGGAGTCTCGTCCATAGAGACAGAGAGTAGATGATGGGGCCAGGGGCTGGGGGACAGGGACGGGGAGTTACTGCTTCATGGGGACAGAGCTTCAGTTTGGAAAGATGGAAAGTTCTGGAGATGATGGTGGGGATGGTTGCACAATAGCGTGAATGTGCCCAATGCCACTGAGCTATGCACTTAAAAATAGGTAAAATGGCCAATTGTATGTTTAGGTGCATTTTACTGCAATGAGAAAATTAACATTTTTAAATGTATTCAAGTTGTGAACCTACGAAGAGCAAACAAATGGGCTGTAGTTTTCAGTGACAAGGAACACACAGGACGTTCCAACTCTGGGCCCCACCTGCCCATGACCTCAGCTCAGAGCAGTGCTTTCTGCCATTAACACTGACCGCTTTCTGTTTGCAAAGTCTGTGGCAGGGCTCCTAACCGAAGGTATGAATTGACTCAAAAATCAAGCCTCGTTCATTTAAAGAGTCTGTCATAATTTCTCTTGATGCTGCAGTGAAGGGCTTCTGCCCTTAAAACAGGAAAACGAGAGACCTTCCATGGATGTCACCCTATCTGTTCTTGCTCACCTCTTCATGCAACCTGCGGCTCTGGAACATTCCTTCTACTTTCCAACTTGGCTCTGTGACAGCCAGATCTGCCCTAAAGTGCACTTGGTTTGCTCCATCCCCCACCCCAGGGTGTCCTCCGGTTCCTGTCCCCAAGGGTCCCGTGCCTACCCTCAGTGGCTCCGACGGCCCCTAGCCGGTGGCTGTGCACCCACTCCCTCCAGAAACAGCTGTCTCAGGGCATCCACTTCACCTCCCGCCCACCCTGCTGGGCATGTACCACCCCAAATACACTGCTGTGCCAGGCGGGAACAGCATGACCTCCTCCTCGTGCCTCCCGGAACCCCTGTTCCTGGCGAGTGCACAGGGAGGCCAGCAAACATGTGCCCGGGCTCATGCATTCCCAGCCCCACACCCCCATGGCACCCTGGCTGCCCTGTTTCCCACCCACTTCTCCCCACTGCCCACTAGCATGGATGCCGCCACCCCAGCCACTCCCTGAGCCCCAAAACTCAAAGACACGTTGTCAGCATTTTTGCTTTTAAGCTTCAAATGAACAGAAGTGGAGAGAAAGTCAGAACACGGTATTCTTTCCCCCTTGACTACGAGGAACAGCTTTGCCAACTACCCAACCGCGGACTAAGGGACACGGAGAGCAGACCCAAGCCGGTGGACACGGAGAGATCTTTGCTTTAGGCAACATCAGCGCTAGCCTGGCTCTGCTCCAATGCAGTGAAGCGCACCGGGTTAGGGACCATGATGGGGTCCACGGGCTAGTCATCACTGACGCAGTAATGGAGCTCCCGGCTCAGAGGCTGTGTCCAGAAAGAGAGAGCGGGACCCCACGCACACCCACTTACTGTGTGTGTCTCTGTCTTCACTGCTGGGTTTTTCAGCCAGGGCAGTTCCATCCCCCTAGGGGACAACTGGAAATGCTCAGAGCTATGTTGGTGGTCACAACTGGGAAAGGATCGAGATCCTGGCATCTAAGGGCAGCGACCAGACATGCTGCTCAGCATCCTACAGCGCCCAGGATGCCCCATGTCACAGAGGAATCCAGCCCCAGATGTCAGCAGTGCCCAGGCTGAGAAACCCAGAAGGAGCAACTTCATCAGGCAAAGTTCGTAGTAAGAAGAGGTAAAGGTGGATGGAGCCGTGCAGGTGTGAGATGCATTCCTTCCCACCCCGATGGAGATCATGTCAGCATGACAAGCAGGCTTCCAGAATGGCCCTGATAAAGCAAGATCACCGCCTGTGACTGTCATTACCTGCACTGGAAGCCTGACTGATTCCGCCCCATGGCAGGCAGAACAACACACCTGGAGCATGCCAAGAGGTGCCATCCGAAATGTCGCTGCTCGGCGACCAGTGATAGTGGTCCCACGTCCTCCCCGCTCAGAGAAAGAGCCACCACCACCCGGCAAGACACAAGGTAAAGTCACTAGGCTCTGCTTTGAAAATCCATCACCTGGTCACACCGTGGGCGGGATGGTGGGTAGGGGGGGGTCACCCTAGTGAAACGGTCAACGTGCCCGTTTCCTGAAGAGCGGCTGCCATGTGGGAACAGCTGCTTGCAAGGAAAACAAACTCCGTCTCCAAAGTTTGCAAGCACACACCCGAATACTGAAGAAGGGGAATAAGCCGCTGGTGAAGAAACACCACCCTAGGTCCTTCAGAACGATGGGAACAACCAGTCAGAAGCATCCAGAAGACACGTGCTATTTTCTCATCTTGGAAAAACAAACAAAAACCAACCTGGCATGGTGAGGAGAAACGAAAAATAAGACAGGGCTAAGATGGGGGAGGCACTGGAGGCAGACGTGAAGCAGGACCTGGGAGGAGGAGGATGGGCAGAGGTGTGGGAGGACGTGGGCAGAGGTGTGGGGGGACGCCAGGGTGAACTTGTCCTTGGCCTCCTGCAGGCCCTCTGAGCCAATGGGTAATGACTAGCCAACAGCACAGAGAGGGTTTGATGAAGATTGCGGTGGCAACGTACATAGCTGAGCACAGGGTGTCCAAGACAAGGCAGTGACAAGAATGAGCCCTTGTCACCCAGAGGTGCATGAAAGGGGGCCTGAAAGACGCTACTCAGGGAGGGAAAACGGAGGAACCTCTGGGAGAACAGAGCAGGATAAAACTCCCCAGTCCCATGAAAGTGCAAGCAAAGGTTTGGGAATCCACACGAACTTCCATGAAAGCACGGTTCCTGAAGGCTGGGGACGGGAGCAGGAGTGTGCAATGGGGTTTCTGGCCACGATGCTGCTCAGGATCTGGATTCCGTGGCTGCAGGTAACATGTCCGGCTTCATTATCCAGCCTGGGTGAGCTGCCCCCCTCCCCTCGTTACAGTGGGCACTTCAAATGCCCTACGAAGGAATGGCTCCAGTGTTCTGCTCAAGCTTTCTTGCTTTTGCCCCTTGTGATGGCTACTTTTATGGATCAACTCCGCGAGGTGCCCAGACATGTGATCTAACAGGAGTCTCGATGTTGCTCTGAAGACATTTTTTTTTTTTTTGATGTGATTAACATCTACCGTCAATGGACTGTAGAAGTACATGACCCTCCATGGTATGGGTGGGCCTCACCTAATCAGTTGACAGCTTTAAGAGGAAAAGAATGTGGGTGCCTGGGCAGCTCAGTCGGTTGAGCGTCTGCCTTCGGCTCAGGTCATGATCCTGGGGTGCTAGAATTGAGCCCCGTGTCAGACTCCCTGCTCAGTGAGGAGTCTGCTTCTTCCTTCCCCTCTTCCCCCCATCCCAACTTGTGCTCTGTTGCTCCCGCTCTCTCTCAATAAATAAAATCTTTGGGGGAAAAACAAAAAAAGAACAAAAAAACGTGAGGTTTCCCAAGGAAGAGGGAATTTTGCCTCTGGATTTGACTGCCATATAGAAATTGTGCCTGAGTCAGCAGCTTGCCCGGTGGTTCTGCAGAGTTCAGATTCAAGACTGAAGCTCTTACCTGAGTTTCGAACCACCTGGCCAATCCCACAGACTTCAGACTTGGCAGCCCCTACAATCACAGAAGTCTGCTCCTGAAACTCTGTCTCTTTGTTCTCTTTGTCTGCAGCGTGGTGTGTAATGTACCCAGGATGCTCCCTCCCCATCCCCGCACTTGACATCCTTGAGTTTGAACACCTATCATATGCCAGACACCTTTCTATGCACAGAGAGTGGGATCCTAACACTGTGGGTTTGTGTTCTAGCAGGAGACAGGCAAGCAGGATGCATGTTCACAGGAGACGGAAGAGGAGGGTCTGGGGAAGGCTCCTCTCCACGTGTCAGTGTGCAGGGCTCCTCAGGAGGAGGATGACCAAGCCTTGCCCCAGTGTCCCTACTCACCGCCCTATGGGAACTCCACTACTTACGTCTGTCTGCATGCAGGTCAGCTCCCTCGATAGCTTTAAGAGGGCCAGACGTCAGCAACTTCACCTCCCAGCAAGAAGCCCAGCACGTGGGAGGTGGGTAGCTAGCCATTAACTATTGAATAACACTGAAATCTCTATATGATCACACATGTATGAGGAGTCTGCCCATCACCCAGCATGCAATATGCAGTTTCCCCCTGCATTTCTTATATGACCACTGACTTCTCTCCAGTTATTTCTCTTTTTAAGCTATTCCCAGGTTTAACTTGGGTTTCTCCCTGGTTTAACCTGGTTTCTCAGAATTAACGATTTCACTAGAATTCTATTTGAAATACAGGCACGGGGGCATATTGTTGCAGGTGGTACACAGTAGGGATACGAAAGGCCCCCAGTGGGCGTCCACCCAGGCCAGGTGCGGCTGGAAGCTTCTTGGTGGAGCAAGCATGTGAGCTAGGAGGAAGGTCTGAGACTGTTCTGCCCCGGGGACTTGAGAACTCTAGAAGCAAGCACTGGCATTGGCCAGAGAAAGGGGCAGGAGGGTGAGGATGGTGAGCGCACCCTGGGAACATGGCAAGCGTGGAGCTGCAACGGTTGCTCATGCCGAAGCTGGCAACAGGCAGGAGACAAGTGTCCTATAGTCCCTGATCTGCCTCAGTTGGTCATCGAGAGTCACCGAAGAGTTCTGGGCTGAGACACACGATCATGTCTTAACTTTAGAGTAGCGTCACGGCACTGCAGAAAGAGCACTTAGAGACACAAGCCATTTTAACAACCCCAGTGGAGTACACCCTGAGCCAGGGTGGAGGAGGATACGTGGGGGACCTCAGAGAGTCAGCACAGGAGTAGACAACTCATGCTCCCTGCACACGCAGGACCAGGGGACAGCCTCAGGCCAGCCTGGCCTCACTGTCTGGCCCTCACGAGGTGTCTCCCCAAGCAGAGATGGTGGCACGAAGCTGGTTAGCGTGAAGCTGATGTCCTTGAGTTGCGTCTCACCAGGCTGGCTGCCCCGTACAAACTGCAGCTCCCATTAGATCTGCTGATGCCTACTGATGGTGCAGGGATCAACCCTCCCCAGAATTCTGTCTTCCTGGATGCTGACTAACCAGACTTCTGGTTTACCCATCACCTTGTGGTGAACTGGGCTCGTGGCAGTCAATCTCCCAAGGGCAGCGGCTCCCAACAGGGTGATGGTAACCCCCGGGGGACACTCAGCAATGTGGAGATATTTTTGGTTGTCATAATGATCACTACTGGCATGTGACGGGTGGAGACCAGAGATGCTGCTCAGCACCTTACAGTGCCCAGGACGCCCCATATCAGAGTCTTCCAGCCTCAGATGTTAACAGTGCTGAAGTGGGGAAGACTTGCCTTAGCATAGGAGATTCCCTCTATATCTATCTGTTTACGTATGTATGTTTGTATCTACCTACCTATTATCTATCTACTTATCTATCCAGTCTATCTATCCATCCATCATCCATCCATCCATATTTATCTATCCATCCATACATCTACCATATCTATCATCTATGTACCTATTACCTATCATGTCTGTATCATCTATAGCAAATAGCTATCTACACATCATTTATCTATCTGTCATCTACCTGTTCTACCCATCTACCTTCTCTGCCTCCCTTCCTTTGTTCCTTCCATCCATCCATCCATCCATCCATCCATCCCACCATCATATCCACTATACATGTACATGTACCTCTCCATCCTTCCATCAAATCTATCAATGTATTACTATCTATCATCTGTCTATTGCTCTTTAGCAGTGGTCTGCAACTGTGGACTACATCACCCCCTAAGAGGTTTTTTTGTCTATGTCTAGAGACATTTTTGGTTGTCAGCACTGGGGATAGCGTGCTACTGGCCCTGATCAGGGGGAGAACGGGGATGCTGTTAACTTTCCTACCTTACACAGAGCAACCCCGCCACAGAGAATGATCTGGTTCCCCGAGGTCAACAGTGCCAAGGTGGAGAACCCCTGTTTTGGGGTCAAACAACTCTAGGACACCAGCAATTTCTACACGCCCAAAGGGCAATGAACAGATGTGGGAGGACTGGGGTTTGGGCAGACCCCAAGCCTCTGTCCCACAGAAATCCTGATTTTGCACCCCTACCCAGCTCTTCTAAAATTATCTCCACGGGCTGAGCTGGCCTTCGGAACAGCTTTATCCCCAAACAGAACGTGTGCCCAAATGCGCATTTAATGAATGCCCCAGCATCTTCACAAAAATACAACAAGAGCAGTTCACATGTTGAACTCGGATAATGGCACGGGCGGACTTGCCAAGTCACTCAACTCCAACTTCACACTCCAAGTAATGATTGCTCAGCTTGACACCTGGAATCATCAGCGTTCCACGTGACCTCAAGAAACGCAAGCAAAACCTGGGGCATGTTTCCAGAAAGTATGGGAAGATCCCTCTTTCCACATAGTATGGGAAGCAGATGTTGGGTGAAGCGACCTCCATTCACAAGACAAACTGCACAGCTGGGGGATTAAATACATTTTTCACTGATGGTCTTTTCCCACTAATACGTGTCCTTCCTCATGTGGCCCTGGACACCCCGTGGCTCCCATCCGGATACAGTGTGCTCTCCGTGCTATGTTCAGAGAACTTCCAGAGCCTGATTTCACTAGCTCAACTTATACCCAGTGTTTAGACAACACCTGGTCACTGAAGTGAGAATGCACAGAAAAAACCAAGTGCTAGAAATATAGTAAGATCCACGTGCTCTGAGAGATCTACTCTGGGCAAGTCACTAAATAGCTGTTACAGCGGAATTATATCCCCCCAAAATTCACATGTTGAAGCCCTAGCCCTAGGACCTCAGAATGGGGACTGTATTGGGAGATGGGGTCTTTAAAGAGGGGATTAAGGTATAATGAGGTCAGTAGAGTACACCCTGATCCCATAGGACTCTCCCTCTGCCTCTCCCCCTGCTTGTGCTGTCTCTCTCTCTCAAACAAATAAATAAAATCTTAAGAAAAAAAAAGAAGAAGAAGAGGGGATGAGGACACAGATATGCACAGAGGGACGACCATGTGAGAACACAGAGAGAACACGGGGTCTACATGCCAAGGAGAGAGGCCTCAGGAGGAACCAGCCTCAGCCCCGCCTGGATCTCACACTCCCAGCCTCAACACCACCTGGATTTCATACTCCTGGCCTCAGCCCCACCTGGATCTCAGACTCCCAGCCTCCAGGACTATGGGAAATAGATGTGTGTTGTTTAAGTTCCCTACTTCATGGTATTGAGTTACGGCATCCCCAGTGGACAAACTTATTTTCCATAATTTTTGGATAAAGGTCACCTGGAAATTTATAGTCTTCAAAGGATCTGTTGTTGATAATAATTTCCCTAGATCCTGAGCATTTCAGGAGAACAGACACGACAACGTGCCTCGTTTTGTGTGCTCAGTACTGTGGGGGGAAAACCAAAAACTGCTCAAAATTAGTACAGATTTTTAAATGAGGTCCTGCCACATTTTCTCAAAACCTGTGAGTAGACTATCAAATTGTTCCTCAAATTCCATGTAGATTTAATGATGAGGAAACATTCCTACTTCTCAGCCACACCCTTCGTTGAACCTGACATGTATAAAGACTACATTCGAATGTGATCTGCACTCCGATTTTTGAATCACAAAGCCCATCATGCGTCGACACATGGTCGCTGTGTCTTCTCAACCACAGAGTCGTTGGCTGGAGACTCCCTGCCTTTGGAAGGAAGCCAGAGACGTGTCACCACAATTTGGCAATATCATAAAGGAGTCCAGGTCTCCCGTAGACAATATTTATTTAAAACCCTAGAGAGCTAAAGATCCTCCCCAGAATCACTATTTTAGTTCCTCCAAGAGACATAACTAGAAGCTTTCCCAAATTCCAGAGGAAGATCTAATGTACTCGTTTTTATAAGTGTTGTTCCACCGCGGACCAAATGGGAGAATCACATGTGGTGAGTGAGCGGCGTGGAGTCCCCGAATCACCGGCTACTTTTGTTTCCATGACTTGAAACCCTGAGACGCACCTGACCCTTCCTTATCGGCACAAGATCACCTGCAGCTCTATAAAAGGAAAGTAAAACCACAAAAAATTCAACCTATTCCTTTCTCCTCCTCATTAAACATGCAACAGAGTAGAGACTCTGGGTAAGACACCCTTTCGGGCTTGGAGGATGGGAGGGCTCCTCCGGCAGCTTTGCATTTAGAGGCGTCCTTCACAGAGTCCGTGTGCACGGGAGACGTTCCAAAGCCGTGACAAAGGGCTCCTGTCTCTGCGTGTGGACAGGTGTATCAGAGAAGGGCTGGAGTTGGTCTGGTGAGGGATGCCCAGAGCAGAGACACACAGGAAGGAGGCATTGCAGGGGAGGGGTGACCCACGAGAGGCAAGGGATCACGAGGACGGCACCTGCCCCCTTCTACCACAGGTGGCTTTCCCTGATGGGACAATGGGCGGCAGGGTGTAGGGAAAGAGAGAGCGAACAGAAGGTAAACCCAGGGGTCGGTTCACGATGATCCCTACGTGGCTGGGGCCGGGTTCTGGGTACCTCACAATTCCCTGCGGATCTGTAGGTACCAATGAAGGTCACCAGACAGGTATTTGGGGAGGACCACCACCACTGGAAGGTGAAGAATGCCTCGGAAGGAAGCAAGGGTGGGAGGGCAACACCAGGTGGGAGGCCAGGGTCAAACATCAGGGCAGAAGACAGGGGGCCCCAGATCAGGCCATGAGCTGTGGGGTGGGAATGAGAAAGAACAAGAAGAAGATGGCAGAGGGGAGACATGGACCCTGGCTGGAAGGCACCCACACCGTGGATTGGGAAAGAGAGCCATATCTGGGCATCCTATCTCTGGCACCTGGGTGCAGAACGGTCTTACCCTCTACTAGTAAATAGCATGGGAGGACAGGGATTTATTTGTTCAGTGCAGGGCACCCTCAACTGGACACATCTGTGATGCATCTAAATGGAGATACATAGTCATCCGCGAGAAACCAAAGGAGTGGCCTGCATGAATGAGGCTGAGCCGATGACTCAACAGGAGCTGGTGACGGTGACCCTGAAGGGGACAAGGGGAACAAGGTGTCTGGTAGGACCACCCATGTCCTTACGTATGTTCTGCTCAGCCAGGAGGGAAGCAAGGCCCAGGGGGAGGCAGTGGTCCCAACAGCAGCTTTCTCCCTGGACCCGGCCAGCCTGAGGGTCAGCTGTGAGCTCACTCCACCCCGCCTGGGATCTCAAGAGAGGGTGAGGACCAGGAGAAGGCAGTGGGGAAGGACTCACAGCTTGACCAGGAATGGGTGGCTGACTTCCTTCAGCACCGACTTCTCGTTGTGTACATGCTGTTCCTGCTTTAGGCGGATGACGTCGGGGATGCTCATCACCTTCAGGGCAAAGAAATGCTTGGCCGTCTTGTCCTTGACCAGCTGCACCCGTCCGAACGTCCCAGTGCCTAGAGGGGAGACAGCACACGAGGCTGTATCAGGACCTTAAGAGAAACCGTCAGCTTCGGCAGCTCCCAGCCCTAGTATATGGCCGGGGACAGTATTTGCAAGAAGCTCTGTTCTGGAAGTTTCAGGTGAGGGCACATATAATGCACACGTCAACAAAGACAATCACCTGCCTCTGAAATGTTCAACTGGAGGGAGGGCTGGCCATCATTTGTACACATGAGGCATCATGGAGACCACACGCATACGCACGCATGCACACAAGGACAGCTAGAATGGAAAAGTATGGTAGACATTTCTGCAACGTGGCTCTTCTCTTTGGGGTTTCTAGATAAAGACAAAGGTATCAGGCACGAGACGCTCATGAAAAAGGCTCTTTAACACGCTAATGCCTGCTCAAAGCACTTGGGTCTGTATTTTAAAATTTGCTAAGAATTGGAAAATGGGATATATCCCCATATGATATGGGAATAGATACCTATTCGGGTAGGATATAAAGGGATAGAGGGCTGAGACTGGGGTGAAATTTAAAAATTGCAACCACTATACATATGCAAGGAAATCCAACCCTCGTTTGTACCCTGGTGGGACATTTCCAACCCAAATGCATCCTCTTCTCCGCCGCCAGGCTGTCCTATTCCTCTGAGCCTCGGTGTGGGGCATGGTGTCCACATTCCACCCCTCACACAGACTGGCAACCACTTACTGCAAGTATGAGATCAAAGATCCAAAGGAATTTTATCTTTGGCTAGAGAAGAGGTAAAGTAGGGGGGCAGAAAAATGGAAATCTGTACGTGTGAGCCTCGGGGTACCTGGCGCCCAGTGAGCTTATAAATGGCGGCTGCGTTTTCCATCATTGTGTGTCTAACCAGTGCCGCATGGGAAGGGGTCTTCCCGGGCAAGAAAGCATGGAAAACGGTGAACAGTTAGGGCTCTCTGGTTGGAAAAATGGGCATTAACCTAAACAGGAGGGAGAAAGGAATCAGGGAGAGCTGGAGAAGACAAAGGACGCTCTCCTCCCTCCCGACACAACCACACAGCCATGGGTGTCCATTCTTCTTGCGCAGGGTTTGGACCCACGCACGATAACGTGAGAAAGAGCACAGAGTCGCACTCAAGCAAAAACATTTTGTTTTCGCATTTTCTATAAATGAGAATTGCCGAGCTGTGAAATAAATCTCACCTCCTCAGGCAGTGGTGGGGCTGGGGCCACGATGAGTAACCTTGGCTTTTAAGTGGAGTTTCCGATCATGAATATTTTACCGTAGGAGGAGCAGAGAGGGAGCAGCCAAAACCCAGAAAAGCAAGCGTTGTGTAAGAAGAAGCAAACGATGAGGGATATTCTCATCGGAAGGACACTGGGAAGCAAACACAGAATGGTAACGGGGTAAGGCAGTCAGGTGTTGGCGAGATGCTATGGAATCAAGTCCCAACCAGGAGGCGTGGAGGGGGGAAAGGCTGTAAGGAGGGTGAACTGGCAAAGTTTAGGTGTCTTTATGCAGACATTGATGTTTCCAGAGGGTCAGGTTCACACAACGGGGCCACCAGCATCTGGCGAAAGGTTTTGCTTTTTATTTGATCTGTGAACTGGGGCAAACACATGAGTCCTTGTGCTTCTACTGTTCCTCTCCCCGAGAGGACAGAGTGAAGTGCAACATACAAGTCCTGCCACGTCGTCAGATTCTCAAGACAGAAAGAAGGCCATGTGCCTTCCTCCTTCTTTCTCTCTCTGGTACCATTCCTCCTGATCATCTTTATCCACCACCCCCGAGAAGGAGCCCTTTCATCACTGGGTTGCATTTACTACATCCTAGTTTGTCTTTTCAGCCCTAGTGTTTGACCTACAACTGGATGTTCCCTGTGCCTACGTGAAAGACAGCACCAACCATGACTCAGATTTTTCCACGTTTCTGTCAGCAATGTCTCTCAAGCTCTCTCTGAGCAGCGTCAGCTGTTAAGCATGCAGAACTCAAAACAGGTTACTTATGCATGGCAGACAGAGCCTGAGCTACCCTGGGGGATGCAGGGAGTCCCTGGACGCCACAGTCAGATGACAGGACCACAGAGGACAACAGCCTCGTTCAAGGTGGACGAAACCAGCACGCTGCAATTTTCAGCTCAGCCAGCTTAAATGCATGGAACACAAGACAACATTAATGATGTTGGTCGTAAGGCATCAAGATGGTGGAAAGAAAATGGGCAGAGATTTCCCCACTTGGTGTTGGGAAGCTCACCAATATACACCCCCAGCTCTGAATAACTCCCTTCGGAAAGTAGAAAAGTCCATTTTTAGCTCTTTTGCAGGTAAGGATGGCCATAGGATCCACCTCTGCCCAATAAGACACACAATAGAATAGTATTCAGCCATTAAAAAAAAAAGGAAAGGTTCCTGCCATTTGCAATAACATGGATGGAACTTGAGGGCATTATGCTCAGTAAAGTAAGTGAGACAAAGGCAAAGTATGATCTCACTTACATGTGCAATCTAAAAAGGAAAAAACAACTCATAGAAAGAGTTCAGATTTGTGGTTACCAGAGGTGGAGTACGGGAGTAGAGCAACTGGATGAAGACAGTCAAAAGGTACAAAGTTCCAGATGTAAGATAGTTCTAAGTCCTTTGGATGCACTACCATACAACCTGACGACCACAGTTAACACTGCTAGATGCTAAAAGAGTAGCCTACAAGTCCTAACAAGAAAAAGAACTTTTTTTTAACTATATAAGGAGATGGATGTTAACTACATCGTGGTAATTATCTCAAAATATGTATTTGTCAAGTCTTTATGCTGTACACCTTACACTTACACAATGGTGTCAATAATATCTCAATAAAACTGAAAAGAGAAAATCTTTACCCCAACAGGGTTTAAATAAAATAACACATGCAAAGCCCATCACATGGCATCTCAGCCAAGGTAGTAAATGAATTTTCCATCAGTGTAAAATGAAAGTCAGCTCCATAAATGTTCTATGTCATGGTGGTTACATAACTCTATGCATCTGTCAACAAGTCATCAATGGGAACACTTAAAATGCATGAATTTTGTTGCATGTATATTATATCAAGAACATTAACTGCCCCCCCAAAAAAATTTAGGGTGAGATAGATTTTTTTTTTACGTAAGCTCTATTAAATGGAGTTGGCATTTGATTCTACTCCTTATTCTTTAGGGTACTGGATGCAGACATCTATCAACCATTGACTGAATGGCAGAACATACCCCATGGGGAAAGGATCCCCCAGGGACTATGGGGACTAGGGACAAATCTATTGCTATAGGCACACAGAGAAGGGTCGAGGCCTCCACTCGCACTTTATCACCGTTACTCCAAAGCCTGACATGTGCAAAAAATATATATGAAGAAGTTTCCATAAACATGCAGTTGAAGAAATGTCATCTGAAAAGAGATGCTATGAGGTCGACCACATTCTGAGGCAGATTCCCTACACCGTGTCTGTAATATCAGGGAATGGAACTCCACCTGGCAAATTAAGTCACAAAAGACTACAGGTGGCATTGGAAGGACCAAGGAGAACTAGAAATGCCCAGGGTGCACAAAGTGCTCTTGCTTAGAGAACCATGGGAAAAATGTTTCTGTAAGTTTAGCCGTGACAAAAGTGCTCCAGTCAACACACCAACTTCCAAAGTATCAGAGGCCGCCATTTTTTTTTGGTCCATGTTGGGACTGGTTTGTAACTTGTGGCAATAGGTTCTGTAGATCAAGTATGTTTTACATACCTTTGTGATTAATTCCTGGGCACATGTTATTTGGATAAACGGGCAGATGAATGAATTCATGGATACACCAATGGACAAATCCATGTACTAGAAGTAGCAAGCAGAGTATCTCTTGCCTAAGCCAATGGAGGTCCTTTTGTAAATGTGGGCACAGTCAGAGAAACCCACACAGACTGAGAAGCAGGAGTGAGGAGAAGGCTGGATCCCAGGGTGGCATCTTGGTCCTATGTTCCTGCCTGGCATAAACACCTTTGGCCCTAAATACCTCAGATTTCACAGGGAATGCAACACCGAGCATTTAAAGCACCTCCATATATTTGTAAAAAAATAATAATAACACATAAAGGACCTCCAGTGTAATCCAAATAAGGTCCACACAGGTGTTAACGGGATCACAGAGAAGCCAGTTCCTGGTTTTATGGATGTCCTCTGATTATGGAAGTTATTATCTCTGGGGGTGGGCACATGGGGACTCTCCTGTGTAGTATTTTACAACGTCTTGTGAGTCTTAAATTATTAATAGTCACACTATTTCACATAAACAATTTTAGGAAAAATCACCTCTATCTTACACCCTAGTCGAGTATCCTATGTTATCATCTTCAAGAAGCCCTACCACAGGGCACCTGGGTAGCGCAGTCTGTTAAGCATCCAACTCTTGGTTTCGGCTCGGGTCATGATCTCAGGGTCATGGGATCACACCCCGTGTCAAGCCCTGCATCGGGCTTTGTGCTTACCATGCAGTCTCCTTGGGATTCTCTCTCCCTCTCCCTCTGCCCTTCCCCCCCCGCCCATGCACACTCTCTCTCTAAAAATAAATAAAATATTAAAAAAAAAAGAAGAAGCTGTATCACTTAAGTCCACAGATGCACGATTTGACCACAGATATTTTGCTAAAGGCATCTGTAAATGTCTCTTGCTCCGAGATCACCTGTTCAGTCTGATTAGTTGGAAGTCCAGTGATTGTCAGAGGTGATTGGAGCAGGTCACCGGCCTCCTTTTCTCTTACCTGAGTGTACCTTCCCTTTGCTACCAAAAAAAAAAGTAGGGACAGGATTCCGAGTCAGCTGCTATGACTCTTTCCCTCCTGGATAGTTTCTTTTAGGTTACTTTGATTTTTTTTCTTTTTTAACTTTTATTTTCCCTGGTTTTTTTTGTTTTTGTTTTTGTTTTTTTACCACACATTCAGTCTACTGCTAAATTTAGTTCAATAACTTCACTGTTTTTTGACAGTGGCGAAAAGAGGAATTCCCTGTAGTTTCCTGTAAAAGACTCCTCATGATGTCCTTCCTGCTGTCCCTGTAAGTTTTTTAAGCAAGTGCCACTTATTGACGGGTCCATCCTAGCCAGTGCCCCTGAGCCTGACTGACTGCAGGGAACTGCGAAGACTAGAACGAAATGGAATTCTGTCCCCCGTCCCCACTCACAATGCACACTCCCGGAGACAGAACGGTGCCTCTCGCCAGCCTCCCTTCAAGCAGAGTTTCCCCAGAGATGGGCGCCCCACGATGTCTTCTGCTATAAACATACAACTAACTACAAACGGGAGAGTCTCTCATTTCCAAGGAAGCTCATAATCAAATGGACACACAAGAACCACAACACACCCCAGGTCCAAAAGCGCATTCAAACCTAGCGCAGGATTTTAAATACCTAATCCACGACCTCCCCGTTTACATGTTGTGGAATGGAAAAGAACAAGAGAAGAATAAGGAAAAGGTAGTGATAGATCCCAACTAAAGAACCCCTGGCAGATCAGCCCACAAAACTGCCATTATATAAAAGTATTCACATGTAAACAAATAATTGCGAAGGCATTTCTATTTAAACAAAGACAAAGATGGAGGTGGCCTGGGTGGTTGAGTCGGTTAAGGGTATGACTCTTGATTTCAGCTCAGGTGTAGCCCTACATTGGGCTCCCAGCCTGCTTAAAAAAAAAAAAAAAATGAAAAAGTAAATACAGACAAAGACAGACATGGATATCGGGTTTGATTTGAATGTGTCTGTATTCAGGACTCCCGCCTCCTCCCCAAAGGCACACCCAAAATATAAAATCCCACTTCATTTATTTATTTAATCCGGATATGACAATAGGGTTTTATTCTGTGCCACAGAATGGACTCTGATTGGGTAACAGAGAAACCGTGTTCCCTGATTCCAGGGCAAGAAGGGTCACAAAAGGAGTTAAAGACAGACTGATGCAGTCAGATGATAGCTACACAGATCCACAGATAGATGATGGATGGATGGATGAATGGATGGATAGACAGATGGATGGATGGATGAATGGATGGATAGACAGATGGATGGAGGGAGGGAGGGAGGGAGGGATGGACGGATGGATGGATGGACGGATGGATGGAGGGAGGGAGGGAGGGATGGAGGGATGGATGGAGGGAAGGAGGGATGGAGGGATGGAGGGATGGATGGATGGAGGGAGGGAGGGATGGAGGGAAGGATGGAGGGATGGATGGATGGATGGGAGGGATGGATGGATGGACAGATGAATAGGTGGGTGGGTGGATGGATGGATGGACACATAGATGGATTGACTGATAAGATAAATGAGACAGATAACAGATGGACGGATGCATGGAGGGAAAGATAATAGGTAGCTCGGAGATAGAGACAGAGACACATAGATCACAGGCAGATGATTGACAGATAAATGGTTGATAAAAGTATAGATGAGATAAATAATGGATGGATAGGGTGGATGAATGGATAGAAAGATAAGACAGCCAGCAGATAAATAGATACAGATATAGACAAATAAATAGGTGGTTGGTACATACACTGACAGATGATAGAGAAGATAAAAGAGATAGGTAAGAGATAGATGGACAGATGGATGGACAGATGGACAGAAAGATACTAGCTTATAAACAGAGAGACAGATACTAATTTACTTTTTTAAGCCTATTTCCCAAACAGAAAGTAAAACTTCATCAAAACCCACTTGGCAATAACATTAATTTCCTGCTTCATGTAGTAACAGCCCACACAACACTGGGACCGTCAAAACTACTCCTGAGTTACGGCTCACTGAGAAAAAAACAAGAAACCAGAGCAAGACCGAGCCCGTGTGCACCCCCCATCCTGCAAGAGCCTTCGCCCAGTACGGCATGCGTGTGTAGAATCTTAACATGCAAACAACAGCACTTAAAAACACCAACTGCTACTGCTAGGAAGGGAAGTGAGAATCCCTCCTGACGTGCAAGAAGGACGCACAGCCATGTGCGAGTTAAAGACACATGCAGCTGGTCGTCACCCCCGTCCTGCACCTCTTCCGAACCTGCAGTGTCTCCTGAATTAGGATGCTCCCTGTCCTATCCCACGGGCATCCCAGATGCTAAGGAAACAGGGCAGGCAAGTTCCAGGGGAGGGATGGAGGGTGCAGCAGACCCCGTCCCCCCTGAAATGCAGGAGAGGGGACGGCCAACAGGCCAACGGTGCACGGGAAATCTCCGGGAGAGCTTCCCAGCAGGGCTGCAGAGAAGTGGGAAAGGAACGGCATGGTGCATGCCTTCTCGATGCGTGCCCCGACTGCGGAGAACCACACATCAAAGGGGGCACCCCCAGAAGTGAGCAGAGCCCCCCCTCCTCCACCCGCTGTTTGGCCGGCCACTGTGGTCTCCACTGGGTTTCCAGGGAACACGTTCCTTCCTCCTCCTTCCACACGGCGTGGCATATTAAGATGCAGAAGGTGCTATGGGGGTCTGTAGCAAGGAGTTATCGACCACAACCCTTCTTGGGTGACACCCCCCAGCCAAGAAGCTACCGAGGGATCTGGACTGTGCTTCGGACCCAAGATTGCCTGAGGATCGTACACCCCTGTCCTCACCGCCCCCCCCACCCCGTGGCCCCGGATGCAGGAATTGTGCATGACTTGGTGGAAAATGACACGACCTGCATTCACCAGGTGCTCGATGTGGTCTGAAGGAATTCAGCGGACTCCTAACGGGAGGCTGCTACACAGTGGGAAGGCTCTAGGACTCAGGTGAGTCACCTGGACATCCTGAGAAATCTAGGCGGAGGAGTGGAGGGGGGTCCAAGTGTTCGCAAGCACCTCCTTTACCTGGAACGCCCCGGCCGTAAGCTCTCCAGAATCCGTTCTCCCCTCCATCCAGCCAAGGCCAAGGGTGTATATCTCCTGCACTATCTGGATGGGTGACATTAGCTTGGAAATGTTTAAGGCAACTGAAAACCATGCAATTCCTAAGGAGGCCAAAAGTATGCACTCTGTTGGTCATTACAATGTCTGTCCCCCTCTTCATAGCGATGGTCGCTTCTCTGTGTTGAAAGGATGTTCTGCAAAAAGATACAGAACGCTAAAATGGATCCTGGGGGCGGGGGGGGGGTGGTGGTCATGGGACAGGACAGGGGACAAAAACAGAGATGTATTTCACAGCACAATTTTCGCAATTTCTTTTTTAATCTGTGAACTATAGAAATGTTTTATCTACATAATAGCGAAATTTATGTGATCTATTAAATGAAACTGATGCATTAAGGAATTACGGCAAAATACAGCTGATGCTTGAATAACGCGGGGGTTAGGGGTGCCGACCCCCCATGCAGTTGAAAATCCGCGTGTAACTTCTGACTCCCCCCAAACCTAACTACCAACAGCCCACACTGTTGACCAGAAGCCTTACTTATAACAATTGATTCCCACATAGTTTGTATGTTCTATGTATTATTTACTGCATTCTTACAATAAAGTGAGCTACAGAGAAGAAAAGGTGATTAATAAAATCCCAGGGAAAATAGATTTACAGTACCGTACTGCATTTATTGTAAAAAAATAAAATCGTGTATAAGCGACCCCATCACTATACAACAATGCATGAATTCATCATTGTAAAACTCACTTGTTTTCGTTGGTATTTCCCCCTCTTGGTAATGTCAGAAAAGATTAAGAGCTACAATGTATGAAATAATAAATGTCTAATGCATGCAATCCTCCTTCCAAAAGCCAGTTTTTAAAATTCTTGTTGCACACAAGTTCTGTTTTATGGGGAAAAGGCCCTTAAAAAAAAATGTGTGCCAATTCTGTGACTGAACTTAAAACACAGAACTGGACATTTTGAAAGGGTGAATCCTATGACCTGTGAATTACATCTCAATATGCAAAAGTTACAGAAGAGAAGTATGGTTTGGATAATCTCATCAAGATTCTTTTTTTAACTTGGAATATATACTTCAAAGATCAGCTAAAAAAAACTGGTCCTAATTCAACTCAGCCCTGGGTGGGAGGGGGGCTGTTTTGTGAGTTTCCTTGTCTAGATGGCTTTTTGTTTTTTTTTAAACAAATAACTCCCTCAAAATTTTGCTGAGTCAAGCAACATTCGATTTCACATTGTCCTGTTTTAAAAGATAAAAATAGAAGAGACATTTTGGAAGCACAACTCTCCTATTTACAAGTTATTTACTGAATTACCCTGTCCCCTATCAAAGATACAGAACGAATAATCACAAAGGAATAAAGAAACACAGGAAGTTCTCGCCCACCCCCAACACAAGCAGATGTCCCACAAGGGAAATGCCTGGAATTCCTGGCTCAGCTTTGGTGTTCCTGTAAGCACGATATCTGCAGCTCTGAATGTCACTCCCGTGAGGCTTCACCAAAAAGAACAAAGGTGGGTCTTCACACGTTCCCAATAAAAGCTGGCCAGGTTAAAGACGCAGCCCTACACTGCATCCAGGATGGGATGGAATGTCACAGTCACCCTTGAAATGCCACACACAGCCAGATGATAAGATGACAGATGATTGACAGATGACGGATGGATGGATGGGTGGAGGGATGGATGGATGGAGGGAGGGAGGGATGGAGGGATGGAGGGAGGGAGGGATGGAGGGAGGGAGGGATGGAGGGAGGGAGGGAGGGAGGGATGGAGGGACAGACAAATGAGAGAATCTCTCTCGCTAAGGCAGAGTTTCCTCCACCAAATGCCCTCATCCCGGCCTCCCAAACTCCAGTTATGAGCATCAACAATGCCCAGACATTGCCAAGTGTCCAGTGGGAGTAGAATCACCCCCAGTTAGGACCCAATGCCCAGGAGAACTTTCCATGGGGCAGGAACCTTCTACATCCCGCTGTCCACTCAGTAGTTACGCGCTCACAGGGGGCTCCTGAGGATTTGAAATGCAGCTCCTGAGGGCGCCTGGGTGGCTCAGATGGTTAAGCGTCTGCCTTTGGCTCAGGTCATGATCTCAGGGTCCTGGGATCGAGTCCCGCATCGGGCTCCCTGCTCAGCGGGAAGCCTGCTTCTCCCTCTGCCTCTCTCTGTCTCTGTCTCTTATGAATAAATAAATAAAATCTTTAAAAAAAAGAAAAGAAAAGAAATGCAGCTCCTGAGACAATACCCTTATTGTATTCCATGGGGCTAGCGGCTACCATATTGGACAGCTTTAAAGTTCTACCATTCAGCTCACACTCAGTTCTTGTTATCAGGGTCAACTGCCAGGTCAGAAATATTTAGAAAACTCCATCTTTGACCACAAATGAGTTAGGCAGTCCGTGGAATGAATATGACCTCACTCTCTGAACGAAGACCCAGTCAATATAATGAGGTTCGGCACTCTTTCCCCCGCTAATGGTATTTGACTGTGTGTCAGGTGTTTTGTAGGACTCCAAAGCAGCAATGAACAACACAAGGCTGGTTCCCACATTCACTGCGGTTAGTTACAATCGGGCCGGAAAGGTAGACAGTAAGCATTAATTATAATAGCTCTAAGAACATTGATGAGCTCATCTGGGTTTCATGAGCTTGCTCAGGTTTGATGACTTGGTAAGACAGGTGTGTAGAGGAAGAAACGAATGGACCTTACTTTGGTTAAGGGTCAGAAAAGACATTTTCTTTAGAATTTTATTTACTTGAGAGAGAGTGATAGAGAGATCATGAACGGAGGGGAGGGGCAGAGGGAGAAGCAGACTCCCCGATGTGGGACTCGATCCCAGGACGCTGGGATCATGACCTGAGCCTAAGGCAGACGCTTCACCGACGGAGCAACCCGGGCGCCCAAGACGTTTCCTTTTGAGGAAGTTTCAAATGGACACTGGAGAGTGGGGCAGACTGAAGGCTACTTTGTAGGGTGATTGGGAAGAAGTAAAGGATATGAGGCAGGAGCCACACAGAGCACTGGGATTCTGGAGCAGGGAGGAAATACTAGGGAGCAAAGCAAGAGAAGGGAGGCACTGTGAAACCCTCTGAGTGAGTTCTTCATGCCAAGGGCAGCAGGGAATCACACAATGACACCAGGAAACGCCTGTGTGTGTCACGGCTTTGGTTTCTGCATGCTTCTGTTTTGCTTTAAAGATGTCCATGTCAGAGGAGAAGCCAGTGCGAGGAAGAGCCAGGGCAGTATGAGGGCTGTGGAAGAAATCAGGACGGAGGCTAGAGCCAAGGGTGAAGAGCGGGTGGTGACAGGGAGATGCAGAGCCAAGGAGACGAGCTGGGTGAGGCCAGGAGAGGGAGGGTGGACAAGAATGCGGGGGTGGGGGGGTGTTCAGCATCTGAGCAGTTAGTGACCAGAAACCCTGGCAGGTGTGCAAGGGATCTGCTGAGTTGTTTGGTTTGGGGGAAGAAGGTTCAACAGTTCCATGTGGCACCCTGTGGGCATGTTGAGGATGAAGGGTGTAGTGGGTTGAACTGTGTCGCCCCCAGAAAGGTATGTCCATGTCCTGAACCCTAGTACTGTGAATGTGGTATTATTTGGAAACAGCATCTTTGCAGATGTAATAAAGTCAAAGATCTCAAGAAGAGGTCATCCTGGATCAGGGTGGCCCTAAATTCAATGACAAGGGTCCTTGTAAGAGACAGAAGAGGAGACACGGACACAGAGGAGAAGCCACGTGAAGACAGAGGCAGAGATGGGAGGGACACGACCACCAGCCCAGGGATGCCTGGAGCCCAGAAGCTGGAAGAGGCAGGAAGGACCCTCCCCTGGAGCCTTGGGAAGGTAAGATGGCCCTGCCCCACCTGGATCTCAGTGGTCCTGCCCTGCCTGGATCTCAAACTCTGGTCTCCACAGCTGTGGGAGCATAAATTTCTGTTCTTGTAAGCCTCCAGATTTGCAGAGATTTGTTAGGACAGCCACAGGAAGGTATGACAATGGGCCTCCTAGCTTTCAGGGAGACATGGACCTCCCAACAGGTATTGCTCTGGAGACATGTCCTCCAGTGCTCACTCAAGAGAAAGGTCTAGATCTGAGCTGCACATCAGGAAGCCAGCACCTCCACGGTGATAACTGAAGTCAGAGGCATGAACAAGAGAACCCTTTGATTTGGGGGAATTTTCTTTTTTAATTATTTACATTTTCAGCAATCCCATTTAAAACTGTTTCTCTTTCGCTGTCACATCCTATTTTTGTTGACGGGAACGGTATCTTCTCAAACTTCCCTGAAAACAGGACTCAAAGTAAGACTTATTTTTTATTTTTTATTATTTTTTTCATTCTTATGTTAATCCCCATACATTACATCATTAGTTGTAGATGTAGTGTTCCATGACTCATTGTTTGTGCATAACACCCAGTGCTCCATGCAGAACGTGCCCTCCTCAATACCCACCACCAGGCCAACCCATCCCCCCACCCCCCTCCCCTCTAGAACCCTCAGTTTGTTTTTCAGAGTCCATCGTCTCTCATGTTCGTCTACCCCTCCGATTTCCCCCGCTTCATAGTAAGACTTATTTTTTAAATGTCTCCTGTGTTCCTCTTTTTGTTTTAATCAGTCTTTTCTTAGGCGCCTTGAATTATCTGCTTTTCCTGGGATCACATGTCTTTACTTATGTCGATGCCTCACACAGTGTAACCTCCTGATAAACACCGGGTTTGCGGTCTCTTCCCATTTAAGGATGAGACGGATACCAGAAAGAGTGACTCAGAAAGTTTCCGTATGTGAGTGAGGCTGGGGGCTCTGACTGCGAAAGCATTAGGAGAACTAGGTCCTGAAACGCCCAGAAGCTGCACGCTTCCTCCCCAGTTGTGTTTACCCAAACCCTACTCAGCCCGGAACATCTGCTATCAGATCTTAGTTCCTTCTTGACACCTTGATTATAATCCTTAACACACTGACCTTTTCTTAGTTATTTGTATCAGTAAGATTCTTGGAAATGTAAACTGCATCCTATCTTTTTATGTCCCCCAAATAAACTCTGCAGCTCCTTGCACATGGGACGTGCTAATAACCCCTTTCAGAACAGCCTAAATGATGCCTTTGCGAAGCTAACCCAAACCCCCATTGCGATGGGGACATCCAGAATTCCAAAGAAGCAATGCAATTAGTAGGATTCAATTTTGAACAAAGCGACCACTTCACTTGGGTGGAGCAAGATGAAAAATGAGAATTCAAGCCTCGTTCTCGGGGCACAATGAGGCAGTTCATTCTCTGAAGACCCTCTGGATACAGGAATCACCATGAATCAGTCACTGTTGGTGCTCAGTCAAGACCCTCTTAGACCAGGTCATTGGTTTAAAACAGCAGTTCTCAAACTCCCTGATCTCAAGATTCTTTGGCACAGATCTTCAGACACAGATGGAGGATCGTAACCAATGTCTGTTTGCTCGTGGGCGTCACTCTCTGGAGATAGTAACCATATTAGCAAGGAAAGCAGAAATGTCTAAAACACAACAGCGGGCAAGGACACTCCACTGATGGTCAGAGGTGGTACCGTCCCAGCTCAGGGAGCCTCCGGAAACCACCACACGCCCAGGTGAGAGAGAGAGAGAGAGAGAAAGAAGGACAGATAATATCTTCATGGTACTACAAAAGGACGCTTGACCCCATGAGCTCCCCAGAAGTTTCCCTGGGAACGCCATGGGTCCCCGGCCCCCACTTGGAGAACTACTTGGATCTCAGCGATGAGCTCACTGTCGCAACCCATAATGCAACCAACAAAGTCTTTCAAGAGGCGTTAAATGGAATGTTTTGCACACGGCACCATTCTCCAAACACGATAAAGACGTAGGTTTAGCGTGTTTTTAGTTTCTGCTCTGCAAAGGACACAAGTGCTTAGTTTGTAAGGTGGTACAATGTGCCTTTTTCATTCTCGTATGGTGCTTACTCTGTGATCATGTCACAGCGCCATGTACTAAATCCGGGCATCATGACGTCTTGAGTGAAGAACGTGTTCCCAGATATATCGCAGTCAGATGTAGAAAGGCTTCCTTTCCGTGTTCCTAAGGGTTCCCGCTTCAAGCCACAACCTTTCCTCCAGGATCCAAGGCGCCCTTGGACAACATGATGAAAATGTGCTTCCCTCTAACCATCTCCCTCCACCCTTCCCTCCCCATCCCCAGGGATATCCAGTTCCCATTGCTCAATCCTCCTTCCCCATTGAGGCGCTCCTGCATCATCCCCCAGGAGGCTTCGGGAGGGAAGGGGCCTGAGGGTCCAAGAGAGGAACCGGAAACTATCCCCTGTGTCCCTACATTAGGGTAAGAGTCCATCCTTCATCTTCTCATCATGCAGGTGAGCCAGGTACGCGGCAAGCACGTTGGGATCCCAACACGAACCAAGAAAACAAGGAAAGGGTCCATCTGCTACGTCCCGTGCCTGACTCTCGCCCGGCTGGAGCCACACAGCATGTTCTTGACCCAAGGCACATTTCCACGTGAGCCTGATCGTGGTGGGTCCGTGAAAAGTCAGACCCGTATCAAACAACTACAGGCCACCCCTTTGGGATGCGAAGTTCAACGCCAGAAAAAATAAAGTCAATTAAGAGACACTATCCAGATTCCTCAAGAGTCCTGATGAACCGCTCCCCCTGTCTTATTGCCTCCTCTGTGGGAAATCTGCCTTCTGTCAACCATCCACATCCAACACTGCTGCTTTTCCCACAACTGAGTTATTCCTTTGCCGAATCGCTACTTTCGTAAGAACCGTGTTTTACGTTTTCCTAGCACCATGTGATGCTCCTTACAGGTAAGGCATCTTTTCTATGCTAACAAATTAAGGAGCCTGGAACCCCAACTGTGGTGTGTGACACTGTTTCTGGAAAAATGACGTTAGGGAGGAATAATTGACAAACCAGCTTCTGGAGCAGAGCTGGGAACTAGCCGTTCCACTCACTCGTCAAGAACACCGGGCGGGCAGCAAGCTTTGGAAAAGGAGGTTGTTTTCCCATACAACATGGCAGCCAGTCTCAGGTTTAAGCACACTGTGTGCCAGAATCTGAAGAATCAGTGTTTGCAAGTGTTTTCAAGGGTTGCCACCCAAACAGCCAAAACACCTTTCACTGTATATGGGTGTGTGCACGCCTGTGTATGTTCCATTCACTACCGCGTGCACCCGTCCCATGCACTAATGAAGGCAAGGAGAAAAGCACGCCACAGAGTAAGTGATCCACTAAATAAAGAAGTAGGTTTTCACCTTCACAAAAGTCGGGAACCCCCACCTGATGATACAGGAAGTGAAGAATCCAGACCATGCAGCCACCTGTCAAACCTTCCCACTGATGGCTTTGCCGAGAGCATCCCAACCTCTGTGTAGCATTCTCTAGTTAACACCCAGACTGCACTCAATCCGCACTGCAACATCACTCAACTTTTCCTTTTTTATCTTTTTTAAGTTTTTATTTATTTGCCAGACAAAAAGAGAGCACAAGCAGGGGAAGCAGCAGAGAGGGAGAAGCCGACTCCCCGCTGAGCAGGGAGCCCTATGAGGGACTCGATCCCAGGACCCTGGGATCATGACCTGAGCTGAAGCCAGATGCTTAACCCACTGAACCACCCAGGTGTCCCCAGATTTTCCTTTTGAAGGAAGACAAGCCCCCAGAACTCAGAGCAGCCATCCTGAAATGCAGCGCATTCTGGAGACACGCTTCCACAGCAGGTGACTGGTGACCTGTGTTCTTCACACACTGTAGGAAGAAAAATCAGGGAAAGACCAGACCAGCAAGCAGAGGACAGACCAAAAATGAAAGCAGAAATCAGTGAAATGAAGAACAGGAAATCGACAGAGGGGAAAGAAAAGAGAAGAAAAAAAAAAATCAAAGAAAGAAGACTCTGGTTCTTTGAAAAGATCAATACAATGGACACTCCAGATTCTGTCATCAAAATAAAATACTGAACTGTTTAAGGATCGAGCAAAGAAAAGTCTTCCTAAGTCAAATACCTGACAACAACTATGCTCGAGTGTGCAAGGAATAGGGAGTCATTCCTGATTTTATTTTTCTACACATATTGCTTTTTTCTTAAGGTGGAACGATAATGGAATCCAGTGCCCGAGAAGAGAACATTCTAGGCAGTTTGCCCTTCCTGGATTTTCAGATCTCTGCAGAATGATTTCCTCCTCTGGAGTTGTCTGCAAACATTCGGCTGGCTCAGTATCCTCCTGGGGGACTGCCCAGAGACACGCCCCCAACGTGAGCACGCACAGCCACATGCATGCACGCTTGGGCACACACCCAGCCCCGCTTCTGGCTGCCCTCCCCGCTCACATCCCGGGGGGGACCCCAGGCATGACAAAGACCTTCCTTCTCCGGAGCCCAGGCTGTTGTCCAGCCACACCCAGCCCCACATCTGCACAGCCCTTTGTTCTGTGGAGTGGCTCCCAAGATAATGATCCAGCGGGATGAAATCATCCACCAAATTAATTGTCAACCACTTTAAAAGAACTCTCTAGAGGTTGCCCTGCAAACGTCCTTGATGAGCTGCTTCATCAGAACTGTTTGCAAACCAACCACCTCAAGACAAGGACTCTTAACGCCTGCCCACGACACCTGCTCACGTGACATTGGGTGTGATTCCCTGGTGGGACCTCGTGCTGATTTCAGCAAGGAGTCTGTGGGACAGTCTCCTCCTTCTGTTACCTGCTGGAAAAACCAGTATGGATTTCCAAGTGTGGAAGTGGGGTTAAGCAAGGTCAACACAGAAGACACTGCGCCCAAGGTGCATGTTTCTCTCAAACACGGAACTGCCCAGTTAGGCAGGGTCCCGGGACGCCTGGGATCTAGCCTTGGCAGGCTGCCTATACTGAACAGGGTGGGAAGGTGCAAACCGGTGTTGGGGTGGGGGCCACTGGACACCTGAGCTGAGCTAAGGGTCCAGAAGGACTACTCAGAGGTGTCCTACAGTTAACTCCTACACTGCGACACGGGACGCTCAGGGCTGTGGGGGCCTCCCACCCTGAAGAATCTCCACTTGGCCTCAGGGCACATGAGGAGCAGGAGGAAGGAATCTCCCCCCGGAACATGCACCCACTTCCACCCTCGATACGGGACGCTCCGCCTTGGAAACTCAGGATGCTTCCATGGAGAAATCACTGGACAACTTCAAATGCCTCGGTGGCGAGGTATCTATCACGTTTTGCGCTATTCAGATGTACTCCAAATGCCAACTGGACTCCTATCTAAGTGCCCTAATGGTGAAGCCAAAGTGTACCCTCCGGTCCACCCTACCCAGCATACAATCGGAGATCCCTACCCATGAGAAGCAAGGGAGAATACTCCCAGAATGAGCTGCTTAGAAGCTTTCATTGGGTTGGTTTTATTAGTCTTGCACGAGCTCTCTCAGAAAAGAGCCTGCCAAGTTTACCAAAAAAAAAAAGCGCATGTGTTACCGAATTAATCAACAAGCTCGAGACTCCTTGCAAACAATCCTGTGTCTGTGTTCCTTATCTCGATCCTCCAGGTGGATACAAGTTCTGCTTCTGGGATGCCATGTGGTGACCTGGAGAGAGCACCCCAGGCCCGGTTCAGAGCCTCCCCTCTGACTGTGCATTTGGGCCCGGACTCAAGCTTCCAGAAGGTAAAGCTGTGCCTTCCCAGCTTTGAGCCATCCCATGTCCGGGGCTCCTTTCTTTGCTCGATCCTTAAACAGTTCAGTATTTTATTTTGATGAGAGCTGGTTCTGCTTGCCCAGTGCAGGGGACGGGTCCCAGAGAGGGGGCAATGAGTCCTCGTACAGGGTTCTGGCCAGGCAGAGGAGGGGACAGGTGTGAGCTGCTCAGTTAACTCAGTGAATCACTTGTCTTCCCACCTCTCTCTGTCTCTGTCTCTCTCTCTCTCTCACACACACACGCACAACTTACAGCCGTATGCATAGCTAGTCGGAGCTAGCATCTCTCCTCCTAATGGAAGAGCTTTTTATCGTTAATGTGGTTTGTCCGTTGACGAAAGCCAGTGTAGTTGGACAAGTGCAGCTGCCCTGCCCACCCCACCCCACCCAACACTACTCTCTGAAGCCCACTCTTAGAAGCCACTTCTAAGGTGAGGCATGCACAGCACACACAGGAAGCAGGTGCCGTGGACAGAACAACGCCTCCCCCCCAAAAGGCGTCAACATCCCAATCCCCAGACCCTGTGACTATGTTAGTTTAAGGGAGAACCGATGTTCCAGGTGCTACTTACAGATGCTCAGTAGTTGACTTGAAATACGGAGATGGTCCGCGGTGATGCGGGTGAGTCCTTACAAGCGTCACAAGAGAGGGAGGGGTGAAAGAACCATAGACAGAGACATGGCAGCATGAGAAGGATCTGACCCAACTCTGCTGTCCCCACAGAAGGATGAAGGCATCCTAAGCCGAAGAAGGGCGACGGCATCTAGAAGCTGTAGGAAGCAAGGACCCCCGGAGCCTCTGGAAGGGAACGCAGCCCTGCTGATCCTTGATGTTAACCCACTAACACCCACCACCCTAACCTGCAGAGCTGCGGGATTTCAAAAATGCGTGTTGTTTTAAGCCACCAGGCCTGGGGTCATTTGTTAGAGCAGCCATAGGAGAGCAATATGGGGAGAAAGTCCATGAGAGAGATCACAGCAGGAGAACAAGTGAACATGACCTTGCAGGGGAGTGCCTCTGGGACCCTGCCCTGCACCCTGACTCCCTAAACCCAGAGCTAGCAGAAGGAGGTGTCCCGTGCAGGGGTGGGGTGGGGGGTGAAGGCTCTCAGCAGCCTCAAGACAAGCCTAGCCAGAAGACTCCAGGTCTACTGAACGGAATAAGCTCCAAATCCAAGCAAATACCACCACCATCCATCCCTGAAGTGATGAACCTCCACTATGCTTGGGACTGGACGGTCATCATGATGATGATGATGATGGCGAAGCTTGCTTTGGTGAGGCCATGCTTACTTCCTGGTTGATGCACAAAGGACAGGAGACACAACACAGGTGCTCCAGGCTGAAGCTCCCCACTCATCCTCAAAGGACGGAATAAAACACAACACGCACCTGCCAAGGTATGTGGAGAAGCACATCCCGGCGAAGGACCACCTCCACCACTGTGGGTCTGAGCCCTTCACGGACGCCTCCTCGAGGACTGTGTGGGGAAAATGGCGGGATGGAGAGCCAGGTCCACATGCATCATGAAGCCCTGCCCCATTTAGTGAACACGGAGATGGCCGAGAGGCAGGGTTTCTGTCCCAGTCACTCAACCCAGGAACCTGAGGGCCAACCCCATACACTATGTTGGTTCTTCAATGCTCAGACCCCTGTTCCTGAGCTGTGATGGGGGGACCAGCCTCCAGCAGCAAAAGAATAAGAAAGGCAGGTCATGAAACAGGGATGAGCTATAGGGACAGAAAAAAGCCGAGGACACTAGACCCTCGGGGAGTGACTTCTAAATGGGTGTGGGGTTTCGGTTTGGGGTGATGGAAAAGTGTCAGAGGCAGGCAGTGGTGATGTTCACACAAAAGTGTGAATTATTTAATGCTACTGAAGTGTACGCTTAAAATTGATTAGAATGGTGAATTTTATGTCATATCACTACCATTTAAAAATTCTAAAAAAAAATAAACAGAATTAGAAAGTTGGTGGGACTGCCTGACCACCCAGAATGGTCACCAAAGGTGACTTCCCAAGACATGGAGGGACCCAGCTGCATACACCCGGTCACACAGACATCACAGCAGATGGGATGGAGGGTCTCCCTTCTCAGTGGAGCGTGAAGGAGACCCGCACAGCGCCCCAGGAAATCCACCGGAACGGAACACGTGGCATCCAGGCACCAGGAGCTGCACACAGCATCCCCGGGAATGAGCAACACCTCTCATCTGCAGGGGCTCTCCCTTTTCAAGGAAGAAAGAATGCCCACCGCCCATGCAGAGGTCTGGGAAAGGTGCTACTTGAATGAACAAAGAACCTTTTGAGCTGATGGGTTCTGGTGGGCATCGCTTAAATCTAAGTCCCAACACCTTTATGTGACAGTCACAATTGACCGGAGAGAAAGAAAGAGTGATGGGTAGGTGGTGATGCACAAGAGGCTGGGAGGGAGAGGTACTACCAGGATGAGCAGAGAGATGGTCCTCACACGATTACCGTAGTCTTCTGTCCTTTGTCATAAAAGGATCCTCCGAGCTGATGAGCCAAATCCACCTGGGGTGACGCTAGACTACCGCATTATGGGAGCTCCAAGGGGACGGAGGTATCTCTGATGCATTAAAAGTTTCACAGGTGTAATGGGTACAGGGTATTCTTTTGGGGCTGATGGAAGTGTTTAAGAACTAGATGGAAGGGATGCTTGCATATTGTGGATGTGCTAACTGCCCCTAAATTGTTCACTGTAGAACAATTTTATGTCACGTGAATTTCAAAGAAAAAGTGAGTGTCCGAAGTGATGATGATGGTAGAAATAATGCTGAAGATGGGAGAACAGTGGTAGGATGTGGGCGGGCGTTGAAGGGAAGGTGGTGATGAAGGTGGTGGTGATGGTGATGATGATGACGAGGACAGGGTTGGTGATGATGATGATGGTGGTCATGATGGCCATGATGACGACGATGGTGTTGGTGAGAAAGATGGTAGAGAGTGGTAGCATGTGGGCGGGCGTTGAAGGGAAGGTGGTGATGAAGGTGGTGACGGTGATAGTGGTCACAACGGTCATGATGATGATGACGTCGGTGATGATGATGATGATGGTCATGACGACGATGGTTAAGACGATCAATATGGTGGAGGAGGTAGAATGTGGGCAAGTGGGAGGGAGAGACATGAATAAAGGTGACAGTGATGATGTGGGGATCTTCTCTCCCAAACACTGCTCCATCCAGAGCCCTCCTTATGTTGCCTGATGGCAGTACCAGTTTTCTAATTATTTAACCCAAAAACCTGGGAGTTATACATGACTGTTCTCTAAGCCGCTGTTACAGATTGAATGTCTGTGTCTGTCTGCACCCCCCCAAAAAAAATCATGCCTTGAAGGCCTAAATCCCCGCGTGACTGTATTTGGAAGGGAGATGAACCTCCAAGGAAGGAATAAAGGTGAAATGAGGTCATCAGGGTGGGGCCCTCATCCTACAGACCACCTCTAAGTGTCCCTGTAAGAAGAGACACCACAGGACATACCCTCCCCCTGCCCACCTTCCTCCTTGAACACGCATCCAGGAAAGCCGACCTGAGGACACACACATCACAAGCCCTGCAGGGAAGCTCTGCATCTTCACATCTCTGCTTGCTCCGTCCCACACCAGCCACAGTAACCTTCTGAGAGCTTCTAGCACATGCCCGGTGGGCTCTGAGGTCACCCCGTAGCTCCAAAGCACATTGCAGAATAGGAGCAGCATGGGGGCTGGTTAGAAATGCAGAGTCTCAGGCCCCTCTCCATCTTGGGGTGTCAGTCTGTAGGGTGGGCCGGCCATCTGTGTTCACACATGCCCTGCAGAGGATACTGTTGCCGCTCAAAGCTGAGAAGCAGCCACTGTGCCCACAGTCTTCCTAGGGTGTCCCCACGGCTAGCCCCCTCCTCATCTTCCAAGACTTGACCAAACCTCTCCTTCTGGGAAGGGCAGACCCCGTAACCTCCCGCACATGGCAGCGTGCCCCGACCCCTTCTCGGATAGCTATTGCTCCAATCCCCACGACGCTGCTCTGTGCTCCCCCAGACTTCTGACGGCCTTCGAAGCAACCGCCAAATGCACGTGTCACACCCCGTACCCGCCATCCACCTCTCTCAGCCTAATGTAAACTCAAGAAGCAGGGACCCCTGTGTTGAGTTCCCCATGACCTGCCACGTCCAGAGAGCAGGCTGGCGTTCAGCAGCTGCTCCCCAATATCCAGAGTGAGCAGGGACAACCACCGTCCTGAGGTGCCTGGGCCTAGGGATTTCCCAACACGGGGGACTTACGGCTTTCCGGGAAGGTCCCGGCCCAGCGGGGACACGCCAACCGGCCCATGTATGAGTGAATAAATGAATGGATGGTGGCATTACGGGCAGTCACCCTCTGTGGCACAGGGGCCATGCCGAACATCACGATACAACCCATTAGCTCTGCAGCGAGGCACTCAGATGTCATGGCGAGCCATGTGATCCTGGGGAAAGGAACGACCCCTGCCAAAAGACACCAGCTAGCAAACAGCCCCGGAGACGTCTCCGCCCCCACCCTGCTGCCCCATTGCACGACACGAGCACCACGGGGGAGGACGACGACGACACAGGGCAGGGGACTGCCGTGCTGCCAACAGTTAGCGGACGGTGCTGAGAAGGGGGGCAGAAACCCCCAAACGCCAGCAGCCAGCTCCCCTCGTGCACATCCTTGTGAGATCAAGGGAGAGGACAGTACTCTGCCTGGCCCCCACCCCGTCTACAATCAGGAGGCCGCCAACCTTGGTTATCCAGTACTTTACTCCCCTTCCCACCAAGAAACAGCAGGTATAGAGTTCCAAAGAAAAAAATGAGGAGTGCCTGGGTGGCTCAGTCGTTGAGCACCTGCCTTCGGCTCAGGTCACGGTCCCAGGGTCCTGGGATCGAGCCCCGCATCGGGCTCCCTGCTCCGCGGGAAGCCTGCTTCTCCCTCTCCCACCCCCCCTGCTTGTGTTCCCTCTCTCGCTGTGTCTCTGTCAAATAAAATCTTAAAAAGGAAAAGATGAGTCTCCCAAGGGTGGTGAACGTCATGACACTGTGGTTATCTGAAAAAAAACCTTGGGGGAAATACAGAGAGAGCCCCACAGTGTCCCTCCCAGAGACTGAAAGTGGTTTTCAGAGAAATCATACCATGTTAATCTCTCAGAAAGAACACTGCGGTCAGAATCGTCATCATCAGTGAACCCAAGCGGCAACGCTTGCTGGCACCCAGGACGTGTTCATGTCTCCCAGTGACAAAGGCAGCCTCCCGGGTTGTCCCCAGCTGAGGAGGAACTCACCCAGGAAGCAGATCTGAGACCACCATTAGGGTGCCATGCCCCCACCCATGGGGGTGACGCAAGCAGGGACAAGGAGGGTTGTCCCAGACAGACACGGGGAGTGAGGCGTCCTCCCCTGCGGATTCCAGGATGAGACGAGGGAAGTCTGCTGCTAGGGCAGCCACCTGCACCCCAAAGATAGGAGATCAGGAGAAGGAAGTCAGGACAACACATAACGAGGAGTAAAACTGAGTATTGTGGACTGAATGTTTGTGCCACCGCCCCCCTCCCCGGTTTCATACAATGAAGCACTAACTCCCAATATAATATTATTTACACATGCAAGCGGGTCTTTGGGACGTAATTAAGATTAGATGAGGCCATGAGAATGGGGTCCCTCATGATGAACTTAGTTCCCTTATAGTAGACACCAGGAAGCTTGCTTCTCCTATCTCCCTTCCCACCATACGAGCACACAGCGCAAGGTGGTGGCCACATATAAGCCAGGGAGAGCGCTCACCAGAACCCATTCATGCTCTGCCATCCTGACCTCAGACTTCTGGCCTCCAGAGCTGTGAAAAATAAAGTTGTGTTATGAGCCACCTGGTTGATGGTATTTTGTTATGGCAGCCCAAGGTCAAAACTGATTCAAGATGGCGCCCCCTTGGTCTGGCAATGCGGGAAAGCTGTGCATTTGCAAAAGGGAGTGATGAGATGAAGTAGACAGCATGTGCAAGCCTCACCTGGCTGCTTTCTGGGGGGAAGGGGATGGTTGCAGTGGAGCAGAAGTAGAGACAGAAGAAGAGCAAGTTCCTGGCTCTATTCCATCTAGCTCTGGGGATGACCATCCTCAAGCAGTGAGTTCCGGATGCCCTGTCTTCGAAAATAAACACATGGATCTCCTGTGTTAACCACATCCACATGCTATCTCTAGGATTAGGCCGCCCATGGAAAGCATCATCCAACTTGTAGTTGGATGTTCTGCACCTCCAAGGATTTGGGGAAACCAATTCGTGGACCTAAGGCACCACGGTCTAGAGCAGCCTAGACATCAGCTCTGCAATCCTCTCTGGCAGGTGTATTAGTTTTCTAATTAGGTGGTTCAGGGCTGCCACCACATGGTGGCTTAAAACAACAAGAATTCATGCCTTCCTCCCAGCTCTGGAGACAGAAGTCTGAGATCCAGGCAGGGCAGGGCGGCTGAGATCCAGGCGGGGCAGGGCTATGCTCCCTCCAGCGGCTCCAGGGGAGGGTCCTTCCTGCCTCTTCCAGCTTCTGGGGCTCCAGGCATCCCTGGGCTTGTGACCAGTCGGCGTCTCTGCCTCTGTCCTCACGCGGCTTCTCTTCTGTATCTAGGTCTCCTCTTCTGTCTCTTACAAGGACACCTGTCATTGGATTTAGGGCCACCCGAGTACAATGGACTTCATCTCAATCCTTAACTAACTGCAACTGCAAGGAGCCTACTTCTGAGTAAGGTCCCATTTGAGTTCTGAGAGGGAGGACATGAATTCGGTGGGGGGAGGGGGGCTCTACTCACCCCAGGACAGTAGAAGTTGTGCGCATGTGTTTGCTCATCATTCCCGCTGCACATTTTTTTTATTCCCGGTTTGTCCATCTGATCTTTTGGGTGAGTTTTTCCCTTACGTCTTGATCGGGGAAATTTGGGCTCTGCATCTCCCCATGTTCTCTTTTCTCTTCCCACTGGACCCTCACGCCCTTGGAGATGGCAAGGGAGAAGGAAGAAGTACTCGTAGAATGAAGCACACAGAACCGGTAAGTCCATGGAGACAGATATTCCTGGTCACCGGACGCTGGGGGGAAGGGGTCAAGGAGTGACATCTCATGGGGACCGGGTCTCCTCTGGGGACATGACAAGAATGTTTCGGAAGTAGATGGAGGTGCTGGTCGTGCAGCGTTTTGAACGTACGAAACTCAGACGGATGGCTCACTGAAAAAGGGTCCATTTTATGCTAGGTGAATTTTATCTGAACTTTTTAAAAATGGAGGGGAACAACGTGTAGGACTTCTGTCCTTGGGAAGACTCTCTTTTCTAATATGTCATCTCATTTTTGAAGTTCCCGTAATGCTGTCAAATGGAAACCACCGCTCGCATGCGTTCGCAAGTTACCCTGCCGCGCGCGCCCCTGACGGACAGACAGGATCAAAGGATAATCTCAATTTTCTGTGTATTGTTAAGCAACAAGCACTTCCTTATAATGGCTTATGTCAACACCGCCGGTATGACCGACCGCTCGTTTATGTGCCCGGCAAAACCACACTGGTTCCCAAGTCCACTCCTTCTGGAGGTGTGCTGGTGTGATATTTGGGAGCAAATAAAGAGCCCAGGTCAGACGGAGCGAACCCACGGCCAATCTGGCGGGGGAAAGCACAGGAGAAAACCCTATCACTGTGGAGGAAACCGATTCCGAGTACCTGAGAGAGCACCGTCTATAATTAGTCATTCGTGAGGGAAGGTGTCGTGGTCTTAAGGGAAATGCAACTTGCCCAACGCATTCTGTGCAATAGTAAATAACAGGTGAGAGGGAGAAGCCACCAGTCTGTGTTGAGGGAATTAGTTCTGTCCTCGATTTGGGGGTGTTGGCTGCCAAATAACGGCACAAGATAAAACTGCACAGAACGGCAGCTCCAGCCCCCCACACACACTCAGAGCAGAGCCTGCAAAAACCAAGGGGCACCGAACACGGTCTGTGACCTCTCGGCAGGATGGTACCAACAGTGACGTCCTGGTTCTGACACTGTCGAGAAGGATGTCGCCCCAGAGGGAAGCTCCGTGAAGGGTGCACGGGACGCTGGGCACGGATTCTGGAATGGCCCGGGAGTCTATAATTATCTCAAAACCTATTATTTTGTTTTAGCAGCACGTTGTCCGTCAACACGGGAATAAACCAAGCGTGGTTGTGTGGACCAGAAGTGCGGAGAACGGGCTTGCACACCATTTCCCGTCCGGGGAGCCGTCCGATTGCTCCGAGCCTGTGTTTCTCAAGCTAGGAAATCACAGTTCAGCCCAGACACCCCCCAGTGTGGCTTCCCTGCTCTGAAAGATTTTGCAGCAACACTAAGCTGAGATTTCTTCCTAACTATCCGGATTTCTGGGCAATCGGTTGATCTAGAATGCTCACAGACGCCCAGTATGCAACTTTCCTCCTCCTTCTATCTCCAGGGGCCGCCCCGGGGACTCGGCCGTCCCTTTGCAGCTGGGTCTTGAGCGGAGGGTTCCTCCCCGACAGGTGGGCTGTCTAAGAGTCACTGCGGGCGTGGCTAAATCGGTCAGAAGCCCAGGCGTCTTCACCGGCTCCGTCCTACCTGCGCTGAAATGCCCACATCACCACAAACCGTGTGTCTGCGATTGTGACTCAGCATGTCTGCCCCTTGGGAGCCTCCCCTCCGTGCCCAGCTCACAGGCAGAAGTGCGGAATGAAAACCACAAAAGCACACCAGTGGGTGAGGCAAACAGCAAAACACACGGGTAGGACTGCGTGCAGCAAGGACGGAGCCCAGCGGCGTCCTTCCACCCTCACTCCTCCTGACAGAAGGTTCCAAGACGCAGGTGCTGCTAAAGAAAAGCCGAGAGAGGTTCAGGGTGTTTGCATGTTGTGGGTTTGCTCCGCGTGCGGGTTGGATTCCCATCAAGGAGAGCCGCGTTGCCCGACTGGAGAAGTGCATACAGGCGCCCCGGACCACACGGGACCCACGGGTGCCTGGCCGGCACGGGGGACAGCGAGGAGGCCAGGTTCTAACTGCAGGGGCAGAGCTCAGCCTGGCCCCTCTCTGGGACCCACTGCACCTTAGGAAGTGACCTCCAGCTGGTGGGCACTGTGGCTCAGACACAGGATTGGGACGGCTTGGGGAAGGCTGGGGATTCCTTAAGGTTTAGTCTCCGTCTCTTGCATATACACCTGGGGGTGTGTGTGTGTATGCGTGTCTCTCTCTCTCTCACACACACACAAACACACCTCTACACCCTGCTGTTGCAACAAGGTGAACATCCACAGTCTGGCTCTCCCATAACAGCCCACAGGAAGTTATCCTTGGAGAACAAGCATCCTCTTCACCAAGAGGCAAAAACCCGTGGAAGACGTCGCCCTCCCCTGCACGCCCCTCAGTCCCCAGAGGCGGTGACATTCTATTTTTAAGGACAAGATGAGTGGCTGGCCACCCCATGCCCACTTGGTAGCGCCCACAAGGCCCCACGTGACTGCAGGCACCAGAATAGGTCACGGCGACAGCCCACCAGCCTGCCCACACCCTGCTGGCCACCCTGGCCTCCAGCCCTGGCACCTTTGACAATAGACCCATGTGTGTGCCCAAAAGAAATACAATTGGCGGTGCTGCGTGCCAAGGCACGGCAGGTCCTCTACCAACTTTCCATTGTTCACTCGCGTCTCCATCTACTCCCGATGTCGCCGCATGGGCTGGGTTTCTGTCCCACCTTGCAGCCCTGCAAACCACTGCCTGCTTTTCCGTCAGCCCCAGCTTCCCAGGGGGAGGGAAGGAGAGAGGGACACATAGAGAGACAGAAGGGAGAGGAGGTTGACAGGGAGAGAGAGAGAAGCACAGAGAGGTAGAGAAGGCGCCCGCTACGCCTTCCTTCCCGCATCAGGTTCCCTGAAGACCCGTCCCTCCCAAGCACAGGGAGACCAGGAACCGAAAAGAGAAGTGTCCCTCTCTGCTGACGGGTGGTTACAAAGCCAATCTGGCTGTGCCTGTCGGTCTGATTCAATCCTAGGCCGTGACCCTGAGCCCCGGCTTCCTGATTCCCTTCCCAGCTTCCTCCTTTCCAGAAGCGGGGCAGGGGACCCAGGAAAAGCCCCTCAACAACCACAGCCCCTCGGTGACATGTGGCTTGTCCCCGGCCCCATTTATGTCTCCGAAAAGCAACTCGTGTCCGACGCGCCCTGGGAGCAACAAAGAGCTCCTAAGAAGCCACAGGGGGCTGCACCGACCACTCGAACCCAGCTCCAACCTGGGGTGGGGATTTTCTAGCCCAGTCAGCGCCGCCCCCTAATATCCCAGCGCCTTTCAGGATTCAGGCGTGATGGGGTGGGGGGGGGGGAGACTGGAAAGTATTTCTAGACGCCCAACTGCGACCTCAGTCAAAGGGGAGAGGACAAAAGCAAATCCGTGTCTGATCAACAGTGCCAACTTAGATGCACGAGATGAAAAGCTCGCGCGGTGTCGGGAAAGGGTAGTTCATCTGCAGCGCCGGCTGTCCCCCCCTCCCCACTCCCGCGCGGCCCCGTTGCGCCCCAGGATACCTGTCCCCTCCAAGCCCCCGGTGAGGTCTAAAGTCTACGCGGGAGCATCGTGCCGCTGGGCAGAAGGAGGCTGGCCAAACAGAGTTCCGCAGGTGCCTCTGGGCCGCCGCTTCTGTCCCTAGGGGCCCCTGGCTGGGAGGGCGGGCCAGGGCCCTCGTATGAGGTGACCCCCAGGAAGTTTTGTGACGTCCGGCGGCACAGACGCCAGGGGGACTGAGGGAGGGGGAGGCGAGTTCTAAATAAGGAGACTCCTGGGGCGCGGGACTGAGCGCGGGCACTTGGGGAGGCTCGCGGGAGCTTGCGGGGGGGGGACACCCTTCCAACTCTGGGAGCGCCCGAGCGTCCAGGGGCGCACGGCCAGCCCGCGCGGACGCCCTGAGCAGACGGGACCGGGCAGGGCCGGCTCAGGGAGGCAGCCGGGCGACGGCACGCCGGCCCTTTGTCTGACGCCAGCGTCCCGGGCGGCGCCGAGGGACCTGCGGGCCGGATGCCCGCGCGCCCTACTCACCCACGGTGGCCAGCGTGTCGAAGTCCTGCAGGCGGTAGGCTGGCGGCTCGGGCGAGGGCGCCTCGGGGCTGGGGCAGAGCGCGGGCGCCCCGTCGGGGGTCTCCCCACGGCTCTCCTGAGGTTCGGCGTCCGTCGCGGCCGCCTTGGCCGCCTTGGCCAGCCCGGGCGCCTCCATGCGGGCGCGCTCCAGTCCGGGGCGCCGGGCCGGGCCGGGCAGCGCGGAGGTCCGGGCTTCCCGGGACGCAGCCTCGGAGGGCGGCGCGGCGGCGGCATCAGCGACGCCCAGCCATGCGCGTTCCCCGCCTCCCGGTCCGCGGCCCGGCGCGACTGGCGCAGCGGCGGGGACAATGGCGGGGCGCGGGGCGGCGCTCACTGCAGCAGTAGCAGCAACAGCCGGTGGGAGTAGCCGGCGGCCTCGGGGGGCGGGCCCGGGGGCCCGGGCGGCGGCGGCGGGGGCGGCGGGGGCGGCGGGGGCGGCGGCGCGGCCGGGGCGGGGGGCGCGGCCCGGGCTGGCGGGGGCGAGGCGGGGTCCCGGCCGCGGGCGCCCGGCTCCCTGTTCATTCCTCGTGGCCCGCGCCCGCCGCCTCCCGCGCCCGCGCTGCGTGCGCGCTGCTGGGGGGCCGGGCGGAAGCGGCCTGGGCGGGGCCGCGCGCTCTCCAGCCCGCCCCGGCGCCCGCCCGGGCTCGGCCCGCCGACCGGGGTGTCGCCGGGGCCCCCGCGCCCCGCCCCCGCCGCGCCCTAGGCCCGGATCCGAGAGGCCGGCGCGCGGGGGCGGGTTGGCGTTGGGGAGGTGGCCGCGCCCCCTGCACCGCCGGGGGCGCCCCAGGGGTGGGGTCCCCAGCGAAGCCCAGCCCAGCTCCCCCGGGGGACGTGCGGGCAGGCCACCGCGCTCCTTGCGCCCCAGCCCGGAAGGGTGGGAGGTGGGGCGCGCTGGGCACGGGGAGGGCGTGGCTCCAACAAAAGTTAAAAAACCAAACTGAACCGGAGCTGAAGGCTGATGGGACGCTCCGGAGGCTGCTACTCGGTGCCGGCCCGTCCCCGAGGGCGGCTGCCGGGTCTAGCGAATAAAAACCCGGCCCGCGTCAGCTTCCTGGTTTCTCGGGGGGACCATGGTGATGCAAAATGCTTGCTAAGGGAGGAGGGGCGGGCGCGCGAGTGCGCCGGGCTCCCCCTTCCCTCCAGTTTCTGGGCACCTTCCTACGAATCCATGACTGTTTCCAAAGAACCATCTTTTAAACAAAAACAAGGAGACACAGATTTAAGAGAGAGAAACCCCCCCCAAAAAAAAACCCAAAACGCCACGCGTGCCCCTGGATGGGTCGCTGTTTTAAAGACACCTGGCACAATTTTGGAAAAGAAATGCAGGGCGCCCCAGATCCATTTGAATTTCAGATACCCAAGGAGAGTCCCACCCCCACCCCAACTCCCGCAGGGTAGGTCCCAGGCCGTATTTGGATATACTTTCGTACACAAGAGATGACTAGTGCGTATCTCAAACTGGAATGTAACTGGACATTCTCTCATTTATCTGGCCACCCTGTCCCCGGGCATCCGGCTAAAACGCGGGGCCGGGAAGGGCTGTTCCCAGCTGCGGCCTCGCGGACCACACTTTGAGCTTCCAAAGAGAGGACATACCGCCTCCCACCTCGTTTGGAGGCATCTCGGCCATTCCGCCCTTGGGCGGGGGGGTGTCCTGGATTCGGGGAGGGGGCTGTATTTTTACAGACCCCAGGCCCCGTCTGCCTGGCTTGGCCAACTGGGAGGGGGCCACAGGAAATCAGATGCGGGCTCGGGGTGCGGCTTTCTGGCCCTTGGCTGTCTTTGCTTGTTGCCAAATCTTGAGCTGGAATGCAAAAAATGCGTGCCCTGAGCAGGCCGCGTGCACCGGGTTGGAACAGGGAGGCGCTCGGGCCACGAGGCCCTCCTGAGCGATTGGGGGGACCCAGGGCTGTCCTCGGGGGTACGTCCCCGTCTCCCTTGCCACTCTGATGCTCTTAGGTAGCTAAGGTTAGTGGTCAAGGCTAGGTCAATTAAGGACATGCTTTTTCCTTCCGGGGGCACCCAGGCAGAAAAGGGTTAGGGACAAACTTTCAGAATTAAACTCTGGGTTGCAGAGTTGATGCGACTCCTTCCTCTCCGGCCGCTGAGACTGACCACATACCTACCTCTTCCTATAAATATCCCGGGCAGGCTTTGCAACACCTTGCTGTACAAAGCAGCTTTCATCTGGAAGGATCATAAAAATTCTTCAGAAACCACAGCCTGTGACTCGCAAAACAACGCACAACCATCCCGGTATACGAATTCTTCATTTCGAATACGTATGTATTTTGTGTATATGCATGCATATGTGTGCATATATTATACAAGCAAATATATATGCGTACCTACAAATATACATACAAATACATACAAATGTAGGTGCACATATATGTATGTGTGTGTATATGTGAGTGTGTAGATACTGAGTTAAAATTAAAAAGTATACTGTTACCTTCACAGGCTTTACAATGTATACATATTATATATTATATACATTATATTCTACTGTATTCTAGAATATATCTTCTAAAATATTTTATTATCTATATTCTGAAAGAATGCTTTCACAGACCTTACAACTTATATATACATAAAATGATATGGAGATTATATATTATGTTGTAACATAATATATTCTAATATATTTTATTATATATTTTAATATATTCTATTATAAATTGTAACATGTATATCCTAAAAGACGTGTTCAGCTGCCTTCACACTTTACAACTTATATATATATATATTATTAGACATATATTATAGAGTATATTCTAACATTCTGTAATGTATATTCTAATATATTTTATTATAAATTCTAATATATATTCTAAAAGACATGTTCAGCTGCCTTTGCGGACATTACAATTTATATTTATAAGCATATGTTTATATATGAAAAAATATAAGTATATATATTTTAAAGATTTTCTTTATTTATGAAAGAGAGAGCACAAGCAGGGGGAGAAGCAGGATCCCCGCTGACCAGGGAGCCCCACGCAGGGCTCGATCTCAAGATCCTGAGATCATGGGGCGCCTGGGTGGCTCAGTTGGTTAAGCGACTGCCTTCGGCTCAGGTCATGATCCTGGAGTCCCGGGATCGAGTCCCACATCGGGCTCCCTGCTCAGCGGGGAGTCTGCTTCTCCCTCTGACCCTCTTCCCTCTCGTGCTTTCTGTCTCTCATTCTCTCTCTCTCAAATAAATAAATAAAATCCTTTAAAAAAAAAAGACCCTGAGATCAGGACCTGAGCCGAAGGCAGACACTTTACGGGCTGAGCCCCCCGGGCACCCCTATATATTTTGAGTTAAATATATCCCTGTGTATTGTCCCTCAGTGAGATAAACCCATACTTTGGAAATATACATGGTGGGTTTCCATACTTTGTTAGAAGAGGCCTTCCCAGGGCTTCTGGAAAGCGATCCTTCAAACAATGGAGCAATGCATTGAATCTGGACTCAGCCAGGGATGGGAGGTTTTTTTTTAATCACTGGGTGCCGGAAGATCTGTCCACTTAGGATTTGGTCTTTGGAGGCAGGCAGAAAATTCTGGTGGGTGTTTAGCTACAGGATTAGGGTTTCAGACTTCACTCCTTAGATCTCCCCGTAATGCAGACAAAGCTCCCTACTGGGTGCCCCCTGTGTAGTAGGAATAGAACAGGGTGGTTTTCCGTGGTCAGTGTATTTGCTCCCAGTTTCTCAGACGAGCTGTTTCAAGGGCAGTTATCGGGGCTTGGGTGTTTTCGTTGACCACCGATGAACATTTTCTTAGCTAGGAGTGATTCCAAGATTGAGCAGCACGCACTGTTCCCAGCTTTGCAGGCTTGTGGTTCTCATTTCTTCTTAGTCACGGGACGGCCCCGTGGGTTTAATGTGTTAGGGAATTCATGGTAACCTAGTTCATGGGTTACGTTCTGTGACAATGCTGGGCACTTGGGCCTTCGCGGATGGAGCCAGGCCAATCGTGAGTAATCAGAGGTGATGAAACTTATTTTATAATTATATGTGTAGCCACACGAGTCCGGGCCTTGCTCCAGCGTGAGCCCCGCTGAGTCACCCCCATGCACAGCAGTGTGTCTGGGCACCAGGTGCCATATTTTCATGCAGACGGGATCCAGTTTCCAAACTGCTCCAACCTCACTTGTTTTAGAAATGCCCTGATCTCCCCCCCAAAAAAGACCCCAATTAAAAAAAAAAAAACCCAACACGTGTTCAAACCAGGTGAAGCTGCCCTCGAAATGCCGTGCCCGGTGATGCAAAGGAAGTTTTCACCATGGAGACACCACACACGGCGCCCTGGGTGGGGAGGTCATAAATTCCAAATGGGCTCAGAACAATTAAGTCATCCCAGGGTAGAAACATGAGTCCTCAAATAATTGCAGACTGAAGTACGATCAATGAGTCATCAATCACTAAAATCAAGCAAAACCCTGAGGCTCCCTTGTCTCGCCAAGTTAAAGTTTTGAAAATCTGAACACATCCCAAGGCAGATGGACATGCTTATTTGTGCATGGAGCGCTGACTTCTAAAAATAATGCTTCCAAATGTGCCTATTTACTCGGAGGCTTTTCTTGAGTGATTTCAAAGAAAACCATATAGGAAGCATTGATGGGGGTAGCATTTTCTGGGTCGGACGAGCCTATAATTAGACTTTGCTGAGTTTACTCTTCATCCAAGAGATGCCCGAGAGATGGTGCTTCTCAGATGCTGGAGAGGTTTATGGGAAATCTAAGCCGTGATATTGAATGCACACGGTTGCATCACGCTTTGCAAAATGCAAACAAGTGCCCTGACCTTATCACTGGGGTCAGATAAGCTTTTCCACTCCTTTTGGCTCCTGGGCTAGCCTCTCAAGCTTTTAAGTAACTCAAGAGTCTGACAAAGTAACATGAGAAAAATTGTCTCAAATCGAGTTGTGTGTTTCTCCAGCCATCGTAAAGGATATACTAGTTACCGAACTGTTATCTGTTTGGGATTAAATGCTACTTAGATACTCACCTTGTACTGTCTTTAAAAATACCGGGAAGACGTCGCAAGAAGGGAAAAATAAATTCCAGGAATATCAGGTGTCCAGGGGAGATAAAATCAAAACAATAAAACTAGAAGAAAATCCCGGGACCGGTTTTCAAATCCCCGTGTGGTCGTGGAAGGATGTTCTAAACTTGTCAGAAATAGAACCACGGGGGTAAATAGATGAACAGATACCACTACCCAAAAATGTGAGAAAGTTACGGAAATATAAACAAAACTAAAATACATTGACGGGCAGTGTGCATGGTACATAAAGCCAAACTGATATCTGGTCAAAAAGGGCATTAATGTACTAATAAACCCCTGCCAAAAAGGCATACTGGGGGTCATTCACATAGGGAGGAAAAAATGTTGCTAATAAGTAACAAAGAAATGTATCAAAGAACAAAAGTGGCCACTGTTTTTTGTTTTGTTTTTTTTTTAACCCAGCTAACATTAGGAGGATGAGCTACGGGCTCGCCTGGGTGGCTCAGTCATTTGGGCATCTGCCTTGGGCTCAGGTCATGATCTCAGGGTCTGCTTCTCCCTCTACTCTTCCCCCCTGCTCATGATCTCTCTTTCTCTCACTCAAATAAATAAATAAAATCTTAAAAAAAAAAAAAAAGAGGGCTCCTGGGTGGCTCAGATGGTTAAGCAACTGCCTTCGGCTCAGGTCATGATCCTGGAGTCCCAGGATCGAGTCCCGCATCGGGCTCCCTGCTCGACAGGGAGTCTGCTTCTCCCTCTGACCCTCTTCCCTCTCGTGCTCTCTGTCTCTCATTCTCTCTCTCTCAAATAAATAAATAAAATCTTTAAAAAAAAGAAAGAAAGATGAGCTATTCCATGCAGACCAGAGAATTCTTAACACACATTTAGTGGTAATGTCCATTAGTGGAAGCCTTACAGTGTTAGAAGTGATCATACATTTCGGTTCTCACTTTATGTCTGTGAATTTATTTTTCAAAATTAAATTTTGGAGAATATCGACGGCTTTGTGATCAAGATTAGCCATGGTTAGGGGCTGGATAGTGTCCCCCAAAATTTGCAAGTTGAAGCCCAAACCCCCAGGACCTTGGAATGGGACTGTATTGGGATATGGGGTCTTTAAAGAGGGGATTAAGGTAAAATGAGGTCAGTAGGGTGGATTCCGATCCCATAGGCTGGGGTCCTTATAAGAGGAGGGGATGAGGACACAGATCTGCACAGAGGGATGACCACATGAGGACACAGGAAGAACACAGGGTCTACCCGCCCAGGAGAGAGGCCTCAGGAGGAACCAGCCTCAGGCCTGCCTGGATCTCGGACTCCCAGCCTCAGCCCTGCCTGGATCTCAGACTCCCAGCCTCAGCCCCTCCTGGATTTCAGACTCCCAGCCTCAGCCCTGCCTGGATCTCAGACTCCCAGCCTCAGCCCTGCCTGGATCTCAGACTCCCAGCCTCCAGCCCCTGGATCTCAGACTCCCAGCCTCAGCCCTGCCTGGATCTCAGACTCCCATCCTCCAGCCCCACCTGGATTTCAGACTCCCAGCCTCCAGCCCCGCCTGGATCTCACACTCCCAGGTTTGGTCCTACCTGGATCTCAGACTCCCAGCCTCCAGGACTATCAGAGAATAAATGTGTGTCCTGTGAATACTGTTACAGTGACCCTAGCAAAGTAATACACCCATTATTCAAGGTGGTTTTTATGATAGAGAAAAACGTAGAAATACATTCAACATCCAGATAGAGGGGTGTGTCTACTTTTTTGTTCGTGTGGGGAAATCTCTGCACTCATCGTAAATAGTAAAAAAAAAAGGGGGGGTGTTAAGATTACATTTTAAGTAATATAGGCAGTAATCAAAGTGTTATCACACACTCTGATCTTCATTATCTAACAAAATGACCTAACCAAAAAAAAAAAAAAAATGATAGGAAAATGCCAAAAAGGTTGTGTGTGGATTCTAAGAATCTTTATACTTTTTATTTTTCAGTGTTTCATACATTTTCTTGTAATGAGGAAGCTGACTTCAGAGCACAAGAAATGATTTCCTAGAAGATATGAATGGAGAGGTTTGGAAACCGGTTTCTGTGATGTGACAGATTGGATTGAGAGTTCTGTCAGATCTTGCTAGAAAGCTGGTGGTTGTGCGTTTAATCTTCATTTCCAGGACGGAGGAACAAGAACATCTACGGGGTCTTATCTGTGAACCAGATAGTTTTCAGTGAGTCATCGGTATTTATCGTGGCAAGACTTGTAAGGAGGAAACTTGAGGAGTCGTGAAGCATGAGCGAGGGAGGTGTGAGCGAAGGCAGAGTCATGCCCTGACCTTGGAGGAAAGAGCTTGGTGAGTAGGATTCCTCGGGAATGGGTCAGCATCAGCCCACCAAAGCGCACGTCGCAGCCTGACCCTGCGAGGCGAATGGTTGATGTGGGAGAGCCCGCGTGAGAGCCGGGATTCCAGAATGCTGAGAAAAGGAGACTTCTCATCACATGGGAACTCGGTTTTCCTGTGATAAAGCCCGGACTTTAAAAAATAGTTTGGTATTGCAGCAGAAAAGACCTCGAGAGGTGCATTTCTCTGGAGTCCAGAGCGCACCTGCCATCTTCATGTGGTGGAGAGAGCACAGCTTACCCAGGAAATGTTATGCAGACAACTGGATGGCAATTTAAAGTTTCTAAAAAGGGGATTCCCTCTTGGCTCCTTCATGCCAGAATCAATTCTCCACGTGTCAAGATGCGTGTGTAAAAATAAAATCGTGGAGTATGAAATGAAATACAGACTTTAAAAGGGTAACAATAAAAAACGTATAATAACTGCATTTATAAAATATATATATATAATTTAGGGGCACCTGGGTGGCTCAGTTGGTTAAGCGTCTGCCTTCGGCTCAGGTCATTGTCCCAGGGTCCTGGGATCAAGTCCCACATCGGGCTCCCTGCTCAGCGGGAAGCCTGCTTCTCCCTTTCCCACTCCCCTTGCTTGTGTTCCCTCTCTCGCTGTGTCTCTCTCTGTCAAATAAATAAATAAAATCTTTAAATATATATATATACACACATCATTTGGGGGCAGGGAAAATTTTCTAAGAAACCATGAAACCATACAGGAAAGGCATATTTGTGTTTGTATTGTCTAGGAAAAATATATACACGTTTTTATATAGACATATGTGTGTCTCTATACAGAATATATATGTTACAATATAATATATATGTATACATAGTAGACAAATATATATAAACATATATACAAATATCAACCTAAGTGTGTATAAACATATATACATATATATACAAACTTAAATATCTATTAAGCCACATGCTTGTGCATATTTATGTGTGTGTATATATATATATTGATGTGTGCATTTATAATCATTTAAAGCATGCAAAATTTACAAGTACATAAGCTAATTTTAAAGGCAGATGTTAGCGTGCAAAATATCTATGTGGCCTTTGTGCCCTGGATCTTGATAGTCGTGTAGGGGCTGGGGCTCCTGTTTCTGCTACCTTGGAGGGTTGTCATCAGGGACTTGAGTCTGTGCCCCATCCGGTCCTCGGGTCTGTGCCAACCCCTGAGAAAAGTCTCTCAGCCTCTCCCAATGGAGGAAGGCAGCTTAGCTCAAAGCTGGGTGTCCAGTCCCCCCACATGATGGGCACCGTACACAGCACCCCACATAGGTTGGCTTTCCAGGCCACGGGCACTGCAGGACTCCAAAAGTGAGAGTGTCAGTGCCTACAAACGTTATGGAGGATTATCAGGAAGTGACCGTCACGATGGTCACATGCACCTGCTCGTCTGGGTGTGTTTGGGGAAATGTGCCCTGGCCTGTGAAGGCATTTGGGGAAGACGGCTCATTGCAGCGGAGTTTGAAACAGCCAAGGCTGGTAAAGACCGTACCAAGTGCCAGGCACTCCCAGTGTGGGCATTTCGATGAAACAGGGATAAGCAGACCCACATCCCCATCTCCTGGGGCTTGGATCCCACTGGGGAGCGAAGGACAATGAGCATTACAGGTTGTTGAGAGGATGTGACGTACTGGCTGGAAAAACAGAAATAGCAAAGTGGGAGGGCCGGAGGGAGGGGGTGCGTGTGGAACGCAGTAATTATCTGTTTTCACTCTATACATATAATTACATGGGTATAAGTATACGTTAATATTTTATACCTTACCGTATACATGTATGTGCGGAGATGTAGGATGACTTACATATAGATATGGGCGCGTCTGTGCTTATCTAGGAGGGCTTGCAGAGGGGGTGGGATTTGAACAATGACCTGAAGGAGGGTCGGAGCCAGGGAGGCATGCCAGGGGAAGGGAAAGGGACAGCGTGGACTGAGTGTAGCAGGCCCAGCTGCAGAGGGTAGGGCCCTAGCAGCCCTTATGATGAGTTTGCCCCTTCCTCCAGGTAGGGTTGCCAGATTGAGCAAATAAAAATGCAGGATGAGGGGCGCCCGGCTGGCTCGGTCAGCGGAGCATGAAACTCTTAATCACCGGGCTGTGACTTCCAGCCCCACGCTGGGTGTAGAGATTACTGATTACTTAAAAATAAAAGCTTTAAAAAAAATGCAGGATGCCCAGTGAAATTTGAATTTCAGATAAACAATGTCTGTGTGTATATATATATATGCACAGATATATATATATATATAATACATATATCCATAAAATATATGGGTAGTATATATATGTATAAATTTAATATATATATTATATATATTAGTATAAAATATGTCCCCATGTAATATTTGAAATATACTTAGGCTGGGACTCCTGGGTGGCTCAGTTGGTTAAGCGTCTGCCTTCAGCTCAGGTCATGATCCCAGGGTCCTGGGATGGAATCCCACATCAGCCTCCTTGCTCAGCAGGGAGCCTGCTTCTCCCTCTCCCTCTGCTTGTGCTCTCTCTGTCAAATAAATAAAATCTTTAAAAAAAAAAGAAACATACTTAGCCTAAATGCCAAAATGAATTTGAATTTCAGATGAACAATGTATATATAAATATATATAATATATATGTATACTGTATATGTATATATTTAATATATATATTAGTATAAAATATGTATATATGCTAGTATAAAATATGTCCCCCAAGTAATATTTGGAACATGCTTAAGATAAACGCCAAGATGAATTTCAAATAAACGATGTATATATATATAACATACATATAGTATATATGTGTATATATTTAATATATACATATTGGCATAAAATATATATATATGTATATATATTAGTATAAAATATATCCCCATGTAATATCTGGGACATACTTAGGCTAAACCCCAAGATGAATTTCAGATGAACAATGTATATATAAATATATATATAATAAATATAATATACATATAGTATATATGTGTATATACTTAATATATACATTTTAGTATAAAATATGTATATATATGTATATATATTAGTATAAAATATGTCCCCATGTAATATTTGGGACATACTTAGGCTAAACACCAAGATCAATTTGAATTTCAGATAAACAATACATAGTTGTTTTAGTGTAAGTATGTCCCATTCTGTATTGGGGATGTACTTACACTCAACACCCAGTTGAATTTGAATTTCAAATAATGAATAATTCTTTTATTCTAAGTATGTCCCATGTAATATTTGGGACATACTCAGACTAGGCCACTGGTTGAATTTGAATTTGAGTGTAACGCCCATGCAATCTTTGGGACATAATTATACTAAATGTGGCGATGGATTTGAATTTGAGATAAACAACAAATCCTTCTTTTATTATAAGTATATATAAAATATATAAGTCCTGTGTAATATTTGGGATATACTTACACTAATCAACTAGCTGAATCTGAATTTCAAGTAAATAATGAATAATTCTGTTATTATAAGTATATCCCATGCACAATATGGGATGTACGTATATTAAAAGCACAGATGAATTTGAATTTCACACAAAACACAAATAATTCTTACAGGATAAGTATGTCCCATGCAATATTTGGGCATCCTTACACTAAAAACATCACTCATGGTTTATCTGCAATTTGAGTTCCACTGGTATCCTGCATTTTATTTGGCAACCCAAACTCCGAGCAAAATGCAGCGCGGCTGTCAAATTTTAAGCAGGAAAGTCACCTGCCAGGCTCAATATTAAAAGGATCCTTGCAGGAGCGCCTGGGTGGCCCATTTGGTTGAGCCTCCGACTCTTGATTTTGGCTCAGGTTATGACCTCAGGGTCGTGAGATCGAGCTTCGCATTGGGCTTGGCACTCAGTGTGGGGTCTGCTTGGGACTCTCTCTCTTTCTGCCCCTCCCCCAGCTTGCACTCACTCTCTAAATAAATAAAATGCTTTTGGGGCGCCTGGGTGGCTCATTGGGTTAAGCATCCGACTCTTGGTTTAGGCTCAGGTCATGATCTCAGGGTCCTGGGATCGAGCCCCACATCAGGCTCCACACTCAGCATGGAGTCTGCTTGAGATTCTGTCTCTCCCTCTCCCTCTGCCCCTCCCGCTTGTGCTCTCTCTCTCTCTCAAATAAATAAATAAAATCTCAAATAAATAAATAAATAAAATCTTTTTTAAAATTAAAAAAAATTAAATAACAATAAATAAAAGGATTCGTGTACCTGCTGAATGGACAATAAGCTTCAGAGACCCAGACTTGGGGAGAAGTCCATGAAACGTTGGAAAACCCTGCAGAGTGTGGGCTCTAGCAGGGCCCCACTGATGCATGTCTCGGGGTGGGGGCTCAGACACCTTTCCTATTTCCTCGAGGGATTCTGCTGAGGACCGAGAGCCGGGGGGGCGGGGGTGGAGGCTTCTGGGGTTCTGCAGCAGCAAATAGCGGTGACAAGATGAATTAATGCGTGATAGGGCAGTGGGGCACCTCTGCGGGATGCCCTCTTGGTGGGTCGATGAGTTTTGCAAAACCCAGAGGCTGTGCACCAGCAGAGTGAACCCTGATGGATGCTCTGGGTTTGGGGTGTGAATGCGCTGATATTGGTTCAGAAACGGTAAGGCATGTACCACAGTTATGGGAGATGTTTGTAAGAGGGGAAACGGGGCGCAGGGCCAGGCGGACGTGGGAACCATCTGCACGTTGTGTTGCATGCTTCTGTGAACCTGAAACGGCTCCAAGCAATGACGTCTATTTATTCTACAAAATAAAAAAAATAAATCGAGGCATGCCCTTCCAAGAGACTATGTCATAGCCATAAAAAAATAAATAAATAAATAAAGGAAGGTGATCTGTACATGTATATTTGTGGGAAAGATCTCAGAGTAATATGATAAGGAACACCTTGCCTCATAGGATGTATTTGTGTGATGTGAAACCATATGCCATTCTGGGGGCTCAGGGACGCTCTGTGCAGACCTTCCAGAAGGGATCCCCAAAACACAGGGCTTTGCGATGAGGAGGGTAAATCAATTCAGGATGATGGGAGGGATCACATTACATCACTTGTGTTCGGTTTGACTTTCTGAACAGGAGCTGTCCCTTGATATCGGGTATTAAAACATGTTGATTGAAAAAATACCATACAATACAATATAATACAATAAAACAAAACAAAACAGAAAACAGAACAACACAAAACAAAATAAAATCAAATAACGCAAAATGAAATAAAATCAAACAAAACAAAATCAAACAAAACAAAATAAAATAAAACAACAAAATAAAAAAGCAGAATACATTAATTGTGTTGGCTGCCAGGAGAGTGAAGGTCATGTGTTGGGTACGTGGAACCCCCTCTGTGGCCATCTCCAAGACGTGCTGAAGGTCATACGGTCATTGAGGGCCCAGCGCGCTGAGGAAGCAGGAACACACCACCCTCAGTGGAAAAGCAGCTCAGAAGGCATGCCACCCCGGCAGCTGGGGCAGTCACCTTGTTGGCAGTGAGTTGGACAGTTAGGGAGTCAGCGCCAGGGTCCCCAACAAGAAAATATGGAGTCAGGACAGCTAAGATCAAACAGCACTGACTTCCTATTTTGCAGCTTAGACAGGACCACACTGACATTCTGCTTTGCTGCCTTTGCAGAAATGACTCCTGCAAAATGTCCTAAAATAAGACAATGAACCATAAAAGCATTTGTCAATATCACAGGCAAGGGGCAGTTAAGACCCAAGCCCCCAGATGTCAGAAAAAAAACCAAAAAACAAAAAACAAACGTCAGCATGTAGACATGAACCTAATAGGTAGACAGATACATGACCAAAGCCCTGATTGTCACAACTCAGCACACCCCGATTGCTTAAGATAGTCCCGCAAAAGAGCTCATAAAAACCTTAAACTTAGAAACTTGGGGGGAAACCCATTGGGGTCTCCCTTTCTGGGAGCTTTGTACTTTTGCTCAATAAACATTGCTTTGCTGCCCACCACTCACCATCTGGTCTACCTCTTCATTCTTCCCAGCGGTGTGAGCAAGAACCGTGAGCTCTAAGGGACACAAATCCTATAACAATCTGTTTACCGGGAGAGATGCAATCCGGGTCATCGATGCCCAACAGAGCTGACACGACATCCCAGCACAAACAGCTCCTACGGTTCAATCCATATTTATGAAGCTGATGGAGGCCGAACAGACAAAGGGAAAAGTAAATCCAAAAATGAAACCTCTGAGAAAATTGTATTTCCCCACATTCGACGGAGGGAAAGATCTCCCCACTCCAATTTTTTATGGCTTCTTGGGTATAATTAGACCAACCCACATGGGGCTAAAAATTATGGGCTATGAATCTCTCATGCCACTAATTACTGTTTATTTATTTTTGAATTTATAAGAACAGGTCTCACTCTACAATGCCTTGAGATATATAAGGAAGAGGAAAAAGAAACCGTGATGTATTCCTAAGGAATGTACTTGGCTGGTTTTAAAGATCATGCCCAGCTTGGCTGTTGGGCAAGAGGGCAAAGGACGTAACACTTGGTTTCTGCCAGATTGGATCTGGGGCTGAAGCTAGGGACACAAAGGTCGCCTGGCATCCTTTGATGCATGGAGGTTTTGTTGCTTAATGCTGGAGCCAGGATTGTTCAGTTGAAGCAGGCAAGTCGGGGCTGCTTCGGGACTGCAGAAATGTAACTCTGGAGCTGTCCATTGGGTGCCAAGTTCCCACGAGAAATTGGTCTGGGAAGAGGGAATCAAACGTATGTGATTTTGTTTTGAAAGCCTGAAGGAAGAGCTCAGCTGTCCAAGATGAAGGAGGTGATCCAATTGCCCAGTGACACCAAGAGTAAGGAAATCTCCATGCCCAGTACGGAGACCCTTCCAACTGTATGCATGTGGTCACATGAGGTGACTTGTGTGGCTCACTGTTCCTACAGGGGTCCAGACTAAGCCCCCAGTGGGAGGCTGAGACCCTGATCGCATCTTGGAATATGTCCCTGTGTCTGAAATATTGTTCTACTCAGAAGGATACAGAGTGTCCTTGGGAAGAAGATACAGAAGTGGTTTGCTTTGTTTTTGTTTGAGGTACAGCTGTGTGCCATAATGAGGCAATCAGCATCAGACCCAGGAAGTCCAGTTCAGAACAGCCTCAGGCGATATGGTCATAGTCCTGAGTAGTTGCAGACACTATTCAAGAATAGAGAGATCCCACATAGCTGGAGGAAGAAGACCATCTGTAAGCTCATGCCTGGAATCAGACTCAGATATGGAACCACGAAGGATGCTTCATGCACCTATCAGTTGGGTTTACCTGGGGCCACCAGCACCCCCAACAAGATGATGCACATACATAATAAACAGCAGCTCTTTATACAAGACGAGTGTTGGGTATCGTTTGTTTGGGGTTTTGCTGAGTGTGTTGGAAGAAAGATGAGGTAAGCGTTGCAGATAAGCTTGGGTAAATACAAAGAGAAAAGACCTTCCTGGGATAGGGACGTTCTGCGGTGTGAAATCCCTGAGGAATACAGACCTCAAAACACATTTAGGAATGAATTTAGGGTGCTGTACAGAGATGCGTGGAACCGAAGTTCACTATACACCCTATGGCAGAGCTTTAGCTATTAAAAGTGAGGGGTCTCTGTGGGTTTGTCCAGGAAACGTGAAAAGAGACTCAGATTTCCCAAAGATGGACAACAGTGTTCAGTGAAGTGAGCTGCAGAGTTTAGGGGAAGCTCGTCTGTCAATGGATCCACCCTTCCGTGGCAGGACAGGGCACATTTCAATGCAGACCATGCTTCCATCTTGGCCAGGGGGTGAAGATCTAAGTAGCGGGATTTGAAAATGTGTCTGAGAGGTCTACAATTCCTAAGATGTCACCATGAAGGAATCTGAAGGCGTCTGGATAAATCTGCATTCCCAGGACGGGGATTCACCAATCCTTGGGCAAAACGTTGAGATTCTGCCATACTGCTGAAAGGCCAGTGGATGTGAGGTCTGGATCTTGTGTTTCATGGACCATGTACTTAGTTGAAGGGCGACACACCTTAGCCCACCCCCCTCCCCCCAAAAAAAGATATGCCCACCTGGGACGTGGTAATAGGACCTAACTTGGAAAAGGGGTCTTTGTAGATGTCAATAACGATCTTGAAATGAGATCATCGTGGATTAACCAGGTGGTCCCTAAACGCAGCAATGCTTGTCCTTATATGGGGAAAAAACGGGAAATGCACACAGAGGAAGAGACTGTTAAGGAGGAGGCAGAGACTGATGCATCTGCAAGCCCAGGGCCACCCAGCACCTCCGGAAGCCACCAGAAACTCGGGGAGGCATGGGAAGTTTCACCCTCAGAGTCTCTAGGAGGAACCAGCCCTGCCCACACCTTCATTTTGGACTTCTGGCTTCCAAAACTAGTGTTTGTGGTGTTTAAGCCGCCGGCCCGTGGTGCTGTTTCAGCAGCTGTAGCAAACTAAGACATGGGGTCAGGGTAAGTCCATCTCAACTCCCAGGGGAAGGCATGTAGACCCCTTCTTAATGGAGGAGCAACAGGATAAGAGTGTGTGCCTGGGACATGTCAGGTCCTCTCTGGGAAACAGGGTCAGCTGTTCTGTCTTTCACATGCCCTTTTCCGGGGGACAGTGGAGAGATGGGTCTCAGTTTCTTTGAAGTACTCTGACTGTACCCCAAAATGCATTCAATCAGTGAATACGCGTGAAGTCTGCACAAGGGAAGCAAGAAGAACCTTCACCTCATCCACTTTCCTGAACGTCACCTCCTGGACTTCTGAAAGCCACCGACACCCAGACTTCTGCCAACCAGTGACCAACCCCACCCCTAACACTTCCTGCTTAGGATTGCAGACAAAGCCAGATGCATGTTTGACCCGACCTTGATGTGTAAACAAGGCGTGGTTTGAGGTTTATGGGTTTGGGAGGGGATTCCTTGTGTTTAGGAATTACAAACACAGTTTTAAAGACTACACATTCATTTATTTTAAAAATTCATTAAAAGTTGTTTAGGGACTTTCTGTGTTAGTTCTCATGTAGGGTAGGCAGTAGATGAGCTTATGATCCGTGTCTGTTTAATGCATCTTGCTGAATAGTTCCTAATCTTTACCCCAGGGTCCCTCAACCCTGACACTACTGGCATTTGGGGGCAGATAATTCTCTGCTGTAGGGGGCTGTCCTGTGCATTGCAGGGTTTTGAGCAGCATCGTCTGTGTCCACTCAGCAGATGGCAGTAGCATCTCCCCACCCCCAGTTGTGCAACCGAAAATGTCTCTCGACATTACCAAATGGCCTCTGAACAGAAAGGAGATTGTCCCTGCTTGAGGACCACTGTCTTAGCATAATTTGTAAATTATATTCAACACAGATCATACCCATAATTTATATGTGTGGGTGAGTATATATGTGTTTGGATAGATAGATGATAGATAGATGGATAGATAGATAAATAGATAAATAGATATGATAGATATATAGAGAAATAGATACATAGATAGGGAGATAGATATGACAAATGTATGGAGGGAGGGAGGGATGGATGAATGGATGGATAGGTGATAGATGATTGATAGGTAGAGGGATGACAGACAGACAGATAAGATAATAGATGATAGATAGATAGATAGATAGATAGATAGATAGATAGATAGATAGAAAGATAGAAAATTCTGATCTAATTATATATTAGACATATCTTCATAGATAGGGTCAAATTTATTTTTTGAATTTGGCCACAATTTCCATTGAAAGAGAACACCCCTAACGTTGATTAATTTCCATTTAATCTTAAAAGAAAT
>NC_138385.1:104903906-104940271 GCF_054177405.1 Leptonychotes weddellii | reverse complement strand
GTGCCCAGCTCTCTCTGAATGCTTCACAAGTGGACCTTAGACAGAAGCCAAGTGTTTGATTAAAATGGAGATTCTAAGAAGACATCCAGGAATGCTGATGTCTTTCTGACGGGGGACCCAGGAGGAGAGAACAGGGCCATGCACTGTGAAAAGTGTACTTAGTTCTTAACATTGACTCCTCAATATGTGGTGACTTTTCCCCTCCCCTCCCCTCCCCTCCACTCCCCTTCCCCTTCCTTTCTTCCTTCCTTCCTTCCTTCCTTCCTTCCTTCCTTCCAACAGAAAATTCAAATATATAGTATAAGACTCTCAATATTACCAAGAATGGGTCCTATGGGGGGGAAATTATTACAACTCTATACAAATAAACAGTAACTCACTTATTTTTCCACCATCTTGTTGCCAAACACAATGAATTGTTCCTGGCATGTTCCTGCATGATAAGCATGGTTTTCATGCCAGTTCATGCCTAGCCTGCTTTTTGTGCTCAATGATTTAAAGTGTTTCACTTCTTCTCAAAGACAGATATACTAAGATCATGAAGAGAAGCCATGTGATTTTATTCACCGCCTTTGAGCTAAAATGCATTGGGGACATTTGCATGGGAGTTTCAAGGAGACACTAAGAAAAGACAGTGAGACGTATGTACTGTCCATGTCTAATATATCCTGGGGAGTGTGAGGAAAGGAAATGCTTCAAGGTAACGAGCACAAAAATGGGACAGTCTTGGAAATGTAGTCATGGGTCTCTGCTTGGGTATGTTGAGTGTGACAAGATGTATGGATGAGTCATCCAGGCTTAGCAATTTACCTTACTTGGGGCACCTGGGTGGCTCATTGGTGAAGCATCTGCCTTCAGCTCAGGTCATGATCTCAGGGTCTTGGGATTGAGTCCTGCGTCGGGCTCCCTGCTCCATAAGGAGCCTGCTTCTCCCTCTCCCTCTGCCCCGTTCATGTGTTCTCTCTCTCTCTCTCTCACACTCTCTTTCTCAAATAAATAAATAAAATCTTAAAAAAAAAAAAGAAATTTACCTTCCTTGGGGTGAGTTATGGGTTATGGGCTCCATGTCAATGGAATGAATCCAAAAGCTGTTTCCCTGTTCAAAGAATCATGGTCCAGTGATTGTCCAGTCCCCATGTGGTGTCCATCCTGGAAGACCAGGTTGTAATAAATGATGATGATGATGATGATAATGGCAGGTTGTGCTTCCAGAGCACATCCTGAGCACATAGACCTGCCAGGAGGCTGCCACATGTTTTTGAGCACAGCAGAACAACTTGGAACATATGAGTCCAGCCTTTGGGGACCCTCCTTCAGTATTTCCTCTGGGTCTTTTTTCCCAAAGACATGACCTGTGCCAATTTGGGAGACAAACACTGCCTTCTTTAGATTGTAGCCAAACCCATCTGGGCGTGTGCCCCTAAGAGACAGATCTGCATGGAACCCTAGCAGGTTAAATGCTGCTAAGTGGGAAGAGAGTGTGATGGGAACTTTGGAACAAGCCTGTGCAACTTTGACCCTGAATTCCCTAGGGCCAGTCATACGCTATGTTAGTATGGAGGAATCTGCTTCACTTTCTAGACCTTTCTTCGCTAATTTCCTGCAGTTTGGTCTGGCTTGTTGTTATTGCTGTTGTTGTTACCTAGAAGTGAGGGTCAATGAAAAGAGATTAAACCAAATGTGTTCAGTTTTATAATAGCTCTGGCAAATGCTAAGGAATAGAAGTGCAAATAAAGGAATGGAGTGGGGCTTTCGGATTTCTCATAAAGTTTATTTCTATAAATTGTCATTGTTCTACACACACACATATACTCACACACACAAATATAACTTTCCATCTACCCATCCACCCATCCATCCATTCATCCATCCACCCATTCATCTATCCATTTATCCATCTATGCATCAACCTATCCACCTACCCAACCATCCATCCATCCATCCACCCATCCATCTATCCGTTTATCCATCCATCCATTCATCCATCCATCCACCTACCCATGCATCATCCATCCACCCATCCATTTATCCATCCATCAACCCATGCACCTACCCATGCATCCTTACACCCACAGATCCACCCATTCATCTTTTTTTTTTAAAGATTTTATTATTTATTTGACAGAGACACACCGAGAGAGGGGGAGTGGGAGAAGGAGAAGCAAGCCCCCCATCGAGCAAGGAGCCTGATGCGGGGCTTGATCCCAGGATCCTGGGACCATGACCTGAGCCGAAGGCAGACACCTAACGACTGAGCCACTCAGGCGCCCCCATCCATTCATCTTTTATTTCATGTGTATTTGTATACTTTGAGGCCAAAATTGAATGCAATATTCCTTTTCTTCTGCTTACCAGGGACAGTGGACACAGTTCACAATGCATCAAAGCAACCACCTTTCCTCTCATTTTAACTATTTTAACTATTTCCATCTCATTTTAACTATCCCTTGGCTCCTTGGACATGTGCTCCTTCACCACTGATTTTGAAAATCCACCTAGCTCTCCCCAGCTTCTGCCCCTCAAAGGCACATACCCAGCCTCTTATGCACAGGAAAGAGTATCAAGATATCTATTTAAGGAGATGTTCTCTTCTTCAAGGCAGATGTGGTTATAAACAACAGCATTGCTTTCTTTATTGAATGTTTAGGTTTTCTTCACTGTCAAGGTTAGGAAAACTGGCCTTGGAATCCAACCAACCTGGGGTTAGATTCCGGTCATGCCTGCGTAAGAAACTCTGATGGTTGTGAAACCAGCACCAGATCCTTTATGTAAAAAGCTTATCTCGGCGTTTGGCATTTATTGGTGGGCTACCAATAATAAGCTCTGTCAAAAATGACAATAATTAATAGATTTTCTTATGTCTGGTACACTGAAAAAAAAATAACCAATTTTATATTTGGCACACTGCTTAATAATAATGAATTTTATGTTTGGTAATTGCATAATAATATTAATGATAACAAATTTTATATCTGGTATACTGTATAATAATAATCATACATTTTATGGCTGGTACCTAGGAAATAATCAATAGTAATTTACCAATTTAAATTTATAAATAAATATTAATAATAAACCAATGAGGTATATTTATAATATATTTCATACATTTTTCATAGTTGTGTATCTTGCCTAATATAAACTAATCCTGTTTTGCTGGTTGTTGCAGAATTTGGCATCATTTCTGGTCAGCTGTGGGAAAAACATTGAAAAAAAAATCACCCCTTGATTTGCAGATGAGCATGAGGAGTCATGGGAATGTTAGTTTATACCAAATGTGATCTTGCAAAGTACCCCGTTACTTAGATCAACTGTGAGCTGCTTGGCATCTTCCTGGCTTTTAAGAAATGTTTCTAAAGAAAATTTTAACAAATGTTGGGTTTTGCAACTATGTATGTGATTTGTTGGTTTTCCCAGTTTCTGAGCGCCTTCAATGTCACTGAAACCCACATTTCGCTTATGTGTGGAAATAAAGGAGACTGGTTAAGGGACATCTAATCATTTTACATAAATATCCTTTGTGTGTGTGTGTAAGTATTTTGTCATTCTTGGATAGAAAAAGATAATTAAAACAATAGATATATATTTTTAAAGTACAGGAAATACCATTTAGGAAATTTAAGGATGTTGTGTGCTGAGCACATTTTCTTTTAAAATTCACGGAGACTTAAAAAAAAAGTGGATAGTACTTAGAAATACCAGCATTTGCAGAAAATTAATGTCTTTGCTAAGAGATACCCCTTTTAGGATGTCAGTTCATTTGGACATTGGCCTCCAACTTCTGAGCATCCCATGTGGTTTTGTCTTTATTGAGGTGTGATTGACATATAATGCTGTATTAAGTTCTATTTGTATAGCATGACAATTCAATATTTGTATTTATTGAGAAATGGTCACCACAGTAAACCTAGAGAACATCCATCAGCACACATGGTTATGACTTTTTCTTTCTTGTCGTGGTCCAACATGTTCATTTCATCATTAAAGGTTTGTGAGGGCAAATAAAGGGACCTTTCCTAACAAATTTGTAGAGCAAGAGGATTACTTTGTTTTTATTTTTAAGCTTTATCCGACTTTTTAAATAATAGGTATTATTTTGGGGGTGGTGATTCGGGTTTCTAGAAACACTGAGCAGAAAGTATGCAGAGTTTACATATACCCTGTTTTTTCCTACACATGCCCAATTTCCTCTGTTTCTAAAATCTTGCATTGGTGTGGTACGTTCATTAAAATTGACGAGCTCACATTTCTATACTAGTATGAACTACAGTCCCTCGCCTACTCTGAGGTTCACTCTTTGTCTTGTGTATCCCATGGCTTCCGAAAAATGAATCTTTCCACCATTTGTCCACCATCGCTGTATCCTACGGAATAGTTCTGATGTCCTAAAATTCCCCTACGCTCCATTTTTTTTTTTTTTAATCCATCCTTTGGTCCCCAGGATGTCGCAACCACAAATCTTCTACTCTCTAGTTTTGCCTTTGGTTTAAAAACGTTTTCTAAAAATCTATCCAAAGGCACCCATGAAGCTGAAGCATGTTACTAGAATGTTGAACAGAATGATCTGGTTCCATCATGGTAAATCGGTGGCGTCCCTAGAGCCAGGCAGGGAGAATACGGAACACACAGCGTCTGTGGCTGTCTGCGGCATGCATCTCAGTGCCTTTGTTAGGTCGGGACACTGCCTGCTCACTCAGGCAGACCTTGGGCGCTGTGCCCATTGTCGATATTGGTGCCAACGCGGCAGATGGAAATCCTGGCCTTTGCACCAGCCCTGCTGGGCGGGGGTCTGTTGTTGGGGCTGTCACGTACCCGCGGCATATTGAAATGACACACGACTCACCCGCGCAGTCAGGATCAATATGCCGAGGGCAAGTGTGGATGGGCTTGTGTTTCATGCTGCTGCTTTTCCAGCGGACGAGACAGGGCTTTAATAAAGCTCTGTGCGCGCGTGTGTGTGCACGCGCGTGTGTTTTAATTGAGGTGGCATTTATCACACTCACTGCAAGACGAGCTACTCGGGTATGGAAAAATATGAGAACTTGTATTTATATTGATTGTATCTGCCAAGCAGAGAAAGGCAGCCTCACGGATAGGTACATGTTAATTAACAATGGTACTTGTGTGGATCCGGAATAAGCGCTTCTGAGTGTTGTAAGAGGGAGAAAAATCGCAAAAACGTGAGGGCCGTGGCTCCACACTCCAGACTTTACGGACTCCTCGCTTCCTCTTTCTGTCTCTCAGGCAAAGTGGAAATTTCTCATTTTTGGTGAGCGTCCCACCCACGCCCACACCCTATTTCACTGTGAAGGCTCTTTCTACTTCCGTATTTTTATGTCAGTGGGGATTTTCGGAGGCCTGAGCATCAAACGTGTATCCCTGCCTGACGCATCTCTGCACCTGCTTCGCAAACACGGAACACACGTGGGTTTTTGAATGGTAATCGGGGGCTTTTCGTGAGATTTAATTTGAATTCCGAAAAGAGAGAAAACCTACCAAGAGGACTGAGGACTGCTCGACGTTAATTAGTATAACAATGTCTTCTCACCTGCAAGCATATCTCTGTGTAACTATTTCAGAAATGGCATTGATTTTCGCAAAGACAAAGTCCGCAGGAAGAGCATCCCGCTGTGCCCTGCGGAAGCGAGGGCCAGGTTCTGGTTTCCTTACACACGGCCTTCGCCGTCCCCGCGTTTGCTCACACGTGTTCAGATGTGTAGACAAAATGCAAACATCTGATTTTCCCACGTGCACACACGTGTGGTGTGCAGATGCACTGTGTGATATGCATGCGTGTGCATGCCTGTGTGTGGTGTGCGTGTGTGTGCACACTTCTGTGCACACACGTGTGTTCGTGTGCACACGTCTGGTGTGCACATGCATTGTGTGATATGCATGCGTGTGCAGTGTAGTATGTATCTGTGTCTCTGCACGTGTTCGTGTCCACATGTATGTTCATGTGCACACACATGTTCGCGCACATGCGTGTGGTGTGTGGATGCAGTGTGTGGTGTGCATGTGTGTGCAGTGTGCGGTACGTATGTGTGCCTCCACATATGTTTGCATGCACACATGTGTTCGTGTGCACACACGTGTGCTGTGCAGATACATTGTGTGATGTGCATGCCTGTGTGTGCAGTGTGTGGTGTGCATGTGTGGTGTGCACACTTCTGCGCACACACGTGTGTTCGTGTGCACACGTGTGGTGTGCACATGCATTGTGTGATATGCATGCGTGTGCATGCCTGTGTGTGCAGTGTGTGGTGTGCATGTGTGTGTGTGCCTGCACACATGTGTGTGTGTTGGTGGGTGACTGATGCTAGATGCATAAGGGAATTTAGAGGTTATTTGTCTAATGAGGTGATTTCAGTCCAGTGTAACCTTGACATAGTCCCTTCAGGAAACACGCCCGGTTTTTATGATTTTCCCCTCTCTCTCCTCCCTGAGTGACATCTGGGCTCTGATGGGGGGCTTTGGTGCCTTCCAGGAAGTGGGGCCGGGGGGTGCAGAATGCCAGGTGCTGCCCGTGGCTGTCCCAGGTCCGCGGGTCGCTGTTCCAGGCCTTCCAGGGAGCCGTTGGCTCTCGTGGCTGATGTCAGTGGCCGGCGAGCAACGTGGGCTGGCTGAGGGCAGATGGTTCAGCTGGCTCCAAGTGCACCAGACTTGCACCCTCCGGCGAGTCGCTGCAGCGCCTTTCACCCCGTCCTGGGGCAGTCTGTCCTGTCCCGTGACCAGGCTCCAGGGTCATGCTGCTCCCCTGTTGGGGGGGCTGCAGGTTCTTTCTGCGGCTTGCCCCTCACCATCTGCACCGTGAAGGACCTGAGTGAGGCTGGGATGGGGGTGGGGGGCAACTGTGCTCTCTCTCTGCTGAGCAAGTCTGGCCATTCAGGAGCAGACGGGAGCTGTGCATAAACTCAGAGCCCAGCGTTCCTCTCTGGGAGCCAAGGAACGGATGGCTGCCTTCAAGGGTGCCCATCATCTGGGAGATTTGACCCCCTCTGCAGAGAACCAGCCTGTCTAGGAGACAGAGCAGCTCTGACCGAAGGACATCTCACCCTGGAGGAAAAAAAAAATAGCGAAGCAGAGAAAGCAAATGAATTTGGATTGAAATCTTGGCTAGTTCGGGGTCCTCTAGAGGGCACCACAGCCTCCCCTGCCTCAGTTTCCTTGTCTCTCCAAAGCGGGGTGGTTGTGTTGCTGTCACAGGGATGGAGGGTACAGTGAGGGGACCACAGTGAGCAGACTCTCAGGACTCATCCGTGTGTTTTAATGCACCAGTGGCTGATGGCGGGAAGGACACTGGGCATTGGAGAACAGGAACAGATCATGGCAGTTCCCAGGGACTCCTTTGTTTCAGAGAGAAATCTAGATGACTTTATTTCTGGGGGGCACTTGGAAACATCTGGACACAGTGCTGGCAGTCACAACGAGCGAAGGTGTGTGCTCCTGGCATCTGGTGGGGGCATCCTGGGGACACTGCTCAGCATCTTTCAGGGGCCAGAACATCGCTACCTCAGATTGTCATCCAGCCCCAAATGTCAGTCGTGCTGAGGCTGAGAACACCTGACCTGGCATGAGGGTTTCTATCATCCATCTATCATCTCTGTCTGTCTATCTATCTATCTATCATCATCTACCCGTCCATCCACCCATCCACCCATTCACCCATCCATTCTATCTATCTATCTATCTATCTATCTATCTATCTATCTATCTATCTATCATCTATCTATCTATCTATCATCTATCATCTATCATCATCATCATCTATCCATCCATTCTGTCTATCTATCTATATCTATTTATCTATCTATCTGATCTATCATCTATCATCATCTATCCATCCATCCATCCACCCGTCTATTCTATTTATCATCCATCCATCTATTCTGTGTATCATTTTGTGTGTCTATGTATCTATCTATGTATCTATCACCTCTCTTTATGTGTATATTATTTATATGTAATATATTCTTTTATGAACATTCTTAATGTATATATATAATATTTATAAACATATAAAAGAATGTATGCATATGCACATATATGCACCTATTCTTTTTTTTCTTAAAGATTTTATTTATCTATTTGATAGACAGAGAAAGAGCACAAGCAGGGGGAGTGGCAGGAAGAGGGAGAGGGAGAAGCAGGTTCCCTGCTGGGCAGGGAGCCCGACACGGGGCTCAATCCCAGGACCGTGGGATCATGATCTGAGCTAAAGGCAGACGCTTAACTGAATGAGCAACCTCACACCTATTATTTCATACATTTATATGTACTACATATGTATGTGCATATCTGAATCAATGATAACATAATGTATGTATACGTATGTCCATATATATGTATGGACACTCATTCTTCTGTTTGTTTGTTTGCCTGTTTTTAGGAAGCTCTACACCCAATGTGGGGCTTGAACTTATGAACCTGAGATCAAGCACTGCATGCTCTACTAACTGAGCCCACCGGGCACCCCTGCACACTCATTCTTTTGTCTGTATGTATGTATTTTACATGTATGTAAGTCACACACATATGTCACACATACATGCAGATAAAAGAATGTGTGCAGAGGAATATATTATAGACACACATATCCCATATGTATCTCAATGTGAGTGTGCGTGTATTTGTTGCTCCTTCAAATCCATATGAAAACAGTTTCCAGTTTCTCATTCATGAGCAAGATGATAAGCGCACACAAAGACAAAAGGAGTGTAAAATGTCGGTTCTTTATCTGAGCTTTGTTCCTGATGTCCTGGGCGGTTTCTGTTATATTTCTCTGTATCTAGTGCACATCCGGACCCTTAGTACTAACTCAAATAATTATTGCTTGTCTGAGAAAATTAGTAAGTAGAGGGTGTCTACCATTTCTTTAAAGGGGATTTGGCAGTCAGGAGTGGTGTAGACTACTCTCCATTGGATTATTATTGATGGTTTTCTGTGGACTCTGGTCTGCTGTGCCTTAGCTGTGAATATGGGGTAGTTTGGGGATGCAACAGGTCTCTGTGAGGGAGGCTCATGCATTTGGGGTGATCATCATAGAAAGGGAACCAGTCGAGTGGCATTTTGGCATCAACAACCTTGATGCTTAAGATCCACGGTTCTAGAAAGGAGGGAATGTAACAGGAGCCTGAGACACAGCAGGGAGCCACCCATTTGCTGACAGATGAGGTTCACGGAGAGAGGTACATGAGCATCAGTGGCATCATCCCGTCCTGAGGGTGGGGACCCACTGGGAGGGCTGGGAGCCTGGGCTGGGCTGATGGACTTGTTTTCAGCACAAGCCAGGGAGACATCTGTCATGGATGGTCCCTTTCATGGGGTCAAAATAGGTGTCCATTCATGATGTCCACTTCCTCATCTTACCGTAACATTGAAGCCTGGTCTGGAATCCAAAAGTTTTATATATATATAGACCTTTTTCAATAGTCTCCTTATAAAAAAAAAAAAAAAGATGCAAATTCAGACCAAAACAACCGGAGCGTTTTTGGTGTCCGGGAACTTCTGTGGGGCTGGCTGCCATCTCTCCCCAGCTCCGTTCAGATTGCATTTGTATGTTAAGCCTCAGAGTGCAAGCACAGGCGTGCATTCTCTTTGATGGGATTGACTTTAATTGCTCAATACAAAACACTTAGAGCTGGAATTTCAGATCGCTGATAATGAGCAGGGCGTTGTCCTGGAAGACTCCCGGAAAAATTGTGGTCACTAATGTAGAAGCAGAAGGGAACAGCAAATCTCATCTGGGAGAGTCTCCAGAACCTTCCTCATTAAGAATTTAAATAGTATTATGGTAAAGGTGTGGCTTAGAGGCAGAGATACCTGCCCTGAGAATGAAATAGAAAATATGGCCGAGTATTTGGGGGGAAGCTGATTCAAAGGAGATTTCATGGCCGTGTGGATCCGCTACGAGCTCCCAATAGGCTCCTAGGAATGGCTGCATTGGTCTATTTCAGGTGTCAGCCATCCATGCGGTGAAGTCCACATCAAGCCCACTGCCTGATTTTATAAATAAAGTTTTATCGGTACACAGCTATGAGCATTCATTTGCATATTAGTACAGTCTATCGCCATTTCCTGTTACAATGACAGGTTTTAGTATTTTCAGAGGAGATCAATGGCTCGCAAAGCCCAAAGTATTTAACTCTTTGGACTTTTCGGAAAACACTTGGCAAACCTTTGTCTATTGGTAAACTTGGCTGCCTTTTAGACAGAATCCTCATGTGCCCTCGGCTTTAGAGATTTAAAACCATCACTTGGGAAACTTAAATTTTGTTTATAATATGTAAAGTTTGAATACTTGTTTTCTTTTTACGGTTCATATTTCCTTGGAGTATATCATCACTGTTTTTAAAAAGATAAAGAAAAATGAAACAACAATGAGATCATTTAAATGTTGGGGAGCCCACATTTTTTGTTTCCTCTGGCTGATTTTAGACCTAAGTTGCTGTTTTTCTAAGAAAGACTGGCTGAAAATTGCACCTAGGATTTTATGTGTAGTCTTCAAATATTGTGAAATTAATAATTTCATTTTTGATTAACCAATAGATTCCATTTTCATCGAAAGACAAAGAAGTCGACAAAAGGTCCCCAGACATGGCTTATCTGTCCTTCATTTCTCCCCTCTTCACCTCCTGCCCTGCGGTGTCTCACTTCCTGTGCTGAGTCTGCCGTCCTTTTTTAATCTATCATCTTCACTTTGCTCCTTCTCCTGTCTGCATTTTGACATGGGATTCCTACCTCCCTCTCTACGAAATTCAGTTTTCATGTACATCCCTGGCATTTCTCTCCCTCTGCCTGGACTCACTGTACCTGTCTTATTTCTAGTTACCTCTACCTGACCCTTGGTTTCCCATAGCTCAATGGGCTGTGGAGATGCCCCAAGACTCCTGGACCCCCACACAAGCAGACGTTGAGCAATCCATCTTCCCTTTGGTTTAGTTGCCAATGCATGGAAGAGAAATATCAAAGCCAGGAGATGAGGACCTGGGGGGGAGGGTCCTTTGTATCCATGCACTTTGATAAAGACCCTCACTAGTTCTTGTGGGGATTTATTACATTCTGATGGTTTATGAAGTGATTGAGCAACCTAGTTAGCCAAAGAATCTAGGTTTGAAAATGAGCAATAACACGATGGTTTCCTTGATTTTTTACTGCATCTAGAACGGGTTGAATGTTGTCTCTGAACGCTTCTACTTTTCTCTTTCCTGTTGGTTATTTTAGGGGCAGCCCTGAATCAGCTGTTGTTGGGATGTTGGAAGACAATTGACACATCTTAGAGCAAACTGAGGACCTCAGATAAGAAAGTAGGACTTTGTATCAGGAAAAGTGTAAGGCTGAGTTTCAGAAACACATCATAGAGCAGACTTTTTATTTATTTTTTTCCAGCCCAAATTCAAATTGTGATTCTGGATCTAAAGGACAATTGTTTTGTCTGTTTGATAACTGATAATTGTTTAATCTGTTTTGTCTGAATTTTAGGTAAAGTTTAAATCCCAGCCATTTGGAAAAATTCTCAAGCCATATTGACAATACTCAATAATAATAATACACATATTTATATTTTAAAGATTTTATTTATTTATTTGAGAGACAGAGTGAGTGAGAGAGAGAGCACAAGTGGGGAGAGGGAGAAGGAGAAGCAGACTCCCCACTGAGCAGGGAGCTCGATGCAGGGCTCAATCCCAGGACCTGAGCTGAAGGCAGATGCTTAACTGACTAAGCCACCCAGGGGCCCCTCAATAATATATTTTTTATGTAACATGAAATTGGTCATATCACACCAACATATCACACTTTGCTTGTGCAGCATTCATATCGTAGAAGGAATTTTGTCCTCAAATTCACCTTTTTGTTTTTTCTCAATACCTTCCACCCACATTTTTATGCCTGCAATGAGATGCCTTCCTAATGCCATGGTCAATGGCAGGAGTGATAGCAACTGTAACATCAATTAAAGGCTGGGTCGTGTTAGTGGTCATTGCATGAGGGAAAGAGAATTTATTAATTTCATCAATGTGTTGGCTTATTTCCTCAAATAAGTTAAGTAGGAACCTTCCTTCTTTGAGTACAATAGAGAATGAAAGTACTTGTGTTGCTTACCTTTATTTGAATTTGTCCAGTTACATATGTCTCCTGCTACTTCCAGTGATGGCCTTCCTAAGTGTCCTTGCACTGCTTCAAAAGTTTCACATCCCTGCCTCTCACCCATTGGTCTTAAAAACCAAAGTAACAGTAGGAACATAACATTGTCCTTTATTTCCTGCAGTGAACAGTGCACTATCAATTATATTTATAATGATAGGTTTCATACAGCATGTAAATGATGCACAGCCTGTATAAGCCAATCAAACAATAAGTACTTTTGGTCAGGAGTTTCTTCCAAGTCATTATAAATCAAAACATTCTTCAGACATCGTCTCAAATAACCCAACATTTCAGTTGCTGTTCAGATTATCAAAAAGAAAGCACTGTCAACAGACTTACTCACTAATACAGCAGAAAATGAATGTGTTGGCAACAGATCTGTTTCATATTGCAGAGTAATAATCATGCAGCTTAGCCCAGGTCAGCAAACCTGAATCAGCCTGCAGGTTTGCTTCCAAAAGAGGCATAGAGTAGGACTGGGTCCTGGTTGGGAACATTTGCCATGCTCGAGTTTTGTGATTTGAGGATGGGCTTTATTTTTCTCCTTATTATTTTTAAAGATTTTATTTATTTATTTCGGGGGGGAGGGGCAGAGAATGAGGAAGAGAGAGTCCCAAGCAGACTTTATGCGTGGGCTGAGCACTGAGCTCGACTGGGCTCTGGATCCCAAGAACCAAGATCATGACCTAAGCCAAAACCAAGAGTCAGAAGCTCAACCAACTGCACCACCCAGGCACCCCCTAGGATGGGTTTTAAAAGGAACAAGTGTGAAAGGTGTGGGAAGGACATAGGGAAGCCCAAGGCAAGAATGCTGGAATCTGAGTCATAAAAGAGCAGGAGGAAGAAGAGTTACCAAAGTCTTGAGGCTTGGATAGGATGTGTGGGAAGGGCACCTGGCAGGGAGGGATGCAGCCAATTTCCCTCTTCTCTCTCACTCCTGTCTTCTGCTGGTGTATCCAAGCCTTCTGACGGACTAGAAACCAGAGTGAAGGGAATATTTTGATCCAAGAAACTCTCCAGGAGCTCAGAGCAGAGTAGAGAAAGGTGAACTGAGTCATGATGGATGAAAAGTCAAGCAGGAGATACCCAGCAAAGATGGGTAGACTTCTTCTCACGTGGATGTTTGATTTCTGTTTGTTCACTCATTTTTGTTTGTGTATGTTGGAGCAATCTTGTTGAGCTAGTGCTCAGAAGTCAAAAATTTATTTATTATTTTTAATTTAAAAAAATATTTATTTATTTTCTTAAGAGAGAGCATGAGTGGGGGAGGGGCAGAGAGAGAATCTTAAGCAGGCTCCACGCTCAGCACAGACGTGGGGCTCTATCTCACGACTCTGAGATCATGATCTGAGCTGAACTCAAGAGTCAGTGCTTAACCATTTAAGCCACCCAGGTGCCCCAATTTTTAAATTATTTTTTAAAGTAATCTCTATGCTCAGCGTGGGGCTCAAACTCAAAACCCCCAGATTAAGAGCCACATGCTCTTCCAACTGAGCCAGACAGGCAACTCTCAGAAGTCAAAATTTTATGTGCTATTGTAGAAAGGGTAAATGTTAGCAGCAATGGTGTCAGTAACTACAGTTAACTAGTATGAATTCAGTTAACTACAATATCAAGTGATTTTATTATTCTTTTCTTAAATCCTGCAGAGACTTACCAAATGTCACACTGCATGTTTTAACCGTCACTCTGTATGGAATGATTTTTTAAAAATTTCTTTGAATCCACCTTTTGTTGGATACAGGCTGCTTTTTCATTCAGAGAACCATCTTCTCGTGCAAATGTATCCAAAGAGAGGCTGTTCACATTTAGCTCGTTTTGTCAATGTTACCAATTTGAAGAAATACCAATTTCTTTCCTAGAATCGATTTCCCTTTTCTTTGGTATAATAATATATGCTACCCTTTAAAAGATGAACTTTCATGATGCTATTATCTGAAGTAAATAACAGATCGATGAAAGACAACCAATTTTTTCAATAACAATTAGATCTCTTAATGATGCAGTTTCGCATTGAGATTTCCTAACTCAATAATGATAGCAATGAAGAATTACCTCAAATCATTTTAAAGCTTTGCAGAATACATCTTCAGGAGCTGAGTTGAACAAGATAGCATTTTAGAGATTGAGGCATCTTTCAGATTATGACAGCCAGACTTTGAGAGTGCATGTTTTGTAAAAGTGTTCCTGCATCCCCTAACAAAGGGCTCTGTGCTGTAGTGCTTTGGGAAGTTATTAGTCTGTTACACTTTCCTCTTGGAGAGCCCTAACATCCTCAGGTATGCGAAGGAGTGAATATGATGCATCTACTTTTTTTTTTTATTTAAATATTTTATTTATTTATTTGACAGAGAGAGAGAGACAGCGAGAGAGGGAACACAAGCAGGGGGAGTGGGAGAGGGAGAAGCAGTCTCCCTGCAGAGCAGGGAGCCCGATGCGGGGCTCGATCCCAGGACCCTGGGATCATGACCTGAGCTGAAGGCAGACACTTAACCGACTGAGCCACCCAGGTGCCCTGATGCATCTACTTTTGACAATAACTTCAGATATTGAACATCTTTTTGTTTGTTTTGGGTTTTGTTTTGTTTTTTTTTGAAAGAGAGAGAAAGAGTGCGTGTGAGCAGGGGAGGAGGGGCAGAGGGAGAGGGAGAGGGAGAGGGAGAATGATAAGCAGCCTCCATGTCCAGTGCGAAGCCTGACACGGGGCTTGATCTCACAACCCTGAGATCAGGACTTGAATCAAAATAAAAAGTCAGACGTTCAGCCGACTGAGCCACTCAGGTGCCCTGAGTATCTTGATACACATATGGTTTATTATACAGTTGGAAAAATTATCTGATGTGTTTCAATAGTTACTTTAAAACAAAGCAATCTTCTAAGCTTCTCTTGTATGGATATGCGATATGATATGGGTATGGGATACTTTGGAATCCTGAAGATTTTGTTTACAATCTAGACTTGGTCATTTACTCGGTAAATGAACATACAACACATTTTAAGTCTCTGGGTCTTTTTATTCTTTTACAAAATAGAAATTATCCTTATTGTATATGTTAGTTTTCACACATTTTCTCTCTCCATGTTTAATTATATATATATATACATAATACATATTAATTATATATATTACTAATCTTTTCCTCTGTAGTGTCTGATGTCCTGATATTCCCATAAAGCACATTTTCCATCTCAAGAAGTTTGACTTGAGTCTTATTTTTGTACCTTGCTTGTCTGTCTTTAACATACTCATGTTTTCCTCTACCTTCCTGAACATCTTGGAATATCAGTATAAATCAGATTGAATGTGTCTGTGTACTCATTCTATCACTTGTGTTATTTCCAGGTTTGTTTCAATGGATCAATTTTCTCCTAATGATGGGCTGTACATTTCTACTGCTTTGCATGCTTGATCATTTTTGGATGGTGCCAGACATTGTTAATGTTCTGGGATGCAGTTAAAAAAAAAAATGTGTTTTGGAGACTTGCCTTTTTTTTTTTAAGATTTTATTTCTTTAAGTAATCTCATGGGGTTCAAACCCACAACCCCAAGATCAAGAGTTGAGAGTCACACACTCCACTGACTGAGCCAGCCAGGTGCCTCTGGAGCCTTGCTTTTAAGTTTAGTTACAGAATCAAAGCAGCCTTCAGTTGATTGTTTCTCTCCATGGAATACTTAGACAATACTATTTGGAGTACTTTACCTAATGCCCCAGTACTGTAAGCTTTCTCCTACTCTTATTTGAGAGAACAGTAACTATTCTTGACCCTGCATGAGTACCAGAGATTGCTCCTCTTCTCCTTTCAAGGACTCTTTCCCCAGGCAAGTGCATTTTCTTCTCCTCAATGTGCTGATTATTCAGACTTGGAAGAGGACCTCCTGCACATCTTTCTGGTTCTTTTTCTGTGTCACTGTGATCTCTCCAGTACTCGGCCAACTCTAGCCGAGTTGACGTCCTCAAACTCCCAAATGCATGTCCTCAACCCAGAGCATTGGCCAGGCATTCTCTGCATGTCTTCTCCTTTTGCTACATCCTTTGGAATCTCTCTCCAGGCAGTAAGCTGGGGAAATTGGAGGGATTGCCTCATTTGCCTCCTCTCTCTCAGGGATGACTGTCATATATCTGAAACCTTTGTTTCAGATATTGTGTTTGGTTTTTAGGAAGTTATTTTAAGATGGGAGGGTATATCTGATTCTTATGATGCCATCTTGGCTGACCATAAGTTGTCTGAAGGCTTGCATGTGGACATCACGTAGGAAATGCTGTCTTTCTCACTCATAGTATGGGGTTAAGATACAGATATTTCAAGGTTACTCTAATTAAGGTAACATATGTGAAGCCAGAACACTCAGGATGTGAGCTTTCACCTGTTGACCTCTGTGTTTTAATTTTAGGAGTAGAAAAAAAGAGAAAAACACATTTATGTTGAATTTAAACACACAAATACCCATCATTCTGCTAAACATGTAGTGTTCCCTTGTAGTACTCCTTTTATACTCAATGAAACAGAAAGATTGTAAGCAAGGTGCTCAGTTCCTTGATTACTTGGAGGGGGGGCAAAAACCATCAACTAGCATAGTATGGGATTTTAGTACATGTTGGGTAATTAGTGAATATAGAACTTAGTGTAGACTCTGCCTAGGTCTACAAATGTTCAGCTGTTCCTCATCTTCAGCTAATTTTTGTAGAAACAGAATCGTAGGCTTTTTTCCTTTTCTCATTAAATCATGTAAACCTTGACTCAAGCTCCAGGGGAAATGTTTTTAGAATTTTAAAATTTCAGCATCTTTCCCATGACATACATTTCAGTAAAAGTTTTCCAGGTAATAAAACAAAATATATGCATGTCTCACACAACGTTTATTTGAACATTTGTTTCTGTGGGCTAACCTCTCCAAAGATACATATCTCTTAATGGTTTCTACTTGAGAGTGTTTTAAGCAGAACCAAAGGAATAATTTAGCTTTTTGAAAGCACCATTTGGTGAAAGGTTAGCTCTCCTCAGTGTACCTTGGAAATCGAGCCAAGAGTTTGCAAGAGGTCACAGTGGGATCATTTCTACAAAGTGGTCCAGGAGTGAAGTGATGGGTCTTCCAAGCAATGGTGGGGAGAGAAGGTTCTCCAATGGAACTATCATCTTGGGGTAAAACAAAATACTAAATTGATGTGCCCCTTTAATTCCAATCTGAAGTCAAATGATATTTCTTTACCCATTGCATTTTCTAGGCATTAAATATTTTTGTTTCTCTTTTAAAAATAAAATTGTATATATTTAAGGTGTCCTGCATGTTTTGATAGAGGTATACATATTGAAATGATGACTAATTAACGTACCCATCTAACCACATAGTGATCATTTTTGTGTGTGTGGTGAGAGCACCTGAGATCCACTCTCTTAGCAAATTTCCAGTGTTCAATACAGTGTTATTAATAATAGGCACCATGCTGTGCATTACATCTTTGGAACTTATGTATCCTATGGAACTCAAACTTTGTACCCTTGACCAGCATCGTCTGTTTCCCCCCACCCCTCAGCCCCTGAAAACCACCATTCTACCCTCTGCTTCTACATGTGCAACGTTTTCAGATTCCACATATGGGTGGCATCATGCAGTATCTGTCCTTCTGTGCCTGGCTTACTGCACTTAGCACAACATCCTCCAGGTTCATCCATGTTATTAGAAATGGCAGGACTTCCTTCTTTTTTAAGGCTGAATAATAGTCCTTTGTGTATTTAGATCGTAATTTCTTTACCCAGTCATCTGTTGATAGACACTTGGTTTCCGTATCGTGGCTGTTGTGAATCATGTTGCAATGAGCATGGGAGTGTGGATATGTCTTTGAGGTCCATATTTCATTCCTGTTGGGTATATGCCCGCCATTATTCATTTAAGATGAAGGACTGTCCAAGCACTATAAGGTTAAGATACCCATGCCAGGGGAGAGTAAGCCAGCCTGCAGCACCATCAGCTCACCTGGAGAGTAAAGGTGCTAAGGAGGCCAAATTGGTGACCATTGTTTTGTTTTTTTTTTTTTAAAGATTTTATTTATTTATTTGACAGAGAGACACACAGCAAGAGAGGGAACACAAGCAGGGGGCAGTGGGAGAGGGAGAAGCAGGCTTCCCGCCTAGCGGGGAGCCCGATGTGGGGCTCGATCCCAGGACCCTGGGATCATGACCTGAGCCGAAGGCAGATGCCCAACGACTGAGCCACCCAGGCACCCCTAAGTGACCATTCTTTATACATCTCCAACTCCAAACCCTCACAGACAAGTGCAAGGCAAATTCATCGTTTTCAAGAAGATATTTTATGTGAGAAAGGCAATTTGATTTGCCTCAGTGTTCCAAAAAAAGGCCATTTATCTTTTTCCCTGAGAATTTGTTCCCTACTGGCAGTCTGTTTTGCTTCATCTCACCAGACACACGGACGTCGGAGTCATTATCTTGAGAATGGCTTCTGCTCATTGTGGTTTGTTTGAACACGACTGTGATTCCAGAAACCAGACACCAAATAGGATATTAACCTACTTACGAGAAAGGCACCCCTAAAGTGGTGGTTCTGGGACTTGAGTGTGTGACAGAAACCCACAGAGGGCTTGTGAAAATAGAGTTTTTGATACTATGGGTCTGGGGTTTCGCATTTGTCCTGAGGGTTTGTATCTGGAACCAGTTCCCCGGGGGGTGCTGATGCTGCTGGCCCAAGGACCCCCTTTGAAAAGAACTGCCGTAGAAGCTCTTGTGATTCTTTTTTAACTACTGTGATGGTGTTATAAAATGAGCTAATGAGTTGGTTTATTTTCTCACGAGAAAATGAAAACATATTCTACTGCGTTAGACAACTTTAGTAAACAAAGGTTTTTGCTTATACTGAGGTTCTGTTTCCCTTTCTAGTATGTTCCACAGCGTTGTGTACAGTGTGCTCGAAGATTTAGAATCTGAACTGCTGGATCTACAGACAAGAGCTCAGTTCTGTTCCTTGTACAGGTGAGAGGATGATAAATTCCCAATGTGTGCAGGAGGGGTGGTCTTCCACTGACAATGGACCTGCACCCTTGGAGGGATGAACTGCCAAGCTTCCACCATGTTTTTCTGAAGGAATGGAAACAGGTTTGAGAGAATGGAGTTGGTCTGGAACAAGTGGCTCAACCAGACCACCGATTCCCTGGAAGTCAGAAGGCAAATGATGGAGAGGGGACCAGACAAGGGGGGAAATAGGTAGCCCTGTTCTGCCAATAATATTCTAGTGTTGGCTTTAGCCAGAGGGGCTTACTCAGCCCTGTCAACTATGGTGACATTAGGGAAACAGTTCTCTCCTTTACGTAGAGGATGCTCTGACTTGGGAGTGAAAGTTTGCTCTTTATGGGAGGGTATGTAATTCAATATTTCCCTTTGAACATTTGTGTGCATAAAAAGTTTCTCTGCAACTCACACCAGTGTATAGGCTTTGAGGGTGACAAAACATGGCATGTGTTGGTTGCAAATGCCAAAGTCTTTCCACTGGCTCTTCCAGGAGGGTCAACATCCATTAGAACTGTCCTGAAAGCCCCTCAAGTCAAATCTAGAGCAATTAACTCAGATTTGGGGGAGGTCCCCATCCAGGTGGAGTGAACCGTGAAGCAAGGAGAGTGGGCGCTCACTAAGGAGGGCTGGAGGGATGGTACAGAAGTCTAAAAAATGAGATGCTTTCTTGAGGAGGTGTTGATTCAGGTGCAAGGGAATGAGGCTAAGAGAAAGGTATGCATGGAGACTATTCCTTGTTAGGACGTTTTCCATTCTTTGGGGAAGAAATGTCTTCTGGAGTTGTAAGCTCAGTAATTATAAGAGCTGAGAATTGTATAGGGCTTGTACATTGGGACTGGTCTGATCCTCCTGTGTGCTGTGCACTGGATTACCATTCAAGTGTTGGGTATGACATTCTCCAGAGGGGGTTGGTGGGGAAAGTGTGTCTTCTTATCCAGGATCCTGACATTAGATGAGCCTGAGGTGCTGCGGAACAGTGTTCTGGGGAAGAGAAAGTCCTCCCAGGAAGGGGCAAAAGGAGGCTCCCCATGGCTGACTCAGCTAGGCACTCTATCCAGTGCGCCATGTTGCGAGGCTTGGCTGGTGTAAGTCCAGGGCAGGGAGAGGGTGGGCAGAACTGTGGGTGCCCAGGAGGAGACCTCAGGATTGGGACAGATTGTTCCTGGGGAGGGGGCTGTTCCTGAGTTACTCTGGGAATAAACCCATCTGGCCCTGGGACCTGAATTGTATCTTTTATCCCAAGTCCCATTGCTTGGTTTCCTCCTTGCCTTTTCTGCTCTTATGTTGGTGTTTTGTTTTGTTTTGAAAATGGCTTTCCATACCCCCTTCTAGAAACTAGGAATAATGTTGGAGTAATGCTTTACAGAAGAAAAATCATTTTCAGCCACTACCAGGAACAATGCTTCTAAGTCCAAAGGCATGTTCCTATTAAATATTTATTAATACAGTGTTGTCATGTTGCAGATGCAGGCCCACCCGGAGGGCATATATTTATAGATTAGGGTATTTTGTCTTTGTGTTATTTTGTATTTAGTTCTGTCATTTGATTTAATATTTTATTTGCGAGTTCAAAAAATTCCGTGTAATTGGTCTTGTCTATTGCTTCTGAATTATTGAAAATGCTATAAAAGTTGAGCGTGTCTCAAGTGACCATTTCTCTGAACTCCTTGAGAAACATCTTTTTTCAATCTTCACAGGAAAGTAGTTTACTTTTTCAAACAGTACAGTTTTCAAGTTTATCGGGTGCTGCATTAGTTTCTTAGGACCGCCATAGCAAATTAACACAAATCTGGATAGCATAACACAAGCACAACAAAAAATATTCTCTCAGAGTCCTGGAGACCAGAAGTCTGAGATGAAGTTGTCACAGAGCCATGCTTCCTCAGAAGGCTCTAGGGGAGGGTCCTTCCCGCCTCTTCCTGCCTCTGGTGTTGCTGCCAACCCATGGTGTTCTTTGGCTTGTAGAAATATTACTCCAACATCTGCCTACATGTGTACATGGCCTTTGGTCTGTGTAGATGTCTCTTCTCTTTTTGTAAGGGTGCCAGTCATGGGATCTAGAGACCCATCTACTCCAGTATAACCTCACTGTAATTTGATTACTTCTGCAAAGACTATTTTTTAAAAAAATTTTTAAGTAGTGTCCACCCTAGGACTTGAACTCACAACCCTATGATCAAGACCTGAGCTGAGACCAAGAATCAGACATTTAACTGAATGAGTCACCCAGTCGCCCCTGCAAAGACTCTATTTCTAAATAGGGTCACATTCACAAATGCCAGAGATTAAGCCTTGAATGTATATTTTGGGGGAGCCAAATGCAACCCACAACAGGTACTATTTTCTATTTCTTTAGATGAAATTATGTTGAAATCTCAGGATATCAATAATTCGAACTGAATCTATTGGGTGTACAGTGGTTCACCCTTATCTGTGGCTTTGCTTTCTGTGGATATGGTTACCCATGGTCAACTGTGGTCTGGAAGTAGATGATCCTCCTGAGGGTCATTAGTGCCCTAATCCTACATCAGAATGCCTACATCATTCACCTCCCTTCATCTCATCACCTGGGTATCTCACCATGTCACATCTTCACAAGGAGAAGGGTGAGTACAGGACAACAAGATATTTTGAGAGACAGAGAGGGAGAGAGGGAGAGAAACCACATTCATATGACTCTTATTACGTATATTGTAATGACTATTTTATTTTATCATTAGTTATTGTTGGTAATGTCTTACTGTGCCTAATTTATAAATTAGTCTTTTTAAAAATATATTTTATGTATTTATTTATTTAGAGAGTGTTCGTGCATGCAAGCAGGGGGCGAAGCAGAGGGAGAGAGAATCTCAAGCAGACTCCACGCTCAGTGTGGAGCCTGATGTGGGGCTCGATCCCACGACCCTGAGATCATGAGCCAGAATCAAGAGTCAGCCGCCTAACCAACTGAGCAACCCAGACATCCCTGTAAGTTAGTCTTTATTATAAGTACGTGTGCATAAAAACATAGTATATATAGTGTTTGGTACTATCTGTGATGTCAGGCATCTGCTGGGGGTTCTTGGAATGTATTCCCCACAGATAAGGGGGACTCCCTACTACGAATGATAGTATTGTGACAGGTATCATAGATGGCACACAGATCTTGTTCTGCAGTCAACAAAACTAGGACATACTTGTGCATAAGAGTCCTTCTACTAAAAAGACGAAATCAAAGAGGGAGCCAAACCATAAGAGACTCAACTCTAAGAAACAAATGAGGGTTGCTGGAGGGGAGGTAGGTGGGGGTTGGTGTAACTGGGTGATGGACATTAAGGAGGGTACTTGATGTAATGAGCACCGGATGTTATATGCAACTGAGGAATCACTGACCTCTACCTCTGAAACTAATACTACACTCTATGTTAATTAATTGATTTTAAATAAAACTTAAAAAAAGAAATAAAACTGCAATAAAGCTAGATGGATGAAAGACTCCAACCATAGAATGCACTATAAAATGTTAGTAGGGAAATGGCATCATGACAATGGGGTTTAAGGAGCTCAGAGAGTCCAGGATAGGTGAGAACAGCAAGGGGAGGATTTTGATGGGAGGGGTCCCAAGAATCTTAGTGCCCCAATGTTCCACTGATACTTTACATTGAAGACTTGATGGGTCTTTGGGGGAAATTCCTGTAATGAGCAGCTGAATGTTTGCCTGGACCCTCAAATGACGTTCTTTGAAGAGATGAATGAGGATGGAGGAAAAGCAAAGTCATGCTGGACAGTAGGGTATGGTTTCATTGGGCCATGCCCACGGTGAGCGTGAAGGTAGATGGTTTTGTTCTCAGGAGGATGGCATGATGCATCATGTTCCCCCAGTGCACCCCTATCTGGAAAGTTCTCCAGAGCTGTGGTTCTCGGTACAAAGAGCACAGGAGAAGTGGGTGCTCTTTCAGACTCACCCAGAGACCATTTGTGAAGTGTATCTGCCACAACTCTCCTCCTCCATTATGCACAGGGAATATTTACTGACAGCACAATACCTATAAAAATCAATGAAGTGATCCTGCAAAAGGACACCTTATCTCTTATCCGCTTCCTCTGGAAAACCTTCCTTATCTTCACAATCTTTCCCTGGTGTTGAGGGTGGCTGGGCTCTGCTAAATGGATAAAAAAATCATTTCTCTTGACATGTGCTTTCCTTTTCAATGTAGGGGAAATTCAATTTCTCCCAGGAAGAAGCAGTGATAGATCAGACCGGCCTTCAACTCAATGCATCTGTGTAATTGCTAGGAGAGAGAGCTGTCTGTACAATTATGTACTGTAATTAAGGAATGATTTCGGTTTCCTTGTCCTTCCCCTGAAAAAATAGAGAGGCGTTTGTATGAACCAGAGAATGTAACTTAGATACAGATTGTAGATGAAATTTTAAAATGTCTACCTGTCGGGGCACCTGGGTGGCTCAGTTGGTTGAGCATCCAGCTCTTGGTTTTGGCTGAGGTCATGATCTCAGGGTCGTGGGATTGGGAGCCCTGTGTCAGGCTCTGTGCTGAACTCGGAGTCTGCTTGAGACTCTCTCTCCCTCTTCCTCTGCTTCTCCCCTGGCTCGAGGTCTCTCACTGAAATAAATAAATCTTTTTATTTTTAAAAAATTTTTAAAAGATTTTATTTATTTATTTGACAGAGAGAGAGAGAGAGCAGAGTGGCAGGCAGAAGGAGAGGGAGAAGCAGGCTCCCTGCTGAGCAGAGAGGCCAACATGGGGTTCGATCCCAGGACCCTGGGATCATGACCTGAGCTGAAGGCAGATGCTTAACCAACTGAGCCACCCAGATGCCCCTAAAAAAACTTAAAAAAAATAAATTAAAATATTTATCCATTGCATGTGTATTCCTTACCAAGATAAATTATCCTTGTTGTCCATATCCCCTTTCTCTGCCCTTAAGGGGTCAACAGAGGGACCCAGGGAGAGGGACCACCTTTGCTCCCACTAAGATTGGGTGTCAGTTAAGAGTCAATTCACTTGAATATCACAGAAAATCCAACAAGCTTTGGCAAGGCAGAGGTCACAGCTTTTGGCAATTGCCTGAGGTTTGGTTTCTTTTAGTTCTCCAACAAAGATCTGGTGAAGGAATACCAGGGCTTATCTTGGAGAAAGAAGGACCTTGGAACTTCAAGGGTGTGCTTTTAACTTGTGGGCAAATGGCACACAGGAAGGCAGGTGTCTGGTGACTTTCAGTGAGTTTCAGGAGACAAAAGTGACAAAGGAGCTCAGGGCTCCTTCATCTCCACCTGGGCATCTTCTGGGTGATGATGGTGGATAACATGGAGCTGGTAGCAGCAGAGTGTTTTGTGACCTGTGGGCTCATACCTGGAGGGCCAGGTAACTCTAGGAAGGAAGACATCCCAGTCATTGACCAGGTGGACATCAGCAGCCAGAGGATTTTGAACAATCTGCATGAAAACATTTGTATGTTTGCTGAGTGGACAATCAGACAGTGACCTAACCTACAGAATCACAGGCATACACAGAAGTATATATCACTTCTCTATGAAAAGTGGGCACCACATCTATGAAAATGGCTCTTGCATTTTTGTGGCATTTATCCCTGCTTCGGGCTTAAGTATTTCTAGTTTCTGGGCTGTGTTTTATTTTAATTCTCCCCTTCTCTTAGCTAGGAAGACTAGGACCATAAGACTTATTTATTCTTATTTTTAATGTTCAGAGATGATGTTGCTGATCTGGGTGAGCTTTGTGTATGCAGTCATTCAAAAACAAGCATAGAATTAGGGATTGTTTTTGGACTCTGATTAATCTCTGGTATCTGGAAGCCATGGCTCATGTTTCCAGATCTGTGTCAGCTTAAAAGGCAGATCCAGTCCTTGTTCAAACCCAGTGATGACTTTCCTGAGTTGTGAGCCTTTTGGGGGAGTCTGATTGTATGAACTGCAGGTGTGGTTCTGGGGATGACATAAGCCATTTTTCCTTTTTGTAAATTTTGTTTTAGGGTACTTAAAAATGCTGGATGTTCTACATGCTTTTGTTAATAGGTAGGAAGTAAAAGCTAGGTACTAATTATGGTTGTGCTAGGCACATTCTAAGATGATCCCCAAGATTCTCACTCCTAATCCGCTCCTCTTGAATGTGGGAGGGACTATAAATGGCTAAATTAAAGGTTTCAAAGCTGGTGACTTTCTGTCCATGAACAGGGATGATTATTCTGGGTGGGCCTGACCTAATCAGGCAAACCCTTTGAAAGAAAGTGTACAGGTTGATGATGGGAGAAGTAAGAGAGATTTGAGGCAACAGAGACATCTTCTTTCTTTCGTCCTTGATGGAGCAAAGTCTGTGGTGGAGAGAGACACGTGGAAGGGAATGGAAGGTGGCCATGGGGAGCTGAGGATGTCAGCCCTACAACCACACAGAACTGAGTCATGCCAGCAAACAGTGGGTTTGGGGGAACTTCCTGAGCCATAGAAGAGGTTGAAGCTCTGGCCAACACCTTGATTTCATCCGTGTGGGACCCTGAGCAGAGGACCCAGTCACATTTTGCCTGGAACCTGTGGGATAATAAATGAATGTGAGGATTTCTTACACAGCAATAGCTTACTAATACATAATAAATAAATGTGAGAATTTGTCCCACAGCAATGGCTTACTAATACACTGCTCCGTTCTGGTAGAAATGCATCAGCAGTCTTTTCCTGGAACACGGTCTGTGGCTGGAGAAAGCCTGGGCAGCCCTCTCTGCTTCTCTGACATAAGTCATCCTATCTGTCCGGCAACAGCCATGCCTGAAGATGACTTCTCCCAACCAGAATCACCTTCTATTCACACCAGGAGGCACAGAATAAAATTAATGTCACAGTCAATATTGCTCCATTATTAATTTCCATCCCAGTCATTGACCAGGTGGACATCAGCAGCCAAAGGATTTTGAACAATCTGCATGATTACACAATTCTCCCTTCGCGTCGTGTTCAGACACAAGTGCCTGATATTCATATCCACCCCGACACAGGCAACGTTTCAAAGAAGCCCAAGATCAGCCGCAAGGGGATACAAGGAATCCTGGCTTATCGTTTTCATGAAGAAGACTTCTACACATAATGAGCCTGTCTGTTGGCCATTCTCTCTGGGGCATATGTAGGACCTGGGACATTTGGCTGCTTATTCTCAGTGACCCAACTCTTAGTCCTAATGCATGTTGTCCATAGTGATGTGCCCCAGGTCTCTTTGATTTATTTACTCAGCAAGGCTGGTGTTGTTCTGGTGCCTTAGTTCAAACGGCATCCCTTTCCTAGCTCCACAGCCTTCCCTTGGCAACGCAGCTCCCTACGTCACAGCTGGTCTTATTTGGGAAGCTGAGCTATTCCGGAGGTCCCTAGACACTGCCAGGATGTGCACCATGACTTTCTGGAACATGCCACGTAAATAATCAGCCTGAGACTTCATTCTGACCAAGGCATAGTTTGTTTCCCAGGATACGCTTCTGATGATAGAATCTAGACAAGTGTGTAGGCGGAGCTTGTCGTTGATGTGGTGCCCATGTGATTATACCAAGCTTTGTTTCTGGTTTAACAGATTTGGGGTCTCTCTGTCTGGGTCCACCGTTTTAGGGCCATTGGGTATGCGTGGTGTCATACCCTGAGATGCACAAGGCATCCTGTGTGCTGATCACCTCTTGCTAGGTGTCCATGGGGAAAATCAGCTTATAAATGCTTGCATCACTTTAACTAATTCTGGATCTTCTTATCCCTTCCAGGGTGATGAAGGAGGGGCTCTGTTTAATAAAGAATTACCACTATTGATCTACTTTGAGTTGACCGACCTTCAGGGCACAGAGCAAGAGTTTGGCGATGCATGGGGGTCAATATTTGCCTCCTCCCCACCCAGAGAGAATATTGTAAGAAAGAATTTGGGTAGCAATATGAAGATATAAATATTAGGATAGGTTCCAAATCCACATTGATCTCACCTAGATGGGAAAATGTAGATGCTTCCAACCCCAAGCAAGAAACGGCAGTGATGGGTTTTGAAAAAATGCAGACCCTCTTTGGTAGCTGTTTTCGCCTGATGGACGAAGCTTGCCCACGAGTATTTCAGGCCTTCTACTTTGTCTCTTTGATTCTTGAAAGAGATGCAGTGCTTTGGGAAGACTCACAGAGCAACTGGGAATTGGGTAAACAGTCTTGGAAGTCAAGGCAACTGTCTCCAAGGAGAAAGGTGTACCTCCAGCAGGGAGAGAATGGACGGGGAAGAGCTATGCCTAAGGGCATCCAGGTCATCTGTTGGAGATTCTGCAGGTTTGGTGTGCCCAGCATGGTCCACGCCATGGGGCATGCAATGGGGCAGCATGAGTGTGCAAGAGAATTGACTCCCAAGATGGCCCCAGGCACTGGCTGGGAGAGTGGGTGTTGCACGGAGTCTAGTGGCTCAGATGGGGATGTAAGACAGGCTGTGGTTCTCCTGCTAACCCAGGTTTCCCATGTTGGAGGGATCTCAAGGCGTGTGGCGTTCATTATCTGGAGGCTGAATTGTCCTATAATCACAAAACGGAAACTACCAGCCCTGCTTGGGCTGTGGAGGAGTGCAGCCACCCTCTGCCACGTTGTGTAGGATAAATTGCATCATGTGACCACTGTAGTTCCTGTGGAGGGGGACACATAAGGATAGGAATGCTAGAGGTCAAACTTCATGGGGAGGTCGATCAAGTGCAAGGTGTCCTCATTATGCTTGGATCCTGTATTTGCAAATCCAATGACCTGCTACAATTTCTTTGTGAGTCCAAGCAATGCTTGTGGCACTTTTGTGGTCAACTGTGGAGTGGCAGAAAACTTCAGCTGTCCTCGGTGTATGCTCCCAGCTGAGGGTGGACAATGGGACGCTCTACCTTCTTGTTTCAGCTCTTACCCCAAACAATGCCCTTTTGGCGTCTCTACTTACCGCCATCTTTCTTCTGCATTTTTGTGCTTTCCATGGGTGATTTTTCTGTTTGACGTGGCCCTCCAGCAGCATGGAAGTGCTGTCCTGTGCTCCTAAGTGGCAGAAGGCCATGCCACGTGGTGCAGAGAACATATATGTGTGGGAGAAGCGTTCCTTTTGGGATAGGGGGTAAGGCAGTGTCCATGGAAGTTACGGCTCTGTTGCCTGTGAGTTCAATATCAATGAATAAAAAATTATCTACCAATAAGGAGTCTTTAAACAGAGACACACAGAACAAAGTTAAGTATTGATTAGCTGGTGAAAACATGACTTTGTGAAATGTAACTACCGTGAATAATAAGAACCAGCTGTATGTAACTGTTCATCACAAACACTCACTCAGCTTTGGTTTGAGACCCAGACCTGAAGCGAGCGGTCGGGGAACCCAGTGCATCCTGAGAATGTGTCACTGGGGCCCGTTTTGGTTGGTCCTTATGTAGACTAGACCAGCAAGGCTGGTCCCTTCGCTGGCATTTAGTTGAACAAGACATACAGTGAATTGTTTTCTGCTTGATCTGATTCTACACTGTGGGGACCGACGAGCAATCTGGTTTGTTGAATGCTTTTAGCTTTGGGTTTTGAAATAATTGGAGACTCACAAGGTATTGCACAAATAATGCAGGGAGCCTCATGTATCTGTCCTTCAGCTTCCCGCCCGTTTCAGCATCTGAGCCACAGCAGATGGTCAAAACCAGTAAACCGAGGTTCATCCAAGAATATTAGCTAAATTAGGGGTACCCCGTTGGCTCAGTCAGTAGAGCACATGATTCTTGGTCTCAGGGTTGTGAGTTCGAGCCCAATATTGGGTGTAGAGATTACTTAAAAATAAAATGTTAAAAAAAATAATATTAGCTAAATTATATTATGTTGTTTTCACTGGTTTTTATATGAACTTGTATGTGTGCGTGTCCTACAAAGAAATTTGATCACGTGTGTGGATTCTTTCTACCCCACCACCATCAGGATCTGGCTAAAGACACTCCTTCACCCATACCCTTTATAATCAGACCCTCCCCTTTCTTGAGTTCCTGAGAACCACTGGTCTGCTCTATAATATTATAATTATGTCATTTCAAGTGTCCTAAAGAGACGGAATATTTTTTTTTTAAGAGATGGAATTCTTGAGACTAGATTTTTGTTGAGACTCAATGTGATGTCTTTGCGTTCTGAGCAGATTATAACATGCATTAATAAATTTCCCTTTTTATGGCTGAATAGTATTCCAGAGCAATCCTTTTTTTTTTTTTTTTTTCAATTTTTTTCTTAAAGATTTTATTTATTTATTTGAGAGAGAGAGCTCACACATGAGCAGGGGGGACAGGCAGAGGGAGAGGGAGAATCAGACTCCCCTCTGAGCATGGAGCCCAATATGGGGCTCCATCCCATGACCGTGAGACCATGACCTGAGCCAGAGGCAGACACCCAACTGACAGAGCCACCAAGGTGTCCCTATTGAATTTTTTTTAAAGAAATTCTTCCTATAGATTTTTTTTTCATTGTGGGACTATTGATATCATAAATCTGGCCATTTGAACCATTTGATACCAATCTGGCCATCTCTAAGGGTAGAACTTGGTGTCGTTAAGTATATTCACATCATTGTGTAATTGTTACCATTCTTTGCAAACCTGTTTCATTTCCCCAGAAACTCTGTACTTGTTAAACAATGCACCGCTGTCCCCATTCTTCAGTCAATGCAGTCCTTGGTCATTCTAATCTACTGTGTGTCTCCATGGACTTGCCTCTTCTGGACGTTTCACAGAAAGGGAATCAGATACTACGTAGCTTTTTGGTGACTAGCTTCCGCTTCACATAAAGGCTTCAAGGCTCACGCATGTGATAGCACACATCAATAGTTCATTCCTTTTTCCAGCTAAATAATATTCCTCTATAGGGATGGACCACATTCTGTTTATTCACCCATGCATCGATGCACATTTCGATTATTTCCACCTTTTGGCTGCTGTGAATCATGTGGAAAGGTGGAATGAGGTGTATATTAACTTGTTTAACTTCTGCCTTTCCAATTTTGGATATCTTCCATGGGGCAGCAAACCATCTTTTAAATATCTTTTCTGGGTGCGCCTGGGTGGCTCAGTCCATCAAGCATCTGCCTTTAGCTCAGGTCATGATCTCAGGGTCCTGAGATTGAGTTCTGAGTCGGGGTGTCTGCTCACTGGAGTGTCTGCTTCTCCCTCTGCTCCTCCCCCCTCCTCATGTGTGCTCTCTGTCTAAAATAAATAAATAAAATTAAGAAAGTCTTTTTCTGTTGTTAATGTATTATACTGTATATTATGCAGAAGTGAGCAATGACAGGAACCCATAGCAGGACTTGAAACCCGTAGCTCCTCCAAGGGCACTCGCAGATGGGTCTGGACTTTTGTCCCTGGATTTGCCCTCTTCCCCAGCTGGAAGGAGAGAAAAGCCACTCAGAGCTTCCCCAGAGAGCCTCCTTCTATGTCGCCATGGTCTTTGGGGGACATTGATGTGGATTCCACAGAAACCCAGACCGTGTTTGGACACGTCTGCATCCCTCCCACCCAGCATCGCCCCTGGTTACCGTTGGGGCTCCTTAGGTACCTGTAGCATTGTCCTGCTGGAGAGAGGGGAAACCCAAAGCAGTGAGGCTCGGGGCCAAGAGCAAGGGGGTAGGTCACCTGGGACGAGGGGTCTCCCAGGTGCCTGGATATCAGCTGGCATTTTCATAGAGGATGTCTTTTCTGGGCCTCTCCCTGCAAAGAAATGAGAGAGACTCATGATGATAACATTCCATAGTGTTTTTGGGCATGAAGATTCCCTGGCTGCCCATGATAGAGGGACTGACAGCCACAGACTTCCTCGTGGCTTACTGCATTTGGGTGCGAGGGCGCGGTTCATGCTTGGAAGTTTCTTCTTCATCTGTTAAAACAAATTATCACAGGTGATAACATTGTGTTATATAGTCAAAATTTGCTGAGTGCATAAAACTTCAATGTTCTCACCAAAAGAAAAAAAAAAAAGAGAGAGAGAGAGAGAGATAGAGAAAGGTCCATGTGTGTTGTTGCAAATGGCAAGATTTCCTTCTTTGTGTCAACTGTACTATAATCATAATTTTTCTAAAAATGGAAAAATATGGGGGCCCCTGGGTGGCTCAGTTGGTTGAGTGGCTGACTCTTGGTTTCAGCTCAGATTGTGACCTCAGGGTCGTGGGACTGAGCCCCGTGTTGGGCTCCAAACTCAGCATGGAGTCTGCTTATGATTCTCTCTTCCTCTTTCTCCAGCTCATGTGCTCTCTCTCTCTCAAATAAATAAATAAAATCTTAAAAAAAATAAAAATAAAAAAGGCAAAATATAAAAAACCACCAAACAAAAGACCAAACCAAAACAAAACAAAAAAAGATAAGTATGTGAGGTGATAAATAGGTAGATCAACTAGATGGTGGGAATGTTTTCACAGTGTATATGTGAATGTACACTTCAGATATCTTAGAGTTTTATTTATTAATTTTACCTTAATGCAGTCGACAAAACAAGGTTTTACATATTGTCATAGTGCAAAAGTATACTGAATAAAGAATCCATATATTATAAGAAGGAAAAAAAGTATCCTGTTCACTGCCTAGTATGAAAGCAAATTTTAAGGAGGATTGGTATCCCAAGATGAAGCAAGTTTTTAAGATTTTTAAAAAAATTTTTATTTTATTTTATTATGTTCAGTTAGCCAACATATAGTACATCATTAGTATTTGATGTAGTGTTCAATGATTCATTAGTTGCATATAACATCCAGGTGATGAAGCAATTTTTAAAGATGAGAGCCATTTGGAACACATTTTTATTTATTTTAATTTTTTTTAATTTTTTAAAGATTTTATTTATTTGACAGAGAGAGACACAGCGAGAGAGGGAACACAAGCAGGGGGAGTGGGAGAGGGAGAAGCAGGCTTCCCGCCGAGCAGGGAGCCCGATGCGGGGCTCGATCCCAGGACCCTGGGACCATGACCTGAGCCGAAGGCAGACACTTAACCAACTGAGCCACCCAGGCACTCCTGGAAGACGTTTTTAAACTGGCCAAGAAGGCGCTGTCTTGTCACGGCCATCAATGATGAACTGGAGTTTGAAATGACAGGTAGGAAGACAGGTGGCTGACAAAGAACCAGATTGCCTTGTGCCCATCAATGTTCTCTCTGAGCACTTGAAAGTTTGCTTCATTTGCAAAGGACTTTTTTCGAGGGTATCTGAAATTGTCTGCTTGGTGAGCCAGGTGTTTCAACAGAGGAATTGTCCCTGTGCGGTGGGCGCTTTCCCATTGTAGGACATCAACAGCCGTGAGAACGTGGGGGAGAGCAGGGACATCTGTGATTTGGCTGGTGGAGATGGGCAGGAGTGAGGGTCCCTGCGTGTCTGGGGTCCAGGGGGCTGGTGTCCCGTCAGCATTGTCCTGGTGCATGGGGCCACAGGGCACCTCAACACCAGCCAGAGTTGTCATGTCCTTCTACAAATGGTTGCATACGTGCTTTGTGGACACCCTGGTGGACAGGTTTTCAGGAGCTTTTCTTCCTGAGCCTGAATTGAGGTCACGGTGGCCCCGAGTGGTGAAAGGTGAGAAAGCAGAAAGACAAGGGACCCGGCTCCTCGGAGCTTCCCCAGGGGGTTGTCCCCACAAAGCAGGAGCACTGAGGAGGGAATCCAATCTCCCTGGCTCTTCCCACGGGGGTCCTGGAGGGGCAGGGGGCTTCGGGAAAGGGCAGACCCTGTGACTCCCCCTTTCAAGTGTCCCTTTTGAAGACCTGCCGCCTACGAATCCATCAGTAGAAGCCTTGCCCCAGACAGAGAGCCTGCTGTTTCATGCAGACAGGTGGATTCTCCCCCTTTCCTCGAGGACCAGCCCTGGGGCTCTGAAGGAAATGGTGAGATCCTGCAGGTGATAGGGGTGGCTGAGGGCCCCCTCAGCTTTGAGAGGCAGGTAACTGATCTGTGTCTGCAAAGGCATTTTACCAGGGGCCCCATCTGGGGAGTGAGCCAGGGGACAGTTTGGGGGCAGTAGGATGTAAGCAGGTGGGTTTTCTGGGCAAGCTTGGGATTTTCAGCTGTGTAGACCCAGATAGAGCATCTCCAGGAGCTGTTGTGTCTCCCTGAACCACCTGGACTCAAGTGCTCCCTGGTGCTCTCCCTGCGTCCTGGTTGGTTGAGGGAATTGGAGGGTAAGGAGCTTCTCAGCTGGACAGGTGCGCACTGGTGGGGTGCAGCACTAGGGTAAGGTGGGGACACGTGGGTGGCTGCCCCGAGTGTGGGGTCTGGAGCTCAGAGGAACTCAGAGGGTGGATGAGATGCACCTGCCGGTGGACGCTGGGAGAAGCTTAACCCCCCGGGGCCCTATGTTTTTGGCCTCCAGCTCCTGACGTAGGCGTGATGCAGGGCTCCCCAAACTGCGTAGAGGGTGGATGCTGGAGCAAAGGAAAGAACAGGAAGCCCCCACTGCGATCAGTGGCCACATGGGAGCTTCTCCCCGGCCTCAGACCCCCCCTCAGGCCCCGGCAGAGGTTTGTGTACCATCCCTGGGGTGGGTGTCCCATGTCTGAGACCCCGCGTTTCTGTTCTCTGCGTTTATTGGCATTAGGAGGCACACAGCGCAGGATTTAAAGGGTGAGTCAGCTTAAAGTGCCCAATCCAGGGGCGTTTAGCACGTTCACAAGGCTGTGCAACCCTCCCCACTCTGAATTTTAGGGCATCGTCATCATCCCGCGAAGAAGCCCCACGCGCGCTGGTCCTCATGAGCCATTCATCCCACGCTCCCTCAGCCCCTGGTGACCCCTAATCCGTGTTCCATCTATGTCGATCGGGCTGTTTAGGACATTGCCTATCCATGGGATCACACCGATGGGGCCTCGTGTGTCTGCTTCTCTCACTGAGCATCACGTTTTCAGGGCTCATCCGCGAGGTAGCAGGTGTCAGATCTTCGCTGCTTCTCATGGCGGAGTAATCTGCCGTCCATGCATGGACCCCATTGTGTGTACCCATCCGTCTCGCGTTGATGGGCATTGGGGTTGCTCCCACCTTTTGTCTGCGGTGAATCTCGCTGCTGCAAATATTAGAATCCCAGTATCTCTTTGAGGTCCTCCTTTCCTCTTTTGTGTGTGTGTGTGTGTTTTGTGTGTGTGTGTGTGCGCCTGTATGTGGGGGGCGGGCAGAAATGCTGGTCCCGTGGTAGAGACTGTGTTCCTGGGGTCGCTGGGCTATCCTTCCATCTGCAGGCTGTCTCAGCAGAGGGTGCAGCCCGTCCACGATGGGTTCTGATCAAACATCTAGTATCTCCCCACCTTGGTTGGTTGTTTTTTGGTGGCGTGAGGTGCATGTTCTCTTTGTCCCATTACTATGCGTCGTGCATCGGGGTGTGGTGGAGGGTTTGGGGCTGGAGATGTGGGAAAGCAAAGGAACGAAGATGGGGAGGCTTCCCAGGTGCTGTCTGCCTGGCTGAATTCTGTCTCCAAGACACATGACCGACCACTGTTTACAGAGATGTCCTCAGGTTGCAGTGGATGGACCACGTTCCCAGCTGAGGAGGCCTCCAAACTCGGTCTTGGATGCTTCCAGTCACTGTCCTTCCTTCCCGAGGCCCCCGAATTCCATACAAGGGGTCTGAGCCAAGACTCCTGCATCTTACGGAATTTCTGACTTGTGTCCTCCAGCGTGGTCTGTTTTCTCCAAGTCCTGGCTCACACCATGGCCATTGTGTTGAGGTATTTTTTTTTTTTTCAAGAGCAAGTTAGAGAGTGAATGAAGGGATGGATCTCCTCATGCTCCCGTGTTGCACGGACCTGGTGTGCGACCAGAAGCAAAGCAGGTGGATGCACCGAGTTATTTCACGGACCTGAAACGCCATGCACCTGTCACTGGGCAGAGAATAAACCCAGTGAGGTCCATCTGCAGGGCCTGAAGGAAGGCTGTCGGTGTCCCAGGGGTGAGTGGGATGGGACGTGGGTTTGGGGGCACCCACTTTTAGGTGACAGAAGGGAAATCAGACAAAGGAAAGACCAGAACATCTGCATGGGATCTGGAAATAGACCCCTTTTTATTCAGTTGTGGTAAAGACATAACATATTAACTCTTAACAAATTTTTAAAGGCACACTACAGTGTTGTAGGGTCTAGACACTGTGTTGCACTGATGTCTAGAACTTATTATCATGCATGATTGTCAGTTTATGGTCACTGCACAAGGGGTGCCCATTTTTCAGCATCCCCCCAGGCCCTGGCAATCACGACTGTACCCTCCGCTGCTCCGGGTTTGACTCTTTGAGATTGCACGCATGAGTGAGATCTTGCAGGATTTATCTTTCTGTGTGTGGCTTTTTTCACTTCATGGGATGTCCTCCGGGTCCATCCATGCTGAGGAGATGGCAGGATTTCCCTTTTTCTCGAAGGCTGAGTAATATTCCATTGTGTGCATGCACGCCAAATTTTTTTTCTCTTTCATCCACGGGTAGAGACTTAGGATGTTTGCATGCCACGTCTATTGTGAGCAATGTTGCAGTGCACATGGGGGTTCAGACGTCCCTGGGAGTCCCTGCACTCCTGTTTTTCATTTTTTGGCAAAGTGGAAATGGACACTATTTTTTTTTTTTAAGCACTGTTGGAAAAAGGACCAATGCAATCACACTGGGGTGTTGGGGTTTGAATCTATGAGTGTTGGGGGGCACACAAGCCAGTCCCTGACACCCACCCCAGCCCTTGGGGGAGATTGATCTTCCATTTGAGCCACGGTGAGGGAGGGAGGTGGAAGAGTGATGCCCACCATGCACATCACCTGCTGGCTCTGGGACTTGTGTAAATGAGCTGCCGCTTGTTTGCAAAATAAAAAAAAAAAAGGAGAAACATCAGGGATGCGTTGGGACAGGTAGGAGGACTCTGCCTCGCCCCATGTTGGCAGCTCTATACACTGGGGGTGCTTCCAAGGGTCTGTGGCTGGGTAATAAGCGGTATGATTTCTTCACACCCTTGACTGTCTGTTACTCCAAGGATCAAATGGCTGTGCCACCTTCCAGCACCTTCCTCATGGTCTGATAGATAAATACGGCTCCTAATCTGTGGGTTTCCTGCAAATACCACGTCAGCCTCCGATGTGGCTTCTGTGTGGTCTCCTAGGTAACCCAGGGACAGGTGGAAAGATGATAAGAGTTTTGACATCTTTCAAATGTTCCCTTCAATGTCTCGCACAGACATTTCTTGGAAGAAACGTTGCCCAGAGACCACA
>NC_138385.1:104887957-104903406 GCF_054177405.1 Leptonychotes weddellii | reverse complement strand
GTGACCTCAGACTTGTCGTTTTCACCAAGGGTGAAATGTTTCAGATGGACACTGTTCCTCCAGTCAGCCAAGAACATGACCTGTGTGCTCTGGTTCCAGAACGGTTAACCAGAAGGGATGCTCCAAAGAAAATATTAACTCGAACAGGGTCAGAGAACAAGACAAACAGCCAAGTATTCTGGGGAAGGATGTGTGCCATGCACACAGCGATGGGGGTGTGGGGCCAGGGTGGTGGGCTGCAGAGGCGGGAGCCTCCCCATGGCTGCCTGGAAATCAGGGGTAAATCCCACTCTGTGTGCGTTTCAGTTGTGGTAATATGCACACAACACCCCGTTTACTGTGTTTGCTATTTGTAAGTGCACAGCTCAGTGGCTTTGAGCACATTCACACTGTTGTGCAAGCATCCTCACCATCACCCCCAGAACTTTCCATCTCCCCAAACAGAAGCTCTGTCCCCATCAAACACTAACTCCCATCCTAGTCTGCACCATCTACTTTCTGTCTCCATAAATGTGATTCCTCTAGGGACCCGCGATGGGTGGAATCCTACAGGATTTGTCCCTTTATGTCTGTGTCTGTATTTTGCATGCACACAGGAAGCTTTGCCGAAGTGTTGGGTTTTCTTCCACCCTTGTGTGTGTGTGTGTGTGTGTCCCCCCTTGGTTAGTTACTTATTCTTCCAATAAGTTCAAATGAGTTAAAGTTTTAAACTTGGTACCTGGGACCATGCATCTCATGGGTCTTGGAATTTGATTTCAGATGGTGGCTGAGGGTAGATGCCCGAGAATCAGCAGGAAGAACACGCCAGCCCTCCATATCCGCATGGGACAGAGGAAAGAAGGTTTCGTGAATAGTTCCAGGCACACATGTCCTGACGTTCCTGAAAAGTTGTCTTTTCCTCCCCCATGCTTGTTTTGAGCTCTAATTGGTGCAGGAATTTGCATATACTGATACCTATGCTTCTCTTATGGGGGATTTCCTAGATTATTTCTTCTTTCACAACAAAGCCTGGTAATGTGGTGAGGGTAGAGGGTTGGGTATGAGTGGAGAAGCTTCTAGAAGAGCTCACCCCTGCTGTGGGATCCCTGACATCCTCATGGTGCATAGCAGCCATGATCTGACTTAGGACATGGTCCAACCACCGAGACCAGCATCCTTCTTATAGGATAGTACTTGCACCTGCTGGTGAGTATTTGGAACAGCATCTCAAGCAGGAATAAATGATCAGATCCCTTTGTTCTGGTGGAGTCTCTGATCTTGGGTCTAACCCCATGATTCATGGTTACCCGGAATTTTGTCTTGGAGGAGACCCTACAAAATGAGATGAGTGACATGGGAAGGGTTGTAGAACCACTGAAGGCAAGAAGAGGGGCCCAAATCCCATAGAAACAAAAATGTATTGAGCCTCTATTATTGAAACTAGCTGCGGAATGGTTCCAGAATCCTTAAGTCATGCCAGAGAACATAGTTTCAGAAGGAAGGTGGGCTTTCCCAACATTATTCCCCAAAATGAGGCAAAGCTTTAGATTTCTCAGAGTAAGCTAGTTGATTAAAGCTAATGAGTCAGAAAACACAAAAGCCCCTTCATCACGTGCATCCTTCACCCCAGAAAGGCACCAATGCACCAAAAAAGCCCCCACAAAACTAAAAACAACAATAAACAAAACCAAAAAACCCAAAAAGTCATATTTCCTGTGACATGTCCAAGGACCTTATTTTGGGAAAAGGGAACGTTTTGGTCAAATCATCATCTGTTTTGGAGTACTCTTTGAGATTCTCATCCCAAACCGACTTGTTTTAGACCCATTATTTGCTGGTTTGTAAATCGCATGGAAAGATCTGCAGGACATTCATTGTGCTGCTGGTGGTGGTGATGATGATGATGATGAGGGTGGTGGTGATGATAATGAGGATGAGGGGAGCCACTTTCCTGCTTAGTGCCAAGTCTCAGACCCCAGGTGTAGCCCCTGCAGCTCTGGGACCTGCCTGTGCAGATAGCTTTCAACTGCATTTGCCCGAGGCACCATCTGGCTGCTGTGTGTTGGAAGAACACGGCTTGGTTTTGTGCTTTGGATTTGATGATTCTTCATGTTCTCTCTCTGCTCATAAAACCCTTCATCATCCCATCTCAAACATTGGAGTCATTCTCCTGTTTGTCCGAGGAAACAATGAGGGTCTTCATGAAGAAATAAGTCATAAGACGACAGGAAAACAAATAAAACCCTTAATCAGCTGCTCTTTTGGCAGCGGGGGTTTGCACGTGACAATAACACCCCCGGGGCTCCCACACGCAGGACCACCTCGTTTGGCAGACACGTCACCACCAGGGATGCATAATTAGTAATTAGCACAAAAGCAAACGGTTCCCAATACAAGGGTCCAAATGGATTTTTTTTTTAAATTTTAATTTGGGTGTGTGTGTATGAGAGAAGGGTCCACGCCCGCTTGAGGAAATGGAGTGGGATTTTATCCAGACAGGGTTAATTTTGCAGAATTAGTTTGGGTCCGTGCGTTATCATGCATACTATCTTCCTGCCCTGTTCTTCAGAGTACTATAAGAAATTCGATCCTCGCACTCTATAAAAGGAACGTTGTTTGTTGTGGTGCTCAACACACTCGGGGTTTATATGCGCCATGAGCAAGTCTTTTCAGAATGTTCTCTCCCCAGATACGCAGGATAGTGTGACACCACACACAAGCATCCCACGGATGTTGTAGTCAGTGCATGAATGACTCATGCATATGGGGCTTTGAAACAACATGTAATTAGGAAAATAAATAGTTGTATTCCAGTTCTGGCTATGAACATCCCGTCCAGCTCCTCCTGAGTCCCCCACAGGGAAGGGCAATGCTGACCTTTTGTGCTCTGGATCCGTGGGTAGTGTGTAACTGTCTTTCCAAAGGAGCTAACCCTGCCCACCTTGCGGTCAACAGATCCAAGTGTGGGGCCGGGGTGCCTTCTCAAGCTGCTCCAGGAGTTTTTTGACTTTGTTTCTCTGGTTAAACTTGTGAAAAGCCTCTTGAGCAGGAAGAGCAGATGGTTCAGGGCGAGTCCTTCAACTGATTAGACGAGGCCCACCCACCTTAGGGAGGGGAAATCTATGTAGTCTACCAACTTAAATGTTAATCTCACCCAAAAACACTCTCGCAGAAACTCCCAGAGTAATGCATGACCAATTATTTAGGCACCCCATGAGCTAACCAAATTGAGACATAAAATTAACCATTGCTGTATGACACAGACTTAAACAATTAGTAAATGTGTTTCTACATTCACCAGTAATCTCTACATTTACTAATAAAATGTAGTAAATGTTATATGCAATGAATGAATCATTGAACACTACACCAAAATCTAATGATGCACTGTATGTTGGGTAATTGAATTTAAATAAAAAACAAAGTATGTATTCTGTACATATTTTGTAATATATGATACAATGATATGGTATCAATAAAGGAGCAGAATTATGACTATTCTGTATCTTGACTGTGTCAAAAAAAATGTAGTCAATGTTCTAGTAAATGTATCCTGAAGCAGAATAGCTCGGCACAACTTACTTCTATGGGAATCCAGAATGATTCCAGAGTGCTCAGAAACTATGAAATGATTCTAGAATTCTGCTGGGTCCCAGTATAAAAATCCAACTGTGTAGTTTATGAAATCTACTGTTTTCACCCTCATCTCTCTCTTTTAGATTTGAAACAATTATTATTTTCCATCTCTTTTTCCTTTTAAAAACTGTACTGTGGGGCACCTGGCTTGCTTAGTCAGTAGAACATGACTTTCAATTTCAGGGCTGTGAGTTCAAGCCCCACATTGGGCATGGATCCTACTCTAAAAAAATTTTTTTTAGACTTATTGAGTCACACCATATACAGTCAAATGCACAAGTATTAAGTATGCATCTAGATGGAGTTTTGCATATATACCCTCATGTAAATATCACCCAGATTAAGATATAGCATGTTTATGGCAACGCAGAAATCTCTCTTGTGTCCAGTGCCATGCAAAATACCACAGTCCCCAAGTAATGACTATTCCAGCCCCTGCAATCACAGATCAGTTTTGCTTGTTCTTAAACTTCACATAAATGGAACCATAAGGAATGTACTCTTGGTTCTGTCTCAATGTATCCTTGTGAGATACACCCTTGTTCTCTTTCCAGTAGTACTGGATTCACCCAATAGCTGTTATCTTCTCATGGCTATGAAGTATTTCTGTGTATGAAAATATCATACTGTATTTATCCATTTTCAGTGGAGGAACATTTGGTTGTTTCCAGCTCTTGGCTACTATGACCAATGATTCAACAAACACTTTTGTGCATGTCTTTCAGTGGGGAAAAAAAATCCCAAGGATGGTTGAGTGCCTCTCTAGTCATGGAAGTACTCACACTCATGAGCTGTGAGTATGAGTGGGGTATGATCCTAGGTTTAAAGTCTTTTAGGGTGTGTTTAATTATTCATAGATGACCGGAAGTGCTCAGGTACATCTGACATAAGATTCCTCAAAAAGTGAGACACAGAGAAGTATTGGGATGTTCAGAGAAGCCTTTGGATCCATAATATTGAAGATGTATCTCTATCATTCTATTAACTATCAATCTATCTATCTATTATCTATATCTGTATATCTATCTATTATCTACCTACCCATCCATCCATTCATTCAACCATGCATCCATCCACCCATCCATCTGTTCATCTATCATCAACCTATCCATCCATCCATTCATCCATCCATTCATCCATCCATCCACCCATCCGTTTATCTATCTATCTAGCGTCTCTCTCTCTCTATCATCTATGTATCTTTTATCTACCTATCCATCCATCCATCCATCCATCCATCCATCTGTTCATCTCTCTCTCTCTTTTTTTAAAGATTTTATTTATTTATTTGACAGAGAGAGACACAGCGAGAGCAGGAACACAAGCAGGGGGAGTGGGAGAGGGAGAAGCAGGCTTCCCGCAGAGCAGGGAGCCCGATGTGGGGCTCCATCCCAGGACCCTGGGATCATGGCCTGAGCCAAAGGCAGACGCTTAACGACTGAGCCACCCAGGCGCCTCTGTTCATCTCTCTCTTTATAATCTATCATTTCCCAGTCCATCCATCCACCCATCTATTCATCTATCTACCCATTATGTATCTATCTACTTATGCCTGGCACCAAATATCTTGGGAAGATAGTACAACAAGAAGATGGGAATGGAAATCTTAAGGTGCTAATTCAAGTCCCCCATGGGGAGAATCAGACTCAGTGCTAAAATATCCCCTGAGAATACATGGTCTGATGGAGTGAACATATTCACACTGACTGCTGTTATGGCTTGTCAACCTAATACGTGGGGTTGCATATGTGAGATGATGCTGCCCTTTTAAAGCTCTCTCTTCTTCCCCATCTCCTTTCTTTTGAGATAATATAACATGAGTAGAATCATCAAGATGGCAATGACAATTTCAAGCAATTTCCATGACAGCAGAGGAGTATAAAGCTCTGTTGTTTAAATTACACTAACAGGGTAATTTGAGGGCTGTGAATGACAGAAAAACCAGGTCCTACACGTGCACCGAGCGATGTCGAACACATGCCTTCATAGAAGCCCAGTTGAGACATGCTGGCTGGGTATGCAAGTGGCCCCATTCCCAGCATGGCTCCCACGCTGAATAACGAAAGAATTTGTGAAGTCTAGAAGCATACCCTGAGTGCTGTACTTAATTCTGAATGCTCTGGTATTTTTTAAATATCTTCTTCTTCTTCTTCTTCTTCTTCTTCTTCTTCTTCTTCTTTTAAATCACTGATTTGCTATTCTCTCTGCAGGAACTGCTGATTATAGACTCTCCTGATACTCATGAGGCTCCGTGGAGCTCAGTAGGGGTTTTGCTGTCAGTCAGAATGAAACACTAGTTAATGGAGATGTGGGGATGGCAATGCTATCGATGCAATTTCATTGGTGCATTTTGCACAGCACCAAGGGCTGTTTGGGAACAATGGCATCACCAGCCTGTGTAGCTGTCAATGTATTGAAGTGCCAAGGGAGAGGAATCTGCGACAGAGCGGATGTTCATGGTCTGACACTGCGCGTAAAGAAAGGAGCAGCTGAAGAGCGTCATCTGCTTGTAGGTTGAGAAGGCTGCTGATGGAGAACCACTCCTACCAATAGTGCTTTTGGCATCCAGGACTCTTGTAAGGAGGGCTGCTATTTTGTATGAAGGTATTGCTCTAGGAAAAGCTATTTAAAAATGCAAAATGGGGGGAAACAAGGGGGCTCAGTGGGTTAAGCGTCAATCTCCAGCTTAGGTCATGATCTCAGGGTCCCGGGATCAAGCCCCCCATTGGGCTCCTTGCTCAGCGGGGAGCCTGCTTCTCCCTCTCCCTCTGCCCCTCCCTCCTGCTGTGCGCTCTCTCTCTCTGAAATAAATATATAAAATCTGAAAAAAAATGCAACATGGTTTTCTCAGGAGCGAGAGATGAAACTTAGTTGTCTGGAAACTGGGAGCCACGCACCTCAGTCCCCATTTCTCGGAAGGAACCCCTTCGCAGTATGGGTTTAGCAGAATGTTTCTGGGTGCTGAGGTTTGTTTGCCCCTCTCCCCAAAATGCTGGTGTCTGGTGTGGAACACATGTCACTTTACTGACATGACATGACATGGCTTGTACAGTGAGGTCCGCTTCAGGGCATTCTGAATTCCCAAAATTCCGAGTTGAAGAGGATTCCCTCCAAAATACATGGCCATCTGGAATCTTGGAATGTGAGCTTATTTAGAAATAAGGTCTTTGCAGATGGCATTAATTAAGGATAGTGAGATGAGTCCATTCTGGACTTAGGGTGGGTTCTGCATCCAGTGACAAGTGTCCCCACAAGAGATAGAAGAGGACACACAGACACAGAAGAGAAGCCACATGAAGACAGAGGCAGAGACGGGAGGGACGCAGCCACCAGCCCAGGAATGCATGGAACCCCAGAAGCTGGAAGAGGCAGGAAGGATCCTCCCCTGGAGCCTCTGGACACAGCTTGGCCCTGCCGCGCGTGGATCTCAGTGGTCCTGCCCCACCTGGATCTCAGACTTTGGTCTCCAAAGCTGGGGGAGGACACCTGTGTGATATTTTGAGCCCCTGGCCCCAGATTGTTGTCATTTGTTACGGCCGCCCCAGGAAAACTCATACACTTACCTGTGACATCCAGTTTGTGGTCACTTACTACATATACTCTCAATCAGCGGGACAGAACAAAAAAGTGGAAGTTTCTAGCTCAACTGGAAACTGAGGACACATGCCGTTTTAGAGGTAAGTACATTAGAGGTAACTGGTTCCTTCTTAGTACTGGCTTAGAGAATGGATTAGCCAGAGCTTCAGGGATGCAATCAATTGTTTCTGGGTTTTTTTATTTTTTATTTTTTTAAAGATTTTATTTATTTATTTGACAGAAGAGACACAGCGAGAGAGGGAACACAAGCAGGGAGAGTGGGAGAGGGAGAAGCAGGCTCCCCGCTGAACAGAGAGCCCAACGCGGGCCTCGATCCCCGGACCCTGAGATCGTGACCTGAGCTGAAGGCAGACGCTTCACCGACCCAAGCTCCCCGGGATGGAATCAATTGTTGCTTCAACTCTACAAGGGGTATGAACCAATTTTTGTCCATCAATAAAATGCAGGCAATTATTTACTCATCAGGTTGAGCGAATATGTACTTTACAGAGGCACAAGATTTGGGTGCACTCACATGGCTGTTAAGCTCCTAGGGACCCAATCGTTTCTACCAGCGTCTGGCTTTCATGATGCATTGATAACAGAGAAAATGCAACACACAACAGAGGTTTGAATCTCCGTGTGCCCCTTGCCAGATGTCCTTCAAAACATCTTTTGGGTTTGGGGAAGGATGGGAAATAATTCCTATGAGCTGTGTGCTTGATCAGTCTTGCAGATTTTGAAAGGCCACGTGACCCACTGTGGGAGATAAAGCTGATTTATAGCTGGACAAGATGAGCTCTGTCTATCCCTGGGGATGCCTGGAGGTCTGCTCTTTGACCCTGGCCTCCGTAAGAGCGGTGGGATTTACGGTGTGCTGTTTAATGTCTGAAACAACCTGGGAAGCCCACGGGGTCCTTTTCTTTACAGATGGTTTGTGAGTGGCCTAACCAGTGGTGAAGTCAGTGTGGCTTGACCACCCGTCCACAGTGTTAGAACATCGGCTTGAGGCTCTCCTGAAGAAGCCGAGACTCCTCACACAGATCCCGTTGGTTCCCTTGAAGGTGCGGGTCCCAGCAGCGTGTCTGGACTCCACTGCTGGCCTGCATCTGCTCGCTGCACGGCGTCCTTCACTTTGCAATAAAAGCTTTATCACTTCACACCCATTAGAATGGATGCTATCAAAAAACCAGAAAACGATGAGCATGGGTGAGGAGGTGGAAAGATTGGATCCCTTGCTGGTGGGAAACGGTGCAGCTGTTGTGGGACACAGTGGTTTCTCAAAACATTAAACATACAAATACCGTAAGATCCAACAACCCCATGTCTGAGCATCTACCCCCCAAAATTCAAAGCAGGATCCCAAAGACATATGCAGACCCATATTCATAGCAGCGTGCCTCACAATGACCGAAGGTGGGAGCAAGCCAAGTGTCCATGGATGGATGGATGAATAAACAGATAGTGGTTCATGCACACAGTGGAATATGACAGCCTTAAAAAGGAAAGATGTTCTGCACCTGCTATGATGTGGATGGACCTTGAGGACATGGTGCTGAGTCAAAGAAGGACAAATCCTGTGTGATTCCATGTATATGAGGTCTCTACAGGAGTCCCATGCACAGGGACAGAGAGTTGAAAGTGGGGCCAGGGGCTGGGGGAGGGGGATGGGGAGTTAGTGTTTGATGGGGACAGACTTTCAGATGGGGAAGATGGAAAGTTCTGGAGACGGATGGTGGGGATGGTTGCACAACAGTGTGAATGTGCTCGATGCCACAGAGTTGCGCACTCAAAAATGGTTAAGAAGGTAAATTTTATGGTATGTGTATTTTACTTCAAAATTAAATAAGTAAATAAACTTATTTATAAGTAAGTAAATTATATAAGTAAGTAAATTAAATAAATATAAGGTCTACATGAGTATGCTCATGCACTGAATTTGGGAAAGTTTTGCATCTACCTATGAACAACTTTGCACTGCACTGGCTCCTTTAAATTCAGTTTACTCATCTGCAGGTGAAGCTCTATGCCTTCTTGTAAAGTTCTGGATGTTTCTTTAGTCTCTTTGTTATATTAATGTATTGTATATTAGTATATTGTATATTGTATTGTGTGTGTATATATATGCAACTATGTGTTTTCTAGAACTATATTTTAACCATATGTATTTATTACATTAACTAATTGTAACTATGTTATATTAACTAGTAAATGTAAGGCTGTTATTGGACAACTTCAGGGAATGCAAAGCCCTATAATTAGGTCACTAGAAGATTTTATTAGTTTTAACAAGCAAAACTAGTCAATACCATATTTTCCTTTGGAATGCAAAATAACCCCCCACATTTTGCAAAATACTGCAAGCTTGCGTCATCATTTAATATTACAGATCGCAAGCATTTCTGATTCTCCTTCTGCTTCCGTATGACTATAAAATTTGCAGTTTGCACATACTCTTAACTATTTTTTAAAAAGATTTCAATATTAAGTAATCTCTACACCCAACGTGGGGTTCGAACTCACAACCCCAAGATCAAGATTCGCACGTTCCACTGACTGAGCCAGCCAGGCACCCCACTCTTAACTATTTTTAAGGGACAGAACTTTTTATGGTAAAAATGAAATGCAGGTTCTCCTTATAAATTTGTGAAAAGCCATAGCCCCTCTAGCGATGCGGAAGGGCTTTGTTTCAAAATTTAACGTCCTGACCATTGGCTCACTTATTAACTTAGTATTTACTCTTAGTATTAACTTAGTGTTTACTCTTGGTCAGGAAAGGATGTGTGTGTGTGTGTGTGTGTGTATTTTTTCAAAATCTCATCTTTGCTAATCAATAGTCAAGGTTGTTTTCTGGGTTTTTATGATACTCCCATTATAGATAATATAGATGGGAACATCCTGGTGTCATTGTTTTCCCTCAGTGAGTGTGCCAAGCAAATATTTAGATGTGAAATGGCAGGGAAAAGCTTCTCTGCAATTTTGATACAATTTTGCCAGGTGGCTTGCCAAAGTTTGTAACATATTTCATTCCCCCAAAATAGTGGCTGAGTGTTATCTGGATTTATGTCTACAGTTAATGGTTTTATTTGTGTTTGTCTTGCCTTTCTCTCTTTCTCTTTCGGCCTTCTCTGAATTTAACTATTTATTCTCCAGTCTGTTTTATTTATGGCTAATAATCTGGTAGTTAGACATTATAGTGCAACTTTTTAAATAAATATAAGCATGCTTCCTTCATATACTTAATTAACTTATTAGATCTAAAGTTGACTATATTTATATAATTAAGGTATATGTAATTGCACCATGTGACCGGGAGAAAACCAGGTAAGTCATTCTCATCATGTGTGGTTGTTGTACTTGCTGCAAACACTAAGTTAGCAGACACTAAATCATTTTTCCTAGGGAAATACGAAGTCAGGTTCCTGCAAACTCTGGTCACATTTCATCAACTGATCAACCCATAATTTTGTTTTATGTGCATTTATGTCTAAAGACATTTTACTTAAATTCTATTGTTAATTCATTCACATTGAACTCAGAGCCAAGGACACTAAAACTAATGTCTGAACAGTTTCTCTGACATGCGGATTTTCTCCATATGGCACATGGCAGCCTCCTTGTGCTCAGGAGTACTGGATGCCACTTCAGTACTATATGACCTTGAAGGGGCTAGAAGTATTGGTTTGGGGGTCACAGATACATTTTAACAAGTAAGCGAATTTTCATGTATGGAGTCTGTCAATAATGAGGATCGCTTTTATGCTTGAGTAGCCTATAAAAGTTGTGGGTAAAACTTACATGTGTTCAGTGACATAAGGTACAAAATGGCAGCAATCATCACGTGCTACCCAATGATTGCTTCCAGCAGTGAGTAGCTTGAAACAGCAAGCATTCCTTATTTCCCACAGTTGTGTTGGCATCTTTTGGAGGGGACATCTTTTATGTGAGATGGGTGCATATCTGACTTCATGGGTCTATAAAAACGATATCTCAATTTCTGTCCAGTATACAGTACCCAGCACACCTTTCTCACTTCTTCTTATCTTCATCTTGGACTTTTGGAATCCGAAAATTCCCTACTAACTTGCCAACTTGCTGATGCACTTTTAAATATTTTTTAAAAACACTTTGTTTAGCATGATGATGCATAGCTGCGTTGGTGGAGTTAAACATTGAAATCCCATAAATTCTTATTCCCAAGTATTTGACCATCTGCATGCAATGAGGTTATTAAAGACATATCCATGTGGGCTGAGTGAACAAGACTCTGGGAAATCAATTCCTAAGCCTTTGCTTAAGTGTTAGCGTTTGGTAGGCACACACGCTTTGAAGACATGTAAACAGGGCTTCCGGGATGTGTATATATCACTGAGAAAATGCCGAGAAAACGCTATAGCCGAGAGAATCGCATTTGGAATGTTGGATTTGCAGGTGGTTATTTTCACAAGAATCATGTAAAAAAATATTCAGTGCAGTACACAAAGTATTGTCCCTTCTAACGATGAAGCCAATGATTCTTTCATGGGGAATATTATCTGCAGAACATGGCTCTGAAGAGTGGATATGGTTGAGTGAAGGGATAGAGTTGAATTCACCTGTCGTGGGGATGACTCTTGCTCTGGTTTGAGAGAAGTTTTGTATGGAATTGGGCATATGAGCATGGATTCCCGACTGAAGGATTCCTTCTGATAATCTCAGGAGCCTCCTGTGTGAAAGGGTGGCCCTGCACCAGCCACGGATTGGTATGTCATGGGATAAGCCGGCCTTGCTCCTGAGAGGAGGCAAGAAGGGAGCAAAGAAGCACAGTTGGGGTGTTAAACAAAAGAACAAATCATATCCCTGCAACCAGAATTCAAAAATGACCTTCTAATTTAAATAATGAACACACCACAGGCCAGACTATCCCAACAAGAGTTGGCGGAGTACTAGTCGCTACGCATCCATGAATTCGTGGAGCCAAAGGCACATGAAATGCTTGTAGAATCTTTCTATCCAAAGAAGATGCATTTTGTATCCATGATTCTAAACGATCTCGCCTTTCCTCTTAATTTTTAATTGTAGTGAGACAGACATCATGTAAAATTTATCATCTTGACTATTTTTCAGTGTAGAGTTGAGTTGTGCTAAATATATTCACTTTGTTGTAAAACCATCCCCACCATCAATCTCCATAAGTTTTTCATCATATAAAACCAAAACTCTGTCCCCATGAGACACTAACTCCTTATCTTCCTCCCCCAGCCCCTGGTACCACCATCTACCTTCTGTCTTCATGGATGTGACTCCTCTGGGGGACCTCCTCTATGAGTGGAATCCTACAGGATTTGTCCTTTTGTGACTGGCTTATGTCACTCGGTATTGTCTCTGCAAGGGCCTCCCAAATTGTAGCGGGTGTCAGAATGTCCTTCCTTTTTAACACTAAGTCATGTTCCGTTGTGTGGACGTACCACGCTCTGTTTATCCATTGCCATCCTGTTGAAAGAAGGAGCAGTATGAAGCCATATGGTGGGATGCTTCCTGCCCCTATACTGATAAAGAGTAGGGCATCTGTAGCTAATCAGGTCTTGGGGAAAAGTGTCAACACTGTCCTCTGGTCAGAGAGACAAAACCTCAAGTTGGAGAAGAAGCCCCCTCTGCCTGATTGCACTCAGTGAAATGAATTAGAGATGACACAACTCTTGGAGGTCTTCCTTCCGCTTCCCCAGGCTCTCAGCGCATCGAATTTCACAGTGGAAGAGGCTGATGGAGATCAGGGTTGGCGGTCTGCACACTGGGGGCTGGGGAAATCCTGTTCTTACAGGCAGCCAGTGAGGCTCTCCTGGGTCTGCAGTCACATCCCTGCCTACCTCTTCCCCTGCATGGCATTAAGGGAGCTCAAATTGCACCGTGGTTTCTGAGAACAATGGGATCCGAGCATGTCACCTGGACCCTGGACTCTGCACTGTCTGGGATTCCTCATTTGGTTGCAACATTCCCAGATCACGGTTACCTACGGAAAGAGAAGAGCATTTGTCCATTTGTTGAAACTACCCAGGCTCTTTAACGATAAGTATCTCTTAGGCTCTCTGCCTGCAGAGTGTGGTAGACTAGAAGAGAATCCCTTTTGCCCCTTCTTACCTATTTGGCACACACTTTTGTTGGGATACTTGTCTCATTTTGCTGCAGTGATTTGTTTACAGGTATGTCGTCCTATCTAGACATCCAGACTGGGAGGTGGCCAAAGACCAATGCCCAGGATATGACACGTCTTCCTGTTCCTAATGCCAGGTACGGATCTCGAATACTGTGTATGTTAAATAAGTCTTCGCTGGGTGCAGAGCTCATGCTTGAATGTCATCCTGCAGATGGTTCTCATTCAGCCAATGTTCCTTCTCAGCACTCACTTCTGGGGTCCCAACCCTGCCCTTTACATTCTGGCACCTGATCACACTGGATGCATGATCATGCCAATAATTGAGAGATTTTCCCTGTTCACTTAATTAAAGTCGGTAAAATAAACAAATCAAAGCAGCATCCTGGTTTGGAGGCAATTTAAAAGCACAAGCATATTATAGAAATAGAAACATCAAATTGTAATATTGTCTCAGAAATGGTGTTCACAAGGAGAGGTGATGGACTGAGAGAAAGGGTGAATTATAGGGGTGATCTCTGCCATGATGGAGACCCCCCCAGTGCAAAATGGAATTTTGTTAGTCTGGAGCCAGACAGGTGTCTCCCAAAATGCAGTTGTGGCTGGAATGGTTACCTGTCCACCAAATATCCACACTCCTCATCTACTGGGTTGACTGTGTATGGGGAGATGGCTAGTGCACCTGAATCTATGTCAGCCAGCCCCCCACCCCCACCTGGACATCTAGATGGGCCCATAGGATGACATCTTGCCAACAGTGTGTCGAGTCATGCATTTCACTTCTGGCCCAGGTGGTAAGAAGTGGGCCTGGCTCCTGTTACGGGGCGGATGGTTTACCTCCAAAATTCATATGTTGAAGCCCTAGCTCCCAGGACCTCCGAATGAGACTGTATTTGGAGGTGGGGGTCTTTTAAGAGGGGATTAAGGTAAAACGAAGTCATTAGGGTGGGCCCTGATCCCATAGTCCTGGGGTCCTATAAGAAGAGGGGATGAGGACACAGACACGCACAGAGGGAGGACCATGTGAGGATACGGGGAGAACACGGCGTCTACACACCAAGGGGAGAGGCCTCAGGAAGAACCAGGCTCAGCCCCACCAGGGTCTGAGAATCCTAGCCTCAGCCCTCCCTGGATCTCAGACCCCCAGCCTCCAGGACCAGGAAGAATTAAATGTCTGTGGTTTGAGCCACCTGGACTGTGGGATTTTGTTATGGCAGCCCTAGCAAATGAATACACCTTCTCCATCCTCCCTCCTCTGATTAAATATTGACAATCCAGGTGAACTTGGGCAGGCGTGAGAGCCACAAAGTACAAAGATGCAGGTTCCCTGAACCCACTCTTGAGCAGCATGACCAGCCAGCCAGAAACATTCATTTTTGGACTGAACGCTGGCTATGTTCAGCTACTAACAACTGACATGTGTGGTCCATCAGTTAAAACAGCTTAGCATGATCCTAACTCACAATGTGCATTTTCCAGGCACAGAGTGCTTTGCTTTTGGTCAAGGGAAGCGATATCAGGTGGTGATGTGATGCAGAGCTTTGCCGTATTTCCTCTTCAAAGTGCTCTTTCCTTGTGCCCTCTGTGCATGAGCTTCACGGTCGGACTCTGGTACAGACCACTGTGGCCCGGGCCTGGGGTGTTTGTGTCTGATTAATGAGGGTCCCCCTTAAGCTGCAGTTCAACTGTCCTCATGACTCAGGTTGCTTTCAGAGAGTCCCCGATGTCATTAATAAGGTGAGACTTTTGGGTCCCAATACAAAGAGAGAAGATAATTTATTTTCTGCAGAGTTTTGTTTCCTAAAGCTCCATGTTCCATTACATTTTAAAGGGCATTTCGGCAAATGATGTATGAAATGAAAAAAAAAATATATCTGTAGGGTTTCACACAAAGGCATGCATAACTAGAGAGCAACTCCAAAATGATGTAGAAAAATACGTCTCTGTTTTTTAAAAACAAAAGTGAAGGGCTTATGCTTTGGATAAATTCATGTCAATTGGGCAAACATTATGTGCTTATTATGTGCAAGGCACTGTATGGATTTCCTGGTAAATAAAGTATGGATTTATTCTTAAGAAGTGCACGGTTCTATTATCCAACAGGGCAAAGATTTCAGCTGTCACAGAG
>NC_138385.1:104821703-104887457 GCF_054177405.1 Leptonychotes weddellii | reverse complement strand
TTTTTTTTTTTTTTTAAAGATTTTATTTATTTATTTGCGAGAGAGAGAATGAGAGACAGAGAGCATGAGAGGGAGGAGGGTCAGAGGGAGAAGCAGGCTCCCCGCCGAGCAGGGAGCCCGATGCGGGACTCGATCCCGGGACCCCAGGATCATGACCTGAGCCGAAGGCAGTCGCTTAACCAACTGAGCCACCCAGGCGCCCCAACGTTGAACGTCTTAATCCATTATTGATGGGCACAGAACTCTGCCACGTTTTGGAGGGTCGAATGTAATCGCGATTTCTCGGTTTTTACTTTTATTTTATTTTTTTACGGTCAACTCTTCCCCCTTTCTATCTGATAGATTGCAACTCAGGAGGTTTCCTTATGGAAATAGGTGCACTTGGAGTAGGTGCCCCTACTCACTTGGACCCTAGAGGCAGCTGTTGGAGGAAGTACTGGAATGGAGGAGAAGAGCTTGGGCCAACAAACACACAACCACTGAAACGAAATGATACGTTTGGCCTTGGTACCAGTTGGTGATTGTAACAATGCATGATTCCATGGGGGCTTTTTCAGATCAACTGACCATAGGTGGAAGGCCTGAGATGGGCACGTCCTAGGTAAAACCCAGTGTGGGGAAGATGGCGGTTTCTGCAAGCTGGCTTCTGGGGATGAGGGAATCCAGCTGGAAAGCAAATCCACGCATGTGCCGAGTGTCTCAGGAGTGATTTCTCAGGACAAGTGCGGCCACAAAGGTCAACATTTTCCCACCAGACTCTCATGCTGGCCGTAAACAAAACTGGTAGTTTGGAGAAGGATCTACTTCTTGTCAAGCATGGAGAGGGGAAAGAACAGACATTGGGATTATAGCAGAGCGTGGTTATTTTGGTCTCTGTTGAGTCCATAAGTAAAATAGCCTCTTTGTGGAGGCAAGTTTCCTTCATTCTAATGGTAGTTGATAAAGGGAAATAACAGGAAAGAGCCATTAAAAAAATCATCCAAAGTCAGAGATCCACTGCAAGAACAGGTGATTATGAGGGTCATGTTCCCAGGACACCACTTTCTTTGTAAAATATGCCCCTTGGGAGAGCAAGCTGGCTTTTGGGGTGCTCTGAGGAGCTAGCATCACCCCCTCATCCCGAGGGTCCCGTGGGACGATGCCAGGGCTATGTGTTAACGTACAGCGGCTGTATGCTCAGAGCTCAAGCATCCTGTAGCCATAGAACCACTGCATTTTAAGATGACAAAGCATCCCTACAATTTTCTAGGTTGATGACCAATGAGAAGGATAAAGTCAAACAAAGGTGAGTGATCGCTCAGCTCCATGGGATGTACCTTGGTCCCAGGGTCAAATATTGTGCCTTACTGCTACACCAAGCTTGTAGACTATAATTTTATTAGCTGGGATTTTATTAATGCCTTAGTTGCATGAATGGAAATTATATATATGTAATTTTATAAATATATAATAGGTAGATAGATGTATAGATATAGATAGATGCATACACACATGGATAGATGAATAGATGTCTGGATGTTTGATATAGCTACACAGATATGGATAGATAGATGAACAGATGGATAGGTACATGCGTAGATACAGACATGCATCGATGGTAGGAAGATATACAGATAGATATTGGTAGATAATAATAGGAGGATAGATAGATACATGGATGGATTGATTTAGAGATGGGTGGATAGATAGATAGATGATAGATAGATAGATAGATAGATAGATAGATAGATGATAGATAGATATGATGGATGGTGGGTAGATGGATGGATAGATATATAGAGGGATGGATGGATAGAGAGAGAGAGATAGGGATGGATGGGTAGATAGATGATGGATGGATAGATAGATGATAGATGATAGATAGGATGATAGATAGATGATAGATAGATAGAATAAGTGATTGGATGGGTGGATGGATAGATGATGGATAGATAGATAATGAATAGATTAGATAGATAGATGATAGATAGATAGATAGATAGAAGGATAGATATGATGGATGGATAGATGATAGAGGGATGGATAGATGATAGATTGATAGATGATAGATGATAGATAGATAGATGGATAGATAGATTGACAGACAGATAGAATGTAGTAGAATGTGCCTACCTGAAAATATAGTTAAGAAAAAGAAAACATGAGACTTTCCAGTCTATAACCCCAAGGCAAGAGAGGTAATGCTAATGAAAAAGCAAACAATGGCAAAAACAAAATTTTTATCTAGAATTGCCCTTCCAGCAAAAGAGAATGTGGTGCAAGCAGAATATTAAACACTTGTGGTTGCATTTGTATAAGCAATGTAATAGGCGATTATTACAAGGAGAAGAGAATCAACGTTGAACGTCTTAATCCATTATTGATGGGCACAGAACTCTGCCACATTTTGGAGGGTCGAATGTAATCGCGATTTCTCGGTTTTTACTTTTATTTTATTTTTTACGGTCAACTCTTCCCCCTTTCTATCTGACAGATTGCAACTCAGGAGGTTTCCTTATGGAAATAGAATCTTGGACTCTCCATTGCACCGGAATGAGGCAGGCTGCGTGGAGGACATGCTGGCCGCCTGGGTCAGAACCACGGAGGGGCCGGAGTCTGGTGATCCTCCATTCGAGAGCTCCCCATCCTGCTGTCCCTGGCCACCCAGAAGGACTCAAGATGGCCTGGGGTCCCAGGTGCTTTGGGCTGCCCAGCAAAACCTGCCCGCGCACGACCAGGAGCATACCATAGGTGGTGAGGAAAAGGCACAGGGTCTCTGCAGAGGACGTGAGTCCCGGAGCAGGAAGAGTTCTCTCTGTTTGCAGATTGCTGCCCTGGAGAGGCTGGGGGGTAGACAATGCAAACAGGTCACTCCCTACTGCACAGCAGGTCACGGAACGCCCTCACGACAGAACCAAACAACAATCCATGGGTTTTAACAAGCTGTTTGCTTAGTGCTTTCCCTTCCCAGAACAGCCACGCTTGGCACTGACATTGAAAGGACTTAGTAATGCCCCTAATTAATTCTGTGAACAATGGCATGGACATAAGCACCCTCTGCACACTTGGATGCTCGCAGTAAGAGCATTGTCATGTGCTTACCGCAGGGACAATGGGACTGCGTATTTATTGAGTGCCACTCAACAGTATGAAGCAGGTAAAGTCACAACATGGCAGATGGCTGAGGCAGGGCTCGGGGGAGAGAAAACAGGGTTCCCCCGTCCCCCCGCCCCCTCCTCTCTGGCAAGCACGTTTCTCCTCTGGTTTATGAGTCTCTGTTCATCTGTTCTGTTTCTTAGAGTCCACGTATAAGTGAAATCATAGGGCACTTGTCTTCTTCTGTCTGACTTACTGCACTTAGCAAAACACCGTGTGGGTTCCTCAAAAAATTAAACATAGAAACGCCAAATGATCTAGCAATTCCACACCTGGGTATTTACCACCCTCCCCAATGAAAACATTAATTCAGAAAGATATATACATCCCCATGTTTTTTGCAGCATTACTTACACTAGCCAAGATATGGAAGCAGCCCAAGAGTCCATCAATGGATGAGTGGATACAGAAGACGTGGTGTGTATATATACAAGAGAAGAGTATTTGTTCTCATAGTGGGTGAATGGATAAAGATAATGTGGTGCAGACATACAATGGAAACTTACTGAGTCTTAAAAAGAAGGAAGTCCTGCCTTTTGGGACAACATGGATGGACCTTGAGGGCATCAAGTCAGACACACGAGGCACAATAAGACAAGTTGTACCATCTCACTTATATATGGAATCTACAACAAGTTAAACTCGTAGAAGCTGCGGGCAGAATGGTGCTTGCCAAGGGCTAGGTTGTGGGGACCTGGGGAGACGTTGGTCAGAGGCACAAATGTTCAGTGATTTGACGAGTAAGTCCCGGGGATCGAATGCACAGCAAGGCGATTATTTTTTTTAAAGATTTTATTTGTTTATTAGTCAGAGAGAGAGCGAGCTCAAGCAGGGGGAGCGGGAGGTAGGTGTGAGGTGATGCGTATATTAATTAACTGGATTTCGGTGATCATTTCACGATGTCTGCGTGTATCAAGTCATCACACTGTACGCCTTATACATATACACAGTTTTACAAGTGTCCACTGTACATCAATAACGCTGGCAGAAAAGAGCGCTTTCTCCTCTAAGAAGTTAAAGATCAATACAATCTGCAACCAATCTTAAATAGGAAAAAAAAAAAAGAGGGTTGGTTGTATCTCTGTTTGTTCTCTAAGGAATTAAAGACCAATTAAAGATCATTCTATAATCAATCTTGTATCTCTTCCCTGCAACCTGTGCTTCTCAATTCCAGGAGTAGATTCTACCAGCTACTCGAACAGACCATCAGCTCCCCTTCCCCACATCTCCCGCCCCGGGGAAGGTGGCTTTTAAAGAAGGGACAGGTGCTTCCAAAGGCCCCCTCGGCCACGTGCACACAGGCCACATCAGGACTCTGCACACCCAGGGCTTTTTCTTGGAAGAGGTTCCTCGGATGAAAACCAGCAACATTCAGAAGGGCAGTGACACAGTCTACTGCATGATTTTCGAAGCCCGCCGTGAACAGATGGGAGGGGGCTTCGGGGGGCAGAGATGTTGGCTGTGGGGGCTGTTTTAGGAGCGCAAGTGAGGGGTGGGGAGAGGTAAAGTGCCAAAGGGTCAGTATTGGACAGCACAGGCCATATTTCTTTTATTTATTTATTTATTTATTTATTTATTTATTTATTTATTTGACAGAGAGAGAGAGGGAACACAAGCTGGGGGAGTGGGAGAGGGAGAAGCAGGCTTCCCGCAGAGCAGGGAGCCCGATGTGGGGCTCGATCCCAGGACCCTGGGATCATGACTCGAGCCGAAGGCAGACGCTTAACGGCTGAGCCACCCAGGCGCCCCGCCCCACACAGGCCTTATTTCTAAAGACCATTCTCATCGGGGAAATCATGTTACGGACCAACCCTCATTTTTATTTTTTAAATTTCGTTCTTTTATGGCAATTTTCCCATAACATAAATGCAACCGTTTTAAAGCACACAATTCTGTATGAATTGTGATACATTCTCACTGTCCTGCAAGAGAGGGGCACCTGTCTCTAGTCTCCATAGATCCTTATCACCCCAAAAGGAGACCCCATACCTATTAAGCCAAGGACCACTTTAATTAGAACAAGCTCAGTTGTCAACGTTTTGAACGCCGGTTCACAATCATTTTGGGGAAAAAAAGATTCTGGGATTCATTGACCTTAATTAGCATGGTCCGAGGGTTCCCCGTATTCGCGGTCAAGTCATGCCTTGTTCTAGGTCTTGATAGCACGTCGTGCCCACTAGATGGCACCAAATACTCGCATGTTCCTATTTAAGTCAGAAACTGATTATTTAGGACACAGGCTAGTGTTTCCCTGTCGTGCACCTTCTCTGAGGTATTGCTGGAAAATGTGGATGGCGATAATTTGTAGCGGAAGTCTGCACCTGGCTCATGGAACCCATCTATGGAATAGTTATCATCTGATCGTAGGTCCCACAGGTGTGCTGAGATTAGGAGACTGGTGTCCCTCTTACCTACAGGTGACATCAACCAAGGGGTGAGGGAAGCTGGCTTGGGTCACCTGCTGGGGACACTTCCCCAGAGCGGGGAGAGATAGCAGGTGCCCACAAGGGAGCAAAGTCGAACGCCCAGGTGGAACGAGAGAGCCGTTCCCTAAAGTTTTTGTAATGCTCACTACGGTTTACTATGATTTGTTGACCCGGTGACCGGTTTGGGCTGTTAGATGTGAGCACGACGATACCACCGTAGGAGTCTTTTTTTTCCCTCAGTGTTGCTCCTGGTTAAATATTTACGAGCAGACGTTCTGGGTCATATGCCAGACTGTTTTTCAAAAGGAGTTGTGCTGTTTCTACATCCCACCCAGGAAGGCAAAAGGATCGCAGCTGGTCCACATGCAAAGCTTGTTACTGTCAGCCTTTTAAAAATGTTATTCATTCCAGGGGTGCTGGGGTGGTATTTGTTTGCATTACTCTCTTTACTAATGACTTTGAATATCACTGTTTCTATGCCTGTTCGCCCCACAAATATAAAAAAAATAATATAAGTTATATATAATATACAAATATATACTTACTAAAATATATAAATACATATTTATTAAAAATATAAATACATATTTATTAAAATATACAAACACATATTTATCAAAATACATAAATACACATTTATTGAAATGCACAAATAAACATTTATTAAAATATATAAATATCTATTTATTAAATATATAAACATATTTATTAAAATATACAAATACATATGTATTAAATATATAAATATATATTTATTAAGTATATAAATATATTTATTAAAATATATAAATATATTTATCATTTGCACATTTAAATAATAAATACACATACATAAATATGTAAATAAAAACATATATTTATATATTATACAAATATATAATATAGTCAATTTTATTAAATAATATATTATTAAATAATATATAAATATTATAATATATAATAATATGTAATAATATATTAAATATGTAATATTGAGATATATCATAATATACAATATATAGCATATATAATAACTTAATATATTATAAGTGATAAATATATTGTATGAATAAATTATTATTTATTACTATATAAATTATTATGCAAATAATAAATAATGAAATGCTAAGTATGTATTTTATATATTATATAATAAATATATATTTACTATATATTATATATCTTCGTGAAGTGTTTGTTCAAATATTTTGCCTATTTCTTTTTTTTTTTTTTAAGATTTTTATTTATTTGCGAGAGAGAGAATGAGAGAGAGCATGAGAGGGAGGAGGGTCAGGGGGAGAAGCAGACTCCCCGCCAAGCAGGAAGCCCGATGCGGGACTCGATCCCGGGACTCCAGGATCATGACTCGAGCCGAAGGCAGTCGCTTAACCAACTGAGCCACCCAGGCGCCCTATTTTGCCTATTTCTTATTGGGTTGTTTGTCTTATGATTAAGTTCTTTATACGTTCTGAATAGACAATACATATAGGAATATAAATATTTTATGTCCTATTTTCTCCAGGGTGTGGCTTATGATTCCAATTGCTTTGTGGTGTCATCCCCAGAATAGAAGTATTTTGATTCCGATAAGGTCCAATTTGTCCATTTTTTTTTCTAGTATGGTTCATGATTTTGGTGTTCTGGGACGTTTGTGTCTGTCCCAAATTCCACAAGATCCCCTGGTGCGTTTTCTCCCACATGGTCGGTAAGTTGTAGGGCTTCCATTTAGGACAATGGGCCATTGTACGTGTGGAAATAAACAAAGCCCGCCTACGTGAGAGCAAGCACCGCCGGTTTCTTCAGAGGCTGGTGTGGCAGGGGAGTCGGGCACCGTCACCGAGTCAGTCACCGTCACTGGTGTCTGGTGGACACTGTAGGCTGGTGGGGGCATGGGATGGGTTTGTGGTGGGAAAAGGGAAGGTGTCGGGGTGCCCTGAGCAGAGGCTGTGGGTGAGGGGAAGATGCAGGTGGCTCACAACAAGTAGGGCATCCCATGGGATTGGTTAAGGGACCATATCTGGTTTCTCTGGTTGGTCCTATATAGGAAGTGGGGCCAACACGTAGGGAAGCCATCAGTTCCTGATCAAGTCCTGGCCATTCGGGGCCCGTTGTTCCAGATGGGATTGTTTAGCTTCTCGGATTGTCTTGGGGACGGACATCTGGCTTGCTGCTCGTCTGATGTGGAGACAGCAGGCTGGCTCTGTGGGCTGGTCCCCATAGATGAGGGCTGGTCCCCTGGACGGGTCATGGGCCAGAGTTCTGTTCTTAAGGATGCTCTGCCCAATGTCCGTTCATATATTGAGTCTTGCACTAAGTGTGTGTTGTTCTGGTTTTTGGGATTGTGATGATGGCCACCACCCAGCGGCAGCAGCCAAGAATTCCAGCCATTAGGAACCTGTCCATTTTGGGGGGAAACTCCTGTTTCTGCTTGGCCGACTTGATACCAGCAACAGTCCGTCAACAACTTCCCCCAAACCTCCCTCCTCTGCCGTTAGCTTTGTAAGACAGCTGTTGTTTGTTGGGATCTTGGGACAACTCAACATTTTTCAAAAGCAGCGGGCTTCCCTGACACCATCCCAGATCCACTTGGAAACCGGGTGAACTGGTTAAGTGTTTTCTCAAAGGCTTGATCAACCCAGCACAAATATAATTTGTTTCCCTGACACTTTCCATCGCCGTCCTGAGACGGTATCTTCCGTCCGCCGATAAAACCTGAAAATGCTCTATAGGAACTTTCGTTACTACGGAGAACGAGATTCGAGGTATAAAAGAGCAACGCCAATACCTACTGTCTTCTTCTTTCTGGTCCATAATACCATTGCTTAACAAATGTAGCGTGGAAAATTATTTTTGTTTCTCCTCAGGGCGTTGTAAACTTTGTTGAAAAACAACCTGAAATACCGCCCCCCAAAATGAAATCGTTTTTGGAAAGGATGGAGATTTATCTCTGTGGGGAATATTGTTAATAAGGCATGAAACACACAGAGGGTCACGTAGGAAAGTGAACTCAGGGCGGACATGAAAGATTGCGCTCTGGGCTCTGAAGATGTTTCTGGAAGGAGGTAAATTCCAAGCATGCATATCAAGAGCAGCACCTCTGAGTGTGTGATTAGCTCCAAGGATTTTGGAGGACTCCACATGCTTGCCGTGTAGGCATGGGCAGATTGAAACGAGACACAAGTGCATTCTGGATCGTGCAACATTGACCACTTGCGTGTCAAGCCGGGCACTCCGCAAAACTCATCATCCCCACCGACCTCTGCGCCCAACACGCGGGTCTCAACGTGGACGTTGAAACTACAGGCATTTCTGTCCTTAGAGACGGGAAATGCAGACATCACCATGCTCTCTTCACTCCATCTTTCAAAAGAACTATGCTGGAGAACCAGAGGTCCTTTAAACAAAATTTATCTGGATTTTGGCTTTGGGGATGCAGGAAACATTCGTGCCCCTCTCTGTGTTCATTACCCAAAAGTATTTACTTGGGTTATCCTGGATAAATGATTTCTGTGTGTGTGTTTTTCTTCTTCGTCTTGCACAAATACGTTGTGATTAGGTCTAAGCTAGGTGATATAATCTTTTCTGGCTTCCTAGAAATTCCTAAGCTGAAAGACTCGGTTTTATTTTTAATTCATTGCAAAACACTCGGGTCCCAAGAAAAGGAGATTTTGGGAGGGGATTTGCAAACTCATTTTAAAGATGAAGTTATATATAAATGAGTTACATATAAGTGAGTGATATATATATATATTTATATATCTATATATATAAATTTATATATCTATATATATAATTTATATACTTTATATATAAATAAATTATATATATAAATATATATTATATATATAGATATATTTATATATCTATTTCCTCATGGTCTTACTTCTTTGATGATGACTTGTCACAATTCCACTACATTCACCATTAAAAAAAGAAAAGAAAAAAACGCTTACTGTGTAGAAATTAGATCCAGCCTGTCCTTCGTGAGGGGTCCTTCTTTGTTTTAAAAATCTGTTTCCCCTCATCGTAGGACCTGACATCAGAAAATAAACCATTGCATTGTCTTTGGATTGTTACAGTTCTTCTGCATATTTTTCCCAGGCATGGATCATTATATGGCAATAATGAGACTCTTTCCAACTATTGACTTCGAGGAACAAATTTATTTATTCACTGCAGGTCTATCTGTGGCATAAGATGAAGGCAAAGACCATCATTTTGAAATCTCGAGAAGAGAGAGGGAGAAGGCATTTTGAAATCTCGAGAGTCTCTGAGGAACGATTTATTACTTAAGGGAGAAATTTCAATGCTATGAGTCATCTTCCATGGAATTTAAAGTTGGTTGTCTGGTGAAAATTGTGAAGAGAGCCATAAAAACCCTTACACCTTTTCCAGAGTTCATTTTGTCCCCCTTCTTTATGAGGGAGGGAAACGGCCGTGCCCCCAAAAGTTCACAAAGCACGTCTCCCGTTTCTGAGCAGAATGCAGAGGGTTTTTGTCGTTCTCCCAACAAAGCAGATCTCCTTCCCCTGAGGTTCTAAACACAGAAGAGGGTAGAAAGATAGGATTGATTCTAAATGATGGATGACCTTACGCCTGGTGGTTGCAATAAGCTCCAGTCCCCTGATTGCTGACTTCGCAATAACATCCATCAACACAGAAGGTTTCACGGAAAGACAATAGCCGCGGGCTTCTTTTCCTGGTTCTTAAAATTTTCCACTTGAGAAACTATCCATCAATGTGAGAGAGAGAGAGAAAAAAAAATGGAGACACTTTCTTTTCCTGAAATGAGAATGTCATGATGTCAATGATAAATGCATGTACAGAAAGAGTCCAAAGGACGGTGCCTCCAGAAGCCTCACGAGCAGACAGAGGGCACCCTCGTGGAAGGAGGAGATGCGAGGTTGTGGTGGTTGCATGTAGCTGCTGGAATCGTGTGCCCAAACGGTGGTGGGAAAGAGCTGAGGCACGACCACGTCTCAGGAGGCTGAATTCATGAATTTAAATGAGACCCAACCCTCCCGGGCTTAAGTTCCGACTCGAAACGGGGAGGTGGCGTAGGTAACGCACTTCATCAGGCTCTTGAAAGGTGTCAACGTTGGTGATGCAAAAGGCACATTTTGCCTAAGCCAATCTCGTCAACAGGAGCACAAAATCAGGGGTGGTTATGGAGACGCTGAATATACACTATGTTTGGAGAATGCATTTCTGAACATTTGAAATCAATGCAAAGTTAGGAAAAAACTCCACGTTGGTGAGAAGCCCCTTCTTTCATGAAACTCTCGGTGTATCACTTGGGGGTTGTCTTTCACATTCTCTGACATCTGGTGGCCACACTCATCGTAATGATTTGATCATCATGCATCATTCGGAGCACTAGGATTCACTTTTCTGATCTTCCTTGAGACAGGATCATCCCGCATGTCACTAGCTTGGGAGAAGATCCAAATTAAAAATTCCCAGGACGGTTTCTAATGCAGGCTGATTGCTTTCACACGGCCATAAAATCAAAAAAATCTAAGTGGAACCATCCTAAGTCAAGAACCGCCTGCGTCTGAAGAGCAAAGTTTGCCTTAGCTCCTTTGGATGAACCAGTTTCCGATGCTGGATGAAGTGTTAGGTCTGTGAATTTTTCTTCCAAAGATTCCTTCATGTCAGATGTTGGCCTCGCTGGAGATGGGAGGGGAGCATTTTCTACCAGGGCCTTCATTGTTTTAGAACTTTTGTCCTTTACTCAGGCATCTGAGTTTGAAATCCATTAACCACAGTTTCAGGAACTACGAGGGCAGGATCCTTGGGGTTCCCATGTTGTGGTGCATGTTGGAGCAGAGATGCTCAGAGAATGGCCCCCTATTTCTATTTCCCAATAGGAGTGCAAATTCCTCAGTCTTGCCCCTCACCTACTGAATCAGAATCTCTATCAACCTGTGAAGGTCATTTCATCTCTCCGGAGCTTAGACTCCCCAAATATCCTGCTGCTTCCATAATCTACTCAAGGGTCTAGACATGGCGTCCTGGAAAATGGGAGGGAAGAACTCAACGTGAATGGTTTTGCCATGCGTTGACTCTGGGGAGACGGGTAGCCTTCCCCAAGACACCAACAGACCATTACGTATCTTTCTTTGTGTGGATTTGGGCAACAGAGCTGAGCCACAAGCACTTTTCTTTGATGAATGGGTTCGGGGGATGGGGTTAGCTCAGACTTCCTTCTCTGCTGGCTTTTGTATCTGCTGTTGCTTGTTTGATGGTTCCAATAGGTGACCATCAGCAGTGACTTGGGTCCTAGGTAGGCAGGTGTAGACATCTTTCCTGACTTGAGAGTTTGGGGTTCAAGCATTAGCTGCTGCTTACCCCACAGAAATGCTTCATGAATGAAAACAATAGGTATTGGCAAATATATTCTAACACTGCTGTTACTAAGATAGACTCCAGGCTTTGTATGTTAAATTATTTTGTTCTGAACCCACCATCAGTACATTGAAAGACTTGATCTAACCTAGTTTATGATGGGGATCTAAATTTTACTCGGAAGATAGTGTAATAAATTCTATTGCAATCCCAAATTGTTGTTAGTCCTGGCACTCTTTGGCAAAAGTAAAGAATTGAAATTAATAAATATTCCCACTCTTCTAAGTATTTTATTAGCTATTAATTACTTTATTAAGTAATTAGGCATTTACTATGATTAAGTAGTGTGAGGTATTAAGTTTTTGTTAAGTACTCCACATTCAAAATACCTTTAAACGGGAAGATTGAAAGTCACACACTGTGTAACCACGGATTTAAGTTTGCCTTGTTTTAGTTCATTTTATAGATGTATGTGTTTTTAGGAAAGCTGATATTCTGGACATCTCCAGAAGCCACAAGTTATCAGGAAGGATTGTTTCAGTTTTGTTAAGATCACGTCTATATTTCCCTTCCAAACCCACACAAACCCTTGAGATGGCCAAGTGGACATTGATTTGGAGGGCTGTTGATAACAGCGATGCTTTATGGTCTTTATTTTCTCAGTCACTGTGGTTTTATAATGCTGATAAAACCTACTCAGCAGAGAAAAATAAAGTTCTGTGAATGAGCCGGTTCCTCCCCCCCTCCGCCCCACCCACAGAAATGAGTTCTGCTCTCCAGCACAAAATAGAAGGAACAGAAGCAAATAAATAAAATGTGCGGACGTTGAATTAGCATTAAATGTTCCTTGGCAAATTTGAGTCCAGAAATATGCGGCAACATGAAATCAGTTATGTGTTTCTCGACACATATATACCCCTGACGCCAATGGCTAAAACTAACAGCTATTTATTTATTTGAGAGAGACAGAGAGAGAGAGACAACCCGAGCAGGGGGAGGGGGAGGGGGAGAAGCAGACTCACCCCTGAGCAGGGAGCTCGATACTAGGACCCTGGGATCGTGAACTGAGCTGAAGGCAGAGGGTTAACCAACCAGGCGCCCTCAAACCAACAACTATTTTGCAGCTCATTGAGTCCTGGTTTTGCAACAGAGGCTGGTTTTGGGTGGTGGTTCTTCTGGTGTTGCAGGAACGACCTCATGGTGTGGAATGCCAGCTCGGATTCAAGGCTTGCACAAAGGGACTCTACCTGTCAATGGGGGAGGGGCTGAGTCCCACCGCAAAGGCCTTGGACAGGGCAGGGCACGGCTGGTGGTCCGTTTGCAACAAACCCCACTTAGGAACATGTGCTACCGTGGTTGGGATATCTTCAATGGTATCATGGTTCAGCACAAAAGGACACATGTATTGAATTAGCTTGCAAACGAATCAGCTTGCAAACCAACAAACAGAAACGGCGCAGTCACGGAGCTCCCCAAGGATGTGTTACAAAAAATATTTAAATCCAGGAAGAGGTGGTAGGTATTGTCAGATGGGGGAAATTCAATTCAAGGTTATATAGGTTTGTCACTGAAAGAGTATTTGACTTTGGCTCTGTAACAATGCATTCTCATGTTTGGTTTTTTTAATTGAGGTATAGTTGATACACAATGTTTTATCACTTTCCAGTCTCACATGTTCAAGGGAAAAGAGTAAAATGAAAGAGAATGCAAAAAAAAAAAAAAAAAAAAGAAGGAAAGAGAATGCGTAATGTTCATGTCAGGAGAGGGGGAATATAAGAATACATTTAACTTAATCCAAGAAAAGGCAAAAAATAAAAGGAAAAAAGAGGAGAAAATGAATGTTAAGCGGAATATATAAAATAAGTCAGAGAAAATCAGCCCAAATATATCAGACATAATAATAAATGTAAACAGTTCAACTTGCCTCTGAAGAGACAGATTTTTCTAAAAGTGAACAAAAAATAAAACAAAAATCCAAAGAGACTCCATTCAAGCATAAAAACACAAGAGTTTGAAAGTAAATATTAGCGGGGAAAAAAAAGGAGTCAAAGTAAAGCCGACATATAGCAGTGTATTAGGAAAAAAAAGATGTTCAGGCAGAAATGACTATGGTGGGTCCTGAGATTTGTTACTTAAAGAAAAATGGGAACCATGTATCAGGAAAATGCAACAATCTTTAAGGGATCAGAATCTAACAACATAGCCACAAATACACAATTCAAGCATTGTCACAATTACATGGAGAAACAGAAACATCACAAGGACAAAGAGAAAATTTAATACTTTCTCTTGAAATGCATCAAACAGATTGAAAACTAGAAAAGGAGACTGTGGACAACACTGAGTCCAACACATAGAAAATTCAGGCTCATTTCAAATGTAGAGGTGGGTGGTATGAGGTCTGAACAATTAAAATGAGCAAACTGATCCAACTTCTATTTCAACACAGAGAGGATACACATTTTCCCAGTCATTTTGGCACATTTCTATTAAATGAGCACATACTAGATCATAAAGGATTTTTTTTTTACAAATGATAAATGTTGTAACTGAAATCATATTTTCTAACTGAAATGAAACAGTGAAATAATTTATAAGAAGATCGTCATCCCCCACCTGTATCTTTGGAAAGTGAAAACAGAATTCCCCATAACTCATTAGTCAGAGATGTAACACTACAACAAAGATCACAAAATATTTAGTGTCACAACCCACGAAAGTTCCATGTACCCAAACAGGTATTGTGATATTGGGGGGGAATATATGACCTGAAATGCGTATTCTAGAAAATAAAATGTGCAAAGTTCTTGCACTCAATATTCAACTGAAGATATTTTTATTTATTTATTTATTTTTTAACTTTTAGACACTCTTTCTTTTTTAAGATTTTACTTATCTGAGAGCTCGGGAGAGAGAGAGCACAAGTAGGGGAGGGGCAGAGGGAGAAGGAGAAGCAGGCTTCCCACTGAGCAGGGAGCCCGATGCGGGACTCGATCCCAGGACCCTGAGATCATGACCTGAGCTGAAGGCAGACCCTTAACCGACTGAATCACCCAGGCGCCCTCAACTGAAGAAATTTTTAAAAAAGGAACAACAGAATCACCCAAAAAGCACAACCACACAAATGAACAAAGAAAAGAAATGCATGAAATGCCAAGCAACAAACACGAAAATAAATATTAAAGAAAGTACGAAAAAAGTGGATCATTAAAGCAAAAGCTATTTTTTTTTTTTGTAACTGCTAATAAAATAGAAACATCTGGGAAGATTAAGCAAGAGAGCTGTTACCAACAAACAGAGTTATGAATGAACATGGAGTCAAAATTCTAGATAAGAGCTAAGATAAACGTCTTAGTAGAATGGTAGGGGAAGAAAAAAAAAAACCTGACGCTCATAGATTAAGGAAGCAGAGGACTGGGTATTGCTTTAGGACAACATTGAATTGAAATTCTTATTATGTGGCTTCAACCCTGTGCAATGGATATATTTCATTACACAAGGTAAAACAAAAAAACAAAAAACCCCCCCAAAAACCCAAATACTGTCTTAAGCATCTTAATTAGTGAGCATCCTGCCAGATACTTGAATTACCAACCTACACATACTTTCTAGTTAGAAGCATGATAAATGACTCAAAAGAGATTGGGGTTAATACCTTGATGGGGTATTTTGTTTTTCAGGGTAGGTTGTAGAATAGTACCCTGAGGGCCCTTCGGCAGATCAAAGAATGAAGTTTTACTTTGCAAAGATAACAAGGCCAAACTCTATTTGGAGAACGCTTGAGATATCCCTTTGTTTACTCTCTGAAACTTTTAACGGACAAGGCGGGTCCTTGTTTGCCTTTTCCCTCGTGGCCTGGCAACATTATGTGGGCTCTTAGTATGGATAATAGGATGCCCTAATTTGACAAAGATGGTACCATCTTGTATTTTTTTTTTTTTTAAAGATTTTATTTATTCATTTGACAGAGAGAGATACAGCGAGAGAGGGAACACAAGCAGGGGGAGTGGGAGAGGGAGAAGCAGGCTTCCCGCCGAGCAGGGAGCCCCATGCGGGGCTCGATCCCAGGACCCTGGGATCAATGACCTGAGCCAAAGGCAGACGCTTAATGACTGAGCCACCCAGGCACCCCCATCTTGCATTTTTATATTCCTTAACGTGCTATAAAGTGTGTTCACATATTATATCTATTTGCTGATGTGCAATCTGTCCAAATAAGCACCTTCGATTTTTTTGGTCATCATATCAGTATTATAATTCTAAAATAAAAATAATAAAATAATTATAAAAAATTATAATTTTTTTTTTTTTTTTTACAAATGAAGACACTTAGCATAAATGAGGGTGAAGCACTGTCTCTTGGTTTCATTTTGCTGTTATAACAAAAATACAACAGGTTGAGTGGCTTATAAATAGCAGACATTGATGTCTCCCAGTTTGGGAGGCTGGAAGTCCTAGATCGAGGTGCTGGCAGATTTGGGGTCTGAAGAGCCCTCTTTGGGGTTCACAGACTGATGTCTTCTCACCACGTCCTTACATGATGGAAGACACAAAGGAGCATATGGGGCCTCTTGCATATAGGAGCACAATCCCACTGATGGGGGTTCCAGCCTATGACCCGATCACCTCCCAAACTCCCCACCTCCTAACACCATCGATGTGGGGATTAGGTTTTCAACATATGGATTTTAAGGGGGACAGAAACATTCATTCTAGAGCAATGAGCATATCGGACAGCTGGATTATTAATAGACATTGTCCTGGTAGGGAACCAATGAAATGGTGACTCGAAGCAACGGTGAAGAGCAGGTGTTATGTACCGAAGACATGATCTACTAGCGCTGATGGGAGGGTCAATGTAATGGGCACATCCTCAGATTAAACACGCTGGATATAGGAATACTTCTTTGAGATGTGCTATTACCCACAACAATAAGTGACCAACCTCAGTAGTGATATTATCTGAGATCCAGTGAAATCCCTTGAAAAATCGACATGCTAGAGTCTGATAAATATGGCATGGATCCACTGGTTTTAAAAATGACACCCCTCAAATCAATATTTTCAAATCCCGAAAGTTAGGGAGCGTGATATTGTGACTTAAAATAAAAAAGGTATATTTATTTCTCATCCTGGTCCTGCCCCAGAGCTAAGACCCTTGGAATTTCCTAAGGGAGAGAGTCATAAAGGCGTCTTTTGTTATGTTAATGAGGCGACCTTTGGATGCCCCTAGGTCATCAAAGGATGGGGGCTAGTTGCCAAAGGAACCAACCAGGTTGTGATTGGAGGGTTGGAATTTTCTGGGAAGGGGAGAGGGTCTGGAGATTGCGTTAATCCCCCAGTGGCCAATGATTTAATCAATCGTGCTATATGATGAAGCCTCCATAAAAATTCAAGACAAGATGGGGTCTGGAGAACATCCAGGTTGGTTGACCCAGAACACATCCAGGTGCCCAGAGGTGGTGCCCCCGAGCAGCTCCACTGGGACAGAAGCTCCCGTGTTTGGGACCCTTCCGGACCACGTCACAGGTACCTTTTCTGCTGGCTGTTCATTGGTATCTTTTTATATTCCCTAATAAGCTGATATTCTAGTAGGTAAACTGGTTTCTTGAGTTGTGTGAGCCACTCTAGCAAACTGGGGAGAGCTACGAAGGGGGTCGCGGGCACCTCTGATTTATAGTGGTCGGTCCGGAGTAGGTGACCACCTACTGGGGCTGGCGTCTGAAGTGGAGACCGTGGTGAAGGACTGAGTCCCTACCCTGCGGGATAGGACGCAATCTCCAGGTAGACAGTGTCAGGATGAGTTCGGTGGTAGGGCACCTGGGCAGTGTCTGCTGAGAACCGCGGGATTGCTTGTTGGTGTGGAAAAAAATGCATACTGTGTGTAGAGCACCTGGAATGATTTTTGGAGTTTGGGGGGTGGGGAGTAAATAGAATAACCCAGCATGAGGGAATATTAGTGACATGCGGAGAATATGGTTTCATTTTCTAAGTCAGACCAAAGGTAACTAAATAGAAACAAAACACCGTGAAGGGTTTTCCAATCCAAATGCAATCACGGTGCCAACACAGAGCTAGCAGGTCTTGACATTGACCAAAACGCAAAATAGGGAATGCAATGTTTCGGAAAGGGGGTGCCTATGGCTGAGTGAGAGGCATTTATGAGAAGCAGTCTGTGTGTCATGGAAGCCAACCCCAAATTGGCTGGCCGGCTACTTTCGGCACTCCTGGACAGTGACCGTCCACCCACGATTAGGTGTCTCCACCACCACTGGGGTATGTTGTGTTGCTCAGAACAGATGGGGTGGGGATTTCAATTTGAACCAGTCGTTGCTCTCATGAAAATGAACACACCAAATTCTGCTCTTGCCACGGGGTGTTTTAGATGGTTAGAAAAGACAGAATACACAAAGAAAGTCCTGTTCTGGGTTTTCAAGACCTTCTGTATATGGGGCCCCTTCTTGGTCATTCCTATCTTCTTATTGTCTATCCTTGTATCCTGTGGATATATACCCAGTGGTAGAATTATTGGATCGTACAGTATTTGTATGTTTAGTTTTTTGAGGACCCTCCATATTGTTTTCCAGAGGGGCTGCACCAGTTTGCATTCCCACCAACAGTGTAAGGGGGTTCCCCTCTCTCCACACTCTCCCCGACACTTGATATTTCTTGTCTTTTTTGATTTTAGCCATTCTGACTGGTGTGAGGTGGTATCTCATTATAGTTTTGATTTGCATTTCCCTCATGATGAGTGATGTTGAGCATCTTTTCATATGCCTGTTGGCCATCTGGATGTCTTCTTTGGAAAAACGTCTATTCCAGTCATCTGCCCATTTTTTAATTGTACTGTTTGTTTTCTCTATTGAGTTGTAGGAGTTCTTTATATATTTTAGATATTAACCCCTTGTTTTTGTTTTCTATCACCTCGTAGCAAATTATGGCAAATTCAGAAGCTTAAAATCACGCACATTTTTGATCTCACTGTTTCCCTGGGTGGGTCAAGGGTCTGGGATTTTTTTTTTTTTTAAAAGATTTTATTTATTTATTCATGAGAGACAGAGAGAGAGAGGCAGAGGGAGAAGCAGGCTCCCAAGGAACAGAGAGCCCGATGCGGGACTCGATCCCAGGACCCTGGGATCATGACCTGAGCCGAAGGCAGACGCTTAACCATCTGAGCCACCCAGGCGCCCGGTCTGGGATGTTTTAATGGGTCCTCTGGTTAGGGTGTCACAACACTGAAGTCGAGATGTTGTCTGGCTGTGTTCTCCCTGGGGGCTCAACCGGTAAAGTATTGCTTTCAAGCTCCTTTAGATTGTTGGCCAAATCCATTTCTTGGAGCTGGAAGACTGGGGTCTGTTTCCTTGTTAGGTGTTGGCTGGGGGGTCACGAGGTTTCCAGAGGCTCTCCTCAGGTTCTTGCCACATGGCCCCTTTCATAGGCAGCCCACAGCATGAGTGCTGTTTGTTTTGTCAAGGCCAGCAGGAGAATCTCTGTTACTCCGAATCTCTCCCTCAGTGAAGGTCTGGATCCGATTTAATGAGCCCTCACCTGATTAGGTCAGGCCCGCCCAGGAACATCTCCCCTGTATTAACTTGCCCTGAGCACATTAGGGATCTTAATGACATTTCCAAAATCCCTCTGGCCTTTGGCACTTAACATCACATAATGAAGAGATCAAGCAGCCCGTTATATTCACAGGACGTCCATACCAACTGGCAAGAATCGTAGAGATTATCTTGAAAACTCTGCCTACCAAGCATGCAACTCTTGATCTCAGGGGTCAAGAGTTCAAGCCCCACGTTGGATGTAGAGATTCCTTAAATAAATACCAGAAGTTCACATCCCTACCAAATGAAAAATATATTCATTTCTTCTCAAGGTTCCCAGGTGTGTCTTAGAAGGATGCCCCTCTCTCCGGAAGTTGTATTTGTGATATCCCCCCAAGATTGATCTCCAAATTCTTTTAAGATGTCATTTTCACCATCAATGGCGTGTTGTTTTTCTCTTCAGCTATTCCTTGTATGATGGTGGATGGAAACTAAAACGTGGCTTCATGACATTGTCTGGGACGCACAGATACTCTTGGATGAGCCGAAATCTTTTACACGGCAAGTTTGCAAAAATTAAGGGCACGTAAAAGTAATAATCCTCCCTGGAGGTCGAATAAACACCAGAACCAGGAAGAAGACCCATCCAAACCAAGTTCTCAAATACTTCAAAAAAGAGTAATTTGCTACAGTCTTAGAATATTACAGGATTCTAACAAATTCTAATAAAATTATAATATTTTAAGCATATCACGGAGAGGAAAAGTTGTGATTTGTGGAAGGATGTTCTTTAGAACGTCAGACACTTCATAACTGAGATAATCTGATAAGGAAATGCATGATTAAAATCTCCTGGACTGGAAACAGCAAAATCTTTGATATCGGGAAAGTCTACAAGCAGCTTGAATTCAGAGACGCGCCCCACACTGCCCTGAAGCTCATCCAGACTCGGGACTGGTGTGATCTGTGTCTGTTCTCCACCCACAAAGAAGAAGCCCAGCCTGTCACAAGGCTGGTTACTGTTCTTCTGCTTTCGGTAAGTGGAAAAGCCTTGGGGGCGGTAGAGGGGGCTGTTGCCCCATGGAAGATGAATGCCCTTGGAGACCGGCAGGTCTGCCTTCCTGTTGCAACGAAAACACAAAAAGGGAAAAAGCAAAGCAGGACAGTGAGCAAAGGAGGGAGACGGTTATTCTCGGTGACTTGATGAGCGCCTTCTGGGATGCTGGACGTGGGGATGGCGCGGTGGGTCTGCTCAGCGGAAGGCAGACCCTGTGTATAAATCTTAAAGATGCGAGAAGTTCAAGTCAGCAACCTGATTAATCTCCCCTGGGGGCTATACGGGCACCTTTGGGTTCATTCATTAGCTGCAAGGGTAAAGCCAGACATGTGTTCTTAGGGGACACAAAGAGCACAGACAGGAGAGGAGGAAAGTGTAGGTGGGTCCACCTTCCAGAAGGAGCTGTGAAAAACAAAAGTGCATGGTGGTCCCATCGGCAAAGGCAAATCAGGGTCACCTGGCAAACCCATTTGCCATCTTCCTATTCGTGTTTTGATTGATTTAAATCTTCTGCATGCTGTGCACCTCGTGTTTGCAGATCAGAGTCTAGAATGTGTGCAGCTGTGCGTCAAAATCAAGCCGTCCTATCCCCCACTCTATGGGGAAAGCTGCGTGCTTGGCATCAGCCCCTGGACAGGAGATAATTCTTCTTGCCAAGTGCTCAAAACTCCATGGCCAGCTATGTGGTCTCAGGCAAGCGGGTGGATGTGCGGATACACTTTTTGGCTTTGGTTTTGGGTTTTTTTTCTCAGCTTGTGTTTTCATTGATGATTTTCATCCTTCCATTTGATGAGACATTCTGCTGGTGTTTGAGTATTCTCTTTCCCCCCTCCCCACAGTTTTATTGAGGTATAATCGATACACCACAAAAACGTGCAAGTGTGTGATACACGAAATTTAATGAGTTCAGACAGATGTCTACAGCCGTAACACCATCACCACTATCAAGATTTTTTATTTTTTATTTGTGTTTTGCTTGGATCCCCTTTTTTGGTGGTGAGGTCAGTTAATAGGAGATGCACCAACATGACACAGTTTTTAAGTGCACAAAATGCTGCCCGATTCCACGTACAGGAGGTAGCTAAAATGGCCAAATTTATAGAAGCAAAATAACAACAACAACAACAACAACAAAACCCACAAAAAAACAACCCCAGAATGGCAGTTGCCAGGAAGTGGGGAGTTGATGATCAGTGGGTGTAGAGTTTCAGTCGTAAAAGATGAGTAAGTTCTAGAGATCTGCAGTACAGCATCATGCCCGGAGTTAGCAATGTGATTTTGTGCACTTTTGAGCAACTCTTAATAAGCGTCTGATTCTTGCTTTTGACCCAGCAAGTGATTGTAGCAGAGGGAAGCAAAAATCCCTCGGCATGCTCTCCAGCGACTCAAGATGCCATGCAGATGCTTTGAACATTAACAGGGGAGGTGTGTGAAGCCTTCACCTTTTATGATAATGGTTTTATTTCTTTTGAAGGAAAAGGAGCACATTTCACTATACTTCAACTGTACTTCTGTCCCTCGGTAGCTGGAAATTCAGAATCCCCCTGATTTTTCTCATGTGGTATACAGGAGCTAGGACATTCCTTTTTTTCTTTTTTTCTCCCCTCCTTTGTGTCTGTCTTTGATATTCTACCCGGGTAGGTTTGAAACTCAAAACTTTTCCTTCGTTTTCGTATGAGGCATTCAGCTTCTTTGGGACCACTTCCTGACCTCAGAGGTGGAGGGAGCCAGTGGGTGCATTGACAGGATCCTGTCATTTCAAACAAAATCACATTCACTTTGGTGGAGAGCCGGAGGCCTGGGTGGTGTAAAACTGTGTCGTGTGGCATGAAAGAAATAGGACAAGACATTCCAGGTGCGATGATGTTTCCCGTTGGTCTACTTTGGAGAGCCAGGAACTTAGAGCAAAAGCATAATCATGGGGGGAAATGAGGATTTGAGGTGCTCCAGACAAACATGCAGATGGGACCCATGTCTTTAATGGGTAGTTGTGCGGCGTTATGTAGACTCATACAGGACAAAACTATGTTCCTCTAGGACAGAGGAATCAAAGCAAGGCCAGGTGGAAGGAAATTTGCATAAGAAGACTCTTCCCCGGTGTTCTCCTTTCTGACACCGTATGTCTGAGAAGCTTGTGCATGATACCTGGTAACGTGTGCATGGGTAACTGGTAACTTGTACCCCATTCTCCCTTCTTATGTGGAAGAATTATGAGTGGGGGCACTTAAAATTGAACTGAAGGGTCTGATAGAGCGTTTTGAAAATTTTCATCACCTTACGTGGGGTGATGTCCAGCTCCATCATTATTGGTGGGCTGGACCACAGCTCTGTGGGAAGCTTTGTGAGCCCAAAAGTTATTTCGATCTGTGATAATTAAATGTTAAGGATATTTGGAATCACTTTGCATGGCCTTTTAATATTTTTCTACAAACAGGTTATTCTGTTAATCTCCTTGCAGTGCTGACAACCATTAGTTACTATATTCATGGAATTAGGATTTCCTTATTTTATTTTTTTCCTTTTTACTATTACTAGTTTTTTTATTTTTAATTTAAATTCAGTTAGCATGTATTATTTGCTTCAGGGGTACAAGTCTGTGATTCATCAGTCTTACACGATTCACAGCGCTCACCATAGCTCATACCCTCCCCAATGTCTATCACTCAGCCACCCCATCCCTCCCAACCCCCACCACTCCAGCAACCCTCAGTTTGTTTCCTGAGATTAAGAGTCTCTTATGGTTTGTCTCCCTCTCTGGTTTCATCTTGTTTCATTTTTCCCTCCCTTCCCCTATGATCCTCTGCCTTGTTTCTCAAATTCCTCCTACCAGCGAGATCATATGATACTTGTCTTTCTCTGATTGACTTATTTCACTCAGCATAATACCCTCTAGTTCCATCCACATCATTGGAAATATAACCATACTATTCTAATGCACATATATTATCATGTGGGTAAAAATAGAGATATTACATCATACATATAGGTATCATATATAATTGTATATTACATATTATTATTATTTTTTAAAGATTTTATTTATTTATTTGAGAGAGACAGAGAGAGAGAACAAGAAGGGGGAGCTGCAGGCAGACAGGGAGAGCGAGAAGCAGGATCCCCGCTGAGCAGGGAGCCCGATGCGGGACTCGATCCCAAGACCCCAGGATCATGACCTGAACCGAAGGCAGACCCTTAACCGGCTGAGCCACCCAGGCGCCCCATATATTACATATTATAATATACTTCATGAAAACATATTTGTAGTTTTATATGTTTATATTAATAAAACATTTGCTATTTATATATAGTATAACCATATGAATATAATGTGCATGTTTTGTATATAAAAATACAGACACAGCATAGTACATATAGATATCACATATATAATTATATATTACAGAGCCGGAGCACATCACCCCCTACGGCTGCAGTGGTCACTCGTGTTCCGCCGTTCCGGTCCCTGCCGCCCTTTGGTGTTGCGACCACCGTGGGACCATGGCCGCGCTCGTGGTGCTCCTGTCCTTGTTGGCGGCGGGTGTTTTGGGGAACTAGTTTAGTATATTAAGATCACTAGGGTCTGTTGTTTTCCGAGATGGAAATTGGTCTATACCAGGAGAGCAAACTCCAGACGTGGCTGCATTGTCCATGGGCTTCTCTGTTAAAGAAGACCTTTCTTGGCCAGGACTTGCGGTAGGTAACCTGTTCCATCGTCCTCGGGCTACCGTTATGGTGATTTCGCACCCTTTGGAGAATGCAGTTCCTTTTAGTCTTGACAACGTTGCAAATTCCATTCACTCCTTATTTTCTGAAGAAACTCCTGTAGTTTTGCAGTTGGCTCCCAGTGAGGAGAGAGTGTATATGGTGGGGAAGGCGAACTCGGTTTTTGAAGATCTCTCCGTAACGTTACGACAGCTCCACAATCGCCTGTTCCAGGAAAACTCTGTCCTCAATTCACTTCCCCCCAGTTCTCTGAGTAGGAACAATGAAGTTGATCTGCTCTTTCTTTCTGAATTGCAAGTGCTACATGATATTCCAAGTTTGTTGTCTGGACATAAGCATCTAGCCAAGGATCATTGTTCTGATTTATATTCTCTGGAGATGGCAGGTTTGGATGAAATTGGGGAACATTATGGGAAACATCCTCAACAATTCAGAGATGCTTCCAAGATCCTCGTTGATGCTCTGCAAAAGTTCGCAGATGACATGTACAACTTTTATGGCGGGAATGCAGCAGTAGAGTTAGCAACCGTCCGATCATTTGACACCTCTCTCGTCAGGAAGACAAGGACTATTCTTGAGGCAAAACAAGCGAAGAACCCATCAAGCCCCTATAACCTCGCATGTAAGTATAACCTTGAGTATCCAGTGGTTTTCAGCATGGTACTTTGGATAATGATCGCCTTGGCCTTGGCCGTGATTATCACCGCTTACAGTATCTGGGACATGGATCCTGGGTATGACAGCATTATTTATAGGATGACAAACCAGAAGGTTTGAATGGATTAAACTCTCCTCATGCCAAACTTAGAAAAGGGGTTTGGAAATTGGCTGTTTTGTTAAATCTTTTAGTGTAGTTTAAAAGTAGATGGTATACTTTAAATTTATAAAAAAGAAAAACAAAAGGAATTTTGTTCTCCGTGTGCCTGTGATGTTCTTTTAGAGTGAATTATAGTATTGATGTGAGTTGATTTGTGGGCTATAGATTCCATAATATGCTCAAATATGATATAACCATTTAATATAATTTCATTCCATTTAACATTTGGAAATGTGCACTGAAATAAATGTAAAACATTTAGAATAACTTGTGTTCTTTATGTTGGGGAAAATGCACTGAATTTATTAGACAAACTTAGGAGTGCTTAACTTCCTTACACAGGACAGGTGAAAATGACATTTGGGGGGCACCTGGGTGGCTCAGTCGGTTAAGCCGCTGCCTTCGGCTCAGGTCATGATCCCAGGGTCCTGGGATCGAGTCCCGCATCGGGCCCCCTGCTCAGCGGGAAGCCTGCTTCTCCCTCTGTCTCTGCCTGCCTCTCTGCCTACTTGTTTTCTCTCTCTCTCTCTGTCAAATAAATAAATAAAATCTTAAAAAAAAAAAAAAAGAAAATGACATTTGGGCCGTTCTATCCCATGAACCATTTGTAAATGTCTAATTTGATGTAAATATCTCTGAAACAGAAGGTATTTAACTTCAAATAGCCCTACAGTGACTGAGATTGAGAACTGCATCTGATTGACAGAGGGTGGCTGTTTTTTAACCTCTTCTGAAAGTTTGGTGATCCAGATCCCGAGGTGGATATGAAAAATACTACATAGATCTAAAAAGAAACTAGCTTTGTGGAGTTAATAGATATCTATAATTATACACCCAAAAACCAATCTTGGGGGGACATCTTGGGGCTTGACTATTTTATAGTCAACTTTCTTCCCTGTGCAAGTTACTATTCATGGTTTATGGTACAACGTCATTCTCTAGAATACTAAGTGGAAGTAGATGCCCCCTACTTTTCATGTGGAAGTGGATCAATGTCTATAAAGAGTGACAAAGTTAATACTGATTCAAAAAAATAAATAATATATTGCACATAATAAATAATACAATTTATGTAAATCACATTTGTATTTTAGTATATATTGTATGAATAATACATATTTACTATTTGTATAGTTACATATAATGAAACTACTATAATGTACATATATTATTATATGTATAAAATATAGAAATGTCATACTACATACAGATATCACATATATAGTTATATATTACATATTATATTTTATGAAAACATTTGTATTTTTATATATTTATATTGATAAAACATTTGCTACTTGTATATTTATATATAATGTAACTATGGATATAATGTGCATATATTATTATACCTATAAAAATACAGATATTGCAGAGTACATATAGATATCATATATATAAAATTATATATTCCATGTAATACATAATTAATACAAATTATGTGAATACACTTATTTTTTAGTATACCTTTGTGTTAATAAAACATATTTACTATTTGTATATTTATATAAAATATAACCACACTACTATAAAGTGCATATATTATTATAAGTATAAAATATAAATATTTCATACTACAAACATGTATATAGTTACATATTACATACACTATAAATTATATAATTTATGTAAATATATTTGTGGTTTTATTATGTATGCATAATCATATAATTTAATTAATTAAAAATTAATATAAATTTTGTATGCATATGTGTACATATATTATTGTATTATTATCATTACATTATTAAGTATATGCCGTATATAATTCATAGTGACCGCTGATCTTTTACACACTTTGGAATGGTGCATTTCCAGCATTTCCAGCAGGATCTTTACTGATTTTGTACTTTTTCTGATCCCAGTTGTGGACACAGTCCACAGGTTGCAATTCCATGACCATCTGATTGAGTCAAATGGCCAGCTAATGCTTCTTCTCCCTGTGTTGATTGCAGATCTATCCTCTCTTTTATATACCATGGACATTTCCCATTTTACATGGGTTCTATACATTAATGCTACTGGCAAGATATTGAAGCTTTCAAAGAATTGCTGGAGCTATGGTTTTTGCAGGTGCAAAGAGCAACATGGCGTAGAGTTAAAGCCGCACAGCCATGGTGCCATTTTGCATTTCTGCCAATGGTGTACAAGGTTACCAGTTGGTCTTCAGGCTCCTATTGCCCCTTGGGAATGGAATATCCCCTTGTATCAGGGAAATCATGGAGGATAGCCGTCTGCTTGTCACTTGGAGACATCCGTCTATTTTAATAGTGGACGATGACCAGCTAACACAACATTGTATGCTAATTACACCTCAATAAAAAATAAGTATAAATATAGCAACAAAACATGATGAAGGATGGCCATTACCAGTGATGAGAGGAGGACTCAGGCTCACAGGTGGGTGCAGAAGTGGGTGAGACTGCTTTGATTGGAGCTACTCTTGGTGGTAATAGTCTCTTTATGTGTTGAATTTTTAATAAAAATGTACTGCGTGATTTTAAAATAACTAATTGCATTTCCTTCGTCCCCCAAAGCTGAACACGTTTGGCCCTGTGCCCTTCCTTCAGGAATTGGATATGTCTCAAGACAAACGGCACTGACCAGCTGCTTCTGTTCCTGCAACTGAATGCTTTTCTCTTTACAGGTGTAGGCTGATTGTTTATTTTCCCCTATGCAAATATTTCACCATCTCTGTTATTTGTCAAAAATACAAAAGGGATCAATGGAGCATTGAGGTTTAAAAGAATGAGTGATGTAGATCTGAGGTCTAAATCTTGCGCTGCTAGAGGTGCTGGGAGGGTATTTCCATTACGAATAGTGTGAATTGGTATTCTCCATGATCCCTTGGTGTGGAGTGGATGGCCACCATTCCTTGTAACGAACTTATCAACATTACGTGCTATTCTTTCAGCAATGCAGCAAATAAGCCAGCTCTTTTTCTCGTTGAATTGCATCTATTCTGAATACTTTTCTGAATTAATAGCTAATGAAGAGCCTCAGAGAAGGATGGCTCTGTAGACATTAAAGAGAGTGAGGCAGGTAATCCAAGATCAATATATGGCAACAACAAAATGACTAGTAGTCTAGAATATCTAATACATTTATACAATTTTTAATTTCTCAGAAAAGTGTAGGCACTTCTTTTTTGGGGGTAAATTTTCAACATTAAAATATATATCCAAATACAGACAATTAATCTCTATATTAATCAAGAAACATGGAACCGTAGGTGCCAAGGGGTAGTTGATTAAAAGTTATTTTAATTTTGTCTTTATTAACGCTTCAATTTACAATTTGTTCCCCACAGAGTTGTTCCCTTTTAGTTTTATTAAGTTTCCTTTATAATTAATACTACTTTTCATCCCTGAGAAAGCAGGGATTAGTGAAGAGGCTGGCCTAGGTGTGAGGAGTCATCCAGGGATCAAACATTCGCTCTCAACAGTAGCACATGAATTAAAATTTGGCTGGAAAATGACACCGCATGCAATTTCATGCAAGAAAATATGTTGCAAGTCAGGTTCAGAAAGCCTGCCTTGCGTCTCAGCTCATGGGATCATGAGTACATTACTTAAAAAATTTGGAGCCTTAATCACTTATTTTCAAAATAGAAGCAGTAAAGCACATCTCGTGGGTTTTTGTAAGGAGGGAGTGGGATATTTTGTGTGAACCGCCCGGCCCGTTGGGTGATTGTCAGGTGTATGGTGGGATAGGGGAGGGTCCTTTGAAGGAAGCCAGCTCCTTTTGGGAGGTGACATGATCACTTCCTACTAGCTCTCTGCTCCTGAGGAATAGCTCTTAAAATTTGCCACTTTGAGTTTGCTTTTGTAAATGAGGACTATGTCAAGACTTGCATCAATCCACAAAGCATTTGGGAGACCTCTCCACGTTTGTTCACTAGAGTAGCTGGCATGAGTTTGTTTAACAAATTGATGGATGGGTGTATGAGCGAGCCAGGAGGAATCTATGCACTTGTGTGTTTTTTTTGTTTTTGTTTTTTTTCTCATTACAGCTCTAGACCCATGGTGAATAAAATGAGTTGATTTCAGGTGCTTCGTGTACTGGGCTCTGTAAGCATAAAGGAAGAAGTTGAAGGCAGTGCAAGATGACAATGTCTATGGAAGACAACACCCCTACCACTCAGTTCTGATGCTCTGTGTTTTAGAGATGGTTGACAGAAGCCCTACATACTCAAGAATGTGTGTATCAAGGTGTTTTTCTCTAGGTTTGCCATTTTCAAGTTGTCCCGATGAGGTACTACCAAGGGTGAAGAGATGAAATGCAAACCACTCATTAAGCCAGCAACTGGGGGATGTTGGAAGGTGACAACCAACCAACTTCTTTTTATTGGGCTATTTGTCTCCTCAGCGTCATGTGAATAGGACAGGGAATTCCAGGGACTCCTTTTCCATCAGCACCTGATACTATGTTTCTCTGTGTCTCTCCCCGTAGAAGACATCAGCACAAGGACAACCAATCTAAATTGTGTCTTTCATGAACTACCGCCATGATAGTCTTCTCTCGAGGATGGAAGGTATAGAAACAGTCACAGAACAGGGAAAGCATCTTGGATTCACTTTTTTGTAAAGACCATGACTTTGGGGAGAAGGATGAGCACATAGGAAAAGGAGGTGGAAAATCTATTAAATTTACTAATTTATCTTCAGCAAATGTTTCCACTAGAGGACAGATATGGGATCCTGGAGGACACTTTGTAATGATACAGCCTTCAGACAATGGATGGTCATGAGCCCAAGAGTGGCATTTTGAGCTGTGCCTTTCAGACATTTTTGGTGGTCACCCATCGTAAGGAATATATTCCACACCCTTCATGGTGGACAGGATTGTGTCCTTCAAATTTGTGTCCGCCAGAACCTCAGAATGAGACTTTGTTGAGAAATAGGGTCTCTACAGATGCAGTTAATTAAGATGAGTTCCTACTGGATTGGGGTGATCCAAGTCTAATGACAATGTCCTTAGTAGAGACAGAAGAGGAGAGACGCACACACAGAGGAGAAGCCACGTGAAGATGGAGAAAGAGACAGGAGGGATGTGGCCACAATTCCAGGGATGCCTGGAGCCCCAGAAGCTGGAAGAAGCGAGAAGGACCTTCCCCTGGAGCCTTAGGAGGGAGCCCAGCTCTTCCCCACTTGGATCGCAACAGTCCTGCCCTGCCTGGGTCTCAGCAGCCCTGCCCCGCCTGGATCTCAGTGGTCCTACCCCGCCTGGATCTCAGTGGTCCTGCCCCACCTGGATCTCAGTGGTCCTGCCCCGCCTGGATCTCAGACTTCTGGTCTCCAGAGCTGGGGGAGGATGAATTCCTGTTGTTTTAAGTAACTGATTTTGTGGCCCTTTGTTACAGCAGTGCTAAGAAACAAATAGACTAGCCTACTGCTGTCTCCTGGGCTCATGTCTTAAATAACGGTTTGTCTTAAACCCTTGTCTCCAGTGGGGCGAGGATTCTGTGGGAAACCAGAATGTGCCTCTATGGGAACCCAACCTAAGAATGGAATGCACAGAATTTTATTCTTGGTATCTTCATTACCAAAGTTCAGTGTATGTTTTCCATTCTCTTCGCTTCTAGGATTAGCACACTCAGGAAACAGGTGGCGCCCTCTCCTCCTGATGACCTCAAAACATAAGCTCTCTGGGATATAAGGCTGAGAAATATTCCCAGCTGCTTCTGTGGAATGGACTCCTGGGTTGTCACATGGCACAGGAGGGACATCTTTAGACAGTTCATGTCCCACTTTTCTTTATTGAGACATGTTTCGTTCAGCATGCTTTCAGGAATAAATTGGTACCTGGAAGTGGAGGATAACCATTGTTCTGCACTAGCTCCCAGGTTACTATGGGCCAACTGGAAAATTAACACTTGGGTTAAGGTTGGAGGAGCCAAGTCAACCTCCAGCATCATTTAGATCTTTTAATTCTGAACAGCAAGCAGGTAGGCTGCCAACTTAGAGAACGGAGCCTTGCCATGGCATACGGCCCTGCTTTCTGTGTCTGCTTACAATGGAGAAATGCAGCCAAGCAACATTTGGTTGCCGTGCTCCTGGAGTTGTTTCTGTGTTCACACGGCAACGTGGAAGAACAGTGTGATCAACATAGACTGCTTTATTCACGCACTGTCACGGCGTGTGAAGATGTTTGTCACGTCAGCCTGGTCGCTTGGAAATGAGCGAGGAATCCAGGGGGATACTGGATACTCATTTGCAGTTGGGAAGGCTCTATCAGGAACTTGCTCCACATGTTTTGGGGTGTCCGGAGCAATTATTATTTCTACACTACAGAAGTAATGTTGGGTCCTTCTCAGAGTGTTATATCTTCAACAATGTTGATAAATCTCATTATCACTGTTGTTAATTTTGATCCTTTGGTTAAGGTGGTGTTACTATTGCAAAGTTACCATTTTTCTTACTTAGAGTTACCATTTTTCTTACTTAGCTAGTATTTGTGTGAGGTAGTTCAGGATGGTGCACAGACCCCCATTCTCATTGTACAGTTGACCACTTGTTTTAGCCTCTGTCCATGACCCTTTGCCTGCAATGGTTATTGTGATTTTTCTACTTCTGTCATTCCTTCTGCATTTTTATCGGCTGGGTTTCTACTGTAAAGAAGAGCTGCCTCTTCTCTGCCATTCACTTCTTTATTCAGTTAATTATCTATATCAGTATGGGCTCATGGGTATTACATTTTTCATGGGTAGCATCTATTCCCAACATTATCCATTTTTATTGCTCCAGTTGTCCCAGATTTGGCCACTGGGAGCTCTTCCAATCTCCCAATATGTCCTTCCTGTTAAAAAGAAGGTAGACACCTTGATTCACCTGCTTCTATTCCTGGTGGTTATTCCAGCATTGGGACCATGGAAGTGGGCATCTCTGCAGCCATGTTCTTGGGGCCACCTGCACCCAGGAAGGCTGTCCCTGCAATGATGAATGCTTTCAGACATCCTTTGAACAATTCCTCAGGTGACTGTGTTCTCTGTTTCTGTTGTTTCTGTCCTTAGCCATTCATTTTCACTACCCTCAGCCTCCCGGCCATGGGTCCCAATCGTCTTTCTGATTTTATACATAACTGCTGGGTGAAGGTGAAGGTATGAGAGTGAGGGATCCCTGTTCTTCCAGCTCACAGGTGGGTGGCAGAATGTGTTTGATCACTCACTACCTTCTGCGGTAGGTTGTGTTGGATCACACCGAGGTCACTAAATGGGTGAGATGTCATCCTTCCTTTCTAGGATGACTCCAGGAGGATTCTTTCTCATTCCTGCCATTCCTGTAATAGGGGCCGTGCAATATGAGATGCGTGATACACATCTGTAAACAACACATCGCCTAGAGAGTTGCACTCCAGCACGGCAAACAGGAACCACTTCCTCAGATCTAGTAAGAGTAGAGATAATAGACCACTTCACAAATATGAAGCCCATGGAGAATTGCAAAAGGCTTTACACGTGGGTTCCAGCACCAGCTTTCTGCAATATTGAACAAGATATGGATTCTTTACTGAAGAGTCGTGTCAACGGCACAGAGGCACGTGGTGGTTAGTAGACCTTGGAACAGGATAAAAGTAATCCCTCACCTGTGACAGGTGTGGATTGGAACATGTCAAAGGGTGTGGTTTTAACCCGAGAGATCACATTATGGGAAATATTGGCAAATGATATACCTTCGTAAGCATGGAGTGATTTTTTGCTTCTGTAATTTCCTACATATCCCTTGCCAAGACAGGGATAATTATATATAATGTAATGTAATATAATATAATATAAAGTAATATAATATATAATATGCATATTATATGTTATAATTATATACAATTAATTATACCATATATCACATAACTATAATAATATTACATAACAACTATTATAAAATCATAGCATATTATACATTACTATAATTATATATTATATTATAAATATTATAATTGTAATTATTATATAATACATAAAATATATAATATATAAACTAAAATTTTATTTATATAATTAATTTAATAATATAATTGTGTTATATACTTAAAATTATTATAGTAGTTTATTTACTTATAATGAGTTAAATTAATATAATTAAAATTATTATAATAGATAATTATTAATTAGGGTTGGGAACTCATTAGCTAAATCAAAACCATGGAAAAGTTCACAATTCAGTTCCTACAAGGGTTGGGAAAAATTATTAAGATAATTAATAATTAGGGTGCCTGGGTGGCTCAGTTGGTTAAGCGACTGCTTTCGGCTCAGGTCATGATCCTGGAATCCCGGGATCGAGTCCCACATCGGGCTCCCTGCTCAGCAGGGGGTCTGCTTCTCCCTCTTCCCTCTTCCCTCTCGTGCTCTCTGTCTCTCATTCTCTCTCTCTCAAATAAATAAATAAAATCTTTAAAAAAAAGATAATTAATAATTATTTATATAAAATAAGACACATCATATATTATAATGTGTATATATAACAAATAATACACTTTTCATAATTATATAACAACATATTTATGACTATTATAGTATAATTATTATAATACAATTATATTAATACATAAAATTTGTATTATGGTGTTTATAATATATGATAATATATGATATACAGTAAAACATGTTGTAACAATTGCTAATATTATACATATATATAAATTATTAGGGTTTTCCAAAGAAACAGAACTAATTGCAGATACACGTGATTATGGAGGCTGAGAAGTCCCAAGATCTGCCATCTAGAAGGTGGACTCCCAGAAAAGCTGGTGATACACTGTAGTCTGAGTCTAAAGGCCTGAGAACCAGGGGAATCGATGGTGTGAATTTCAGTCCAAAGGCAGGAGAAGATGAGATGACATATTACAGCTCACACACAGTGAGACAGAAATAAAAGAGGCATATTCTTGCTTCCTCTACCTTTTTGTGCTACTCACGCCCTCAACTGATTAGATGAGGCCCACCCACACCGGGGAGGGCAATTTACTTTACTCAATCTGCCCATCCAATGCTAATCTTATCCAGAAACATGCAGAAATAATTTTTAATCGGGGCATACCATGGCCCACACACAGAATTGACCATCACACACACACATGATCAGACAACCTCGAGCATTTGCTCTCAGGAAGATATCAGGGTAACTTTTTGAGACCAGGTTATGTTGCTTACTTAATACAGTGGGTATCCCCATCATAAGACTCCTGATTATGTGTAGACAAATCCAGAAAGGGTGGTTGAGAGCCAGGAACTCATTAGCTAAATCAAAACCATGGAAAAGTTCACAATTCAGTTCCTACAAGGGTTGGGAAAGTTTGCAGATTTGGGGACTAGAGAACCAGTATTCTGGCTCTGTTTTTGGAGTCCTCACACTTTGGTAGCTGCTACAAGGTACAAAGCACATTCATACCCACTAGTTTGTGGAAGTCCCAGCAATGGAGTGTTTTTGGCAGATCAGTATCTTCATTTTCAGGATGCTGGGGTTAAATGCCAAATGTCTATTAATTGTGGAAGCTTACACTACTCTTAAATTAGGAAGCCTGGTTTCAAGTTTTTTTTTTTTTTTTTAAGATCTTATTTATGTATTTGAGAAAAAGAGCACAAGAAGGTGGAGCTACAGAGGGAGAGGGAGAAGCAGACTCCCCGCTGAGCAGGGAGCCTGATGTGGGACTTGATCCCAGGACCCTGAGATCATGACCTGACCCAAAGGTAGACGCTTAACCGACCGAGCCATTCAGGTGCCCCACTGGTTTTCAGTATTTTTGAAGACACTCTAAAAGTCTTTGTTTGAAGGGAAAATATACTTTAGAGTGAGGACAGATTTTGTTGTTTTGTTTTTTTATTTCTTATTTATTTTTTTTTCAGATTTTGTTTGTTTAATTACATCAGTGGTTGGTGTGATTAATCAAGATTTTAGTATCAGATTCTCAAGGTCCTGACGTAACTAAATGAGCCAGCAGTGCTCAAGGACGTAACATCTTAACATTGAAAGGGATTAGTGGTGTATGATGCTTTTTGTTTTGTTTCCACGAGAATGAAAATAAATGACAGGAGTGAATTCTCAGGAATGTGAGTATTTGGGAAACAAAATGCGTTAATGAGGCTCCACTGGTTTTTGTTTGTTTGTTTGTTTTTTATTGACAGTTCCCTGAATTAACTCTTCAAGATATGTTTGCTAGGAAGCTTTTACCCTGTGCACAATACTTAAGGAATCACATTGGGGTTAGGTAGTGGAACAAATTGAAGTACATAACAATACTCAGGTTAACGTCCTGTAAAATCTTGCAGGGAAACCATTGCCAACACAGGACTATAATTCTGAAAATAACACTCCTGTACAACATTTGTCACTGGTTGCATGTATGCTAACTCATTCACTTAAGATAACACCCCTGCACGAGGACTGGGCTGTCCATTGCCTTTACCAAGGAATAGATCATGGTGCCTCCTACTGCAGACCTGGAAATGCCATGCCTCTGATCCTCCTTGTGGAGGACCTTACTGTCCAGGATCGGTGTCAGCTGCAGAGTTACGTTCCCCGAGGTCCTGTCCTTCCTGCAGGCAGCGGGTGTCCTGCGATGGAATCTGCACTAAGGATTGGCCATTTGGGCTCAACTCAGGTGGGCAGAGCTGGTGTCAGAGCTCAGGTGGGCGAGGATGTGGTGGATCTGCTTTGCAGTCTGATGTTGTCTCTGCCCATCTGTGCTTTCCTTCTCGAGCACTGATGTCTCGGAAACATCTCGTACCCCCAAATCCGTGTCAGCATCCACTCCTGGAGAAGCCCACCTGTGGGAATGGGTACCTGGAGAGGTTTGAGATACGGAGACCACACGGGCTTAGAAGGTGGATCGGTTGCCACCTGCTGGGGGTGAGGTGTCCGTCAGTACCGTGGGTGGCGTATGGGCAGTGCCCGGGGCAAAGGGATGATCCACATGTGAGAAGGCTTGCTGGCGGTGAGTCCTGATGGTGTGCGGGCAGAAGGGGGTGCTACACAGCAGAGATCCACGTGGTGTTTAGGGGAGGAAATAGTAGCTATGGAGGAACGGCCTCTCGGGGATGTTGCTGAGCAGCCTTGTTCCCGCACCACGAGGAATCAACGAGATCACACCCCACCAGCTGGAAGCCAAGTCTGAAAGTCAGAGATGCTGTGTGTTGGCCAGCTCTATGAGAAGGCAGAGAAGGCCAGTTGGCCTTCTCTATGAGAAGGCAGAGAAGCCAGGAACAATCGCAGGCCCAGGCGTCCAACTGGTCGACCGTCAAAGAGAGTCAGATGCTCAGTTAAGGTCACAGCTGTAAAACCAGGTCCACAGTGCTGGTTGCAAAAATCTGGGACCCTGACCCATGAGCCAGAGGCATTGGGGAGTAGCTGGAGGTAGGCTCTGGGCAATTTGAGACCGGTTGTCTTCCCATTGTGCAAGTCTGGGCACTTAACACCAGGATACGTTTCCTCAAAGCCGAGTAAGAAAAGGGGTAGGGTGGGGCGGCTGAACTACATTTTGCAAGATGGGCTTTGGTGATGACTTGTTTTTTAAGAACTGCCCTCGCATGGCTTACAGTTCCAGTTTCAAGAGATAACTGGAAGGAGGGGGTGCTCCTGGGTGGCTCCGTCAGTTAAGCATCTGCCTTCGGCTCAGGTCATGATCCCAGGGTCCTGGGATTGAGCTCTGAGTCTGGGCTCCTTGCTCAGCAGGGAACCCTGTTTCTCCGTCTCCTTCCGCAGCTCCCCCTGCTTATGCTCTGTCTGTCTCTGTCAAATAAGTAAGTAAAATCTTAAAAAAAAAAAAGAGAGATAATTGCAGGGGGCATAGTTTGATTTTGACACACATCTCCATCTAGATAAGAGGCTGTAACTACCCTAAATTATCATTTAGTGATGTAAATACACCCCGCGACCAAGTGACAGTTTATTATATATCAAACCAATGGAAATTGGGGATCACGGGTCGTGGAACTCATGATCTGGTGGAATATCCCAGAAGAAGAAGGCCCTGCCCAGTGTTCCAATATGGGCTCCTATTGGTTGACATGGAGGAGACATGGAGGAGGGTATGGAGGACATACCCTGCTGCCTGTTGTGTATGTTGGCGAGGTCTGTAGGATGGCAAATTCACCTGCCTCCTTCCAGGAGCCTGTGAGGCACCGACGATGATGGGTGGACATGTATTTCTCAGACCTGGGGAGGAAGGCTCAGCTGACCCCTGTGGCTGTAGCAGGTGTTTCTCCCAAGACTGATTGCACACGGCATCAAAGGGGGGAGGGACAAGGAAAGAGGGTGGTTCCTTCACGACGACTTTGGTCATGTCATTCGTCATGTCTGTTATGAAGATGTGGGATTCCATTTTTTTACCCCCAACCAAGCGATGGGAGAGGTGCATTCCCTCCATCGATCACCCTTCCTGTTCATCCTGTTCTTCTTCTAGGAGGAATTTGTCTTAAACCTTTATTCTCCATTATCCATACTGTTCGCCGGGTTATTGATGGCCGCCGAGACCATTAGGCACAAATGACATCTATTGGAGGCTGTCACATACACTGGGCTGTTTTTCTGCCTCGCTTGTTCTGTGAGGCACTGCTCCGTAGATTAATGGATCCAAACCCTCATTTCAATTATTTTTATTATGCCTGGCTACTGCTTTCTCCTATTAAAAATGAGAGTGTACAGTTCATTTAAGGGTTCAATATTCCTGTTAAGCAGTAATTCACGTTGCTTTCTCCATTACCACGCCACTGACTCTTGGGATTTGTTTGATTTATGGAAGCAGTTGCTGCTGGAAGTTTGCCTTTGTCCACTGAACACTGCATCCCGGGAACTTTCCCTCGAAATGCTTAATAATTACGAATGAAGTTCTCTACAGTTTTGTTCAGGTCCGTGCACTGTGATTATCAGAGGGAACTCGAGACAGAACTGTAAATGTTAATGCATTTCCAGAGGAAGGGGTAGTGTTTTGCTTGCCCTAGTACCAATAGGAGTGAATTCTGTGTGTGCAAATAATGGAAAACCTATAGAAATAGCCTCTAGTCACTGACATTGCTTCTATGTGTTTGGACAGTCAGTTGAGATCTGTTTTTCTGATAATTTGGGGATGTTTTTACTCCCCATACCTCGTTGGAAATTTTTGAACCATGGAGTGTCATTCCCCAAATATTCATGGAGTCATGCATAGGAGAGTCACATTGGTGTGTATTGGTTTCCTAAGCTATGTAACAAATTGTCATAAACGTAGCATCTTTTTTATTTTATTTTATTTTTTTTTTAAGATTTTATTTATTTATTTGACAGAGAGAGACAGCGAGAGAGGGAACACAAGCAGGGGGAGTGGGAGAGGGAGAAGCAGGCTCCTGGCTGAGCAGGGAGCCCGATGTGGGGCTCGATCCCAGGACCCTGGGATCATGACCTGAGCCGAAGGCAGACGCTTAACCGACTGAGCCACCCAGGCGCCCCGTAGCATCTTTTTTAAAGATTTTATTTATTTGAGAGAGAGAGAGGGAAAACACAGAGGGAGAGTGAGAGGGAAAAGCAGATGCCCCACTGAGCAGGGAACCCGATGCAGGGCTCGATCCCAGGACCCTGAGATCATGACCTGAGCCGAAGACAGATGCTTAACCGACTGAGCCACCCAAGCTCCCCACAGATGTAGCATCTTAAAGCAACTTCCATGTATTGGGCTCAGAGTCCTGTGGGTCAGAAGTCCAGTAGGGCTTGGCTAGGGTCCCCTGCTCATGGTTTCACAAGGTTGAAATCAAGGCGTTGGCTAGACTGAGTTCTTACCCAGAGGCTCTGGGGAAATGCACTTGCCTCCAAGCTCATCCTTACTGTTGGCAGAACGGAATTCCTTACAGTTGTAGGATTTAGCTCCCTATTTTTTGCTTTCTGACTATCATCTGGGAACCTCCCACAGCTTCTAGAGGAGGTCCATATTTCTTCTCATGCAATCTCCTCCACATTCAAGCCAGCACATCGAATACTGGTCATCCTTCAGGTGTCTGGCTTTCTCTTCCGCCAACAGCCAGAGAAAACTCCCTGCCCTTAATGGCTCATGTGGTTGGGTTAGTGCTACTTCATAATGTCTCCATCTTAGTCAACAGATTGGGACTGATTATATCCGCAAAATCCCTTCAGAGTGGACCCTGGATAAGTTTTTGCTTGAGTACCTTGTGGAAGTTGTGCATATACTAGGGGAGGGCCATCTGAGAATCTGTCTTACCTAATGTCACATTCTTGGGCCTCCCCAAGTGGAATTATCCAATAATCGAAGGGCTTGCCAAGTCCCAAGGTTTAGTTGTGTTGTTTCCAGGTATCTAGTGAAAGCAGAAAAGGAGAGAATCCATTGTTCATTGCTGCAGATGCCTAGTAACTGGACTGTGGATTTGACCATAGCTATAGAGCTGCAGAAAGTTTAAGTTTAAACAAGAAAAAAACATGTCCCAGGATGATGCATATCTTGCTCCTCTCCATCACGTGAAAGAACTTGGCTTAACTGTATAAAATAATCCTTGGGCTACAAGAAGTCATGACCTATACAACATAAGTAGTGTTTCTTTGTTAATAAACATTTTTTACTATATTTCATTATTTTTAATTAATAAGATTTAATACCATCATTTATTTTATTTTGCTTTTTATTTCTTTAATTTAAATTCAATTAATTAACATATAATGTATTATTAGTTTCAGAGGTAGAGGTCAGTGATTCATCAGTCTTATATAACACCCAGTGTTCATTACATCACATGCCCTCCTTAATATCCAACACCCAGTTGCCCCATATTTATTTTATCTTATTAATAAAACATTTGTGGCTAGATCATGGCAATCTTCTAAATTAACTTACTCCCTTGACTGTCCAGTTTCTTCTTGCATCCATTCAAAGACAGAAATTTGGAGTGGCAGCAACATGACTGAGCTCATTTGGAACTCAAAATATGCTTCAGGAGTCTTATTTCCATGCTCTAAGATTTGGATGGATGGAAGTGCTCCATGGTAAATTACTATGATAGATAATCTATTACTAACTATCCTTTTAAGCACATGAATTATACATCAGGAACATACCCTCCCTGTGCCCATTATCATGGTTCATTAGTAGAATTCCATTCTCTAACAGAAATGCAATCATTCCCATTTCACAAAGGAGGAAGTAACAGTCCAGAGAGAGCCAGGTTTATCTAGCTTCCTCATTCTAAATTCTTCCCCAATAAGAGAACTCTCACTGCAATAAAAATGTACCAAAATATATTTAAAAATGAAAAGTTACCTCTCTCCAATGGGAATGCGGATTCTGAGTTAGGGTTTCTCAACATCAGCACTACTGATATTTTAGGGCAGATCACTCTTTCTTGTGTGAGACTATAGGGTGCATTGTTGGATGCTTACCAGCATCCTTGGTCTCTTTTTGTAGATGCCATCACCAAATCCCAATTCTTTTGTCTTGGTGACAATATTTTTTTTTATTTAAAGTTACATTAAAAAAAATAAAATTACATTTAATCCAACCCCTCAACTGTGACAACCAAAAATGTCTCTGGATATTGCCAAATGTCGTGTGGGGAGTTAGATCATCCCTGTTGAAAACCACTGCTCTGGATCATCGATCTAAATCTTGGAATTCTTTGAAAAGTTGCTCTTTGCGATACCTACATACCTCCCAAGAGCAAGACGAGGGGCTCTCAAAACACCAGATCAATATGGCGTCCAAGCTAAGGAGTCAGCCAAAAAAAAAAATCACACAAAGATAAAGACCCAGCAAATCTCTTCCGATGACACCCACGGACCTCTTTAGAGATTAGAAACATCTCTAATTCTGTAACAGCCTCCAGCACTGATACAGCTCCGCCTTCCGAGGACAGCGTCTCTGCTTCACACAGGTGCTGTGTCCTAGGGGTCCTCAGTTTCTCCAGGAAAATGGCCTCACCATTGGGGGAATCCCCCAAAATTCCACAAATGACACGTTTTGTCTCATTAAAAGGCCACAAGGAGATACCTGATGCTGGAAACCCACGCTAGATGACCACGTCCTTCCCCCGAAAGATGTAAGCATCTTTAATTAACTCATTAATTTAATTAACAATTATTTTATGTATTATTATATAGTATGATTTAATTAATATTTAATACTTAATGTTTCATATTTGATGAATTAACATATTAATTAAATTATTAATTAAATAGAAGAAAAGATATCAAGCACTGCTAAATAGGGCTTTGAAATCAACCATAGGTACCACTCCCAGTGAGGCAGGGTCCTTAATTCTACAGGAGGTTTGAGCTTCACACAATCATTCCTTGCTTTTGCTACTTACCTGGCTGGTGAGCTCTGGAGGGCGGAGAGCCCATGGAATAGGTGGGTGTCACACCTGGGCCGGGTGCCCCGTATGTGGCCCATTGAAGGAAGTGATAACACTGTGGACCTCACAGAGATGACAGAGAAATCCTTTCGATTTCTGCACTGTGCCGAGTCCTTCCTTATTTCTTTGGGCTATGTTTAATTCCATCTTCTTTGAGATCCTGTTTACCCTCATTCACGATGCATGTCTGAAATCATTTGGAGATGCCCAAAGTTTCTTGTGGAATTTGGCCACACGTTCGAGAGACTGCAAGTCTCTTACAAACAAGTCCTTTGCCATGAAAATATTTCCACAGTGTCAATGAATACGCAGAGGGCGTTGTAATTAATAATCCATTAGAGGGCAATCGTGGGACACAGCTGGAGGTCTGAAGCAGGACGGGAGCTGCTATTTATTTTGAATGTAATATGTTGATGGCGTCTCCCTGTTTCTTGGTAAATTATGCTTGAAACAGGATTGCAAATATTCTGTTACTGATGAAGGACTGTGGAAGCCATAAATTTCCAGGAGGTTTGGCTAATCTTATTTTGGCTTCTTGAAATATTTTTTTTGCGGGGTTGAGTGATGGAGGGTATTATATTTCACAGCCATGTTGCACTAGATTTAGGTTTTTGGTAAGCCATAAAAATAGAGGAAATTATTATTGTATCATGCAGATATTCCCCTCAATTCATTCAACCATCGACCAATGAAATGTTCTTGAGTTGCGGCATGAAAGCTTATCAGTATCAGTGACAAGAGTTGAAGGGAAGTCTGAAAAATTGGCTAATAAAAATCATACAAAACAGATAAAATCTGTTTTCTCTTCGGTTGGTCCTTCTTTCTTTCCTTCCCTCCTTCTTTCCTTCCTTCCTTCCTACCATCTTTCCATTCTCCATTTTGTCTTTCCAACATCCACTATATGTTTGACCAGTGCTTGGCACCAGGGACAAGATGACATGAATAAAACCATTTTTAGCATTCTCAAAAACATGCAAATGCATTCTGAGACTACAGGTATAGATAGGACCTTTATTTTAGTAGCCTAATTTTACTATTAATTAATCCAGTTTATTATATTTCATTTGAAAATTTGATTTAAAAAATATGCTGAATATCATCATCCTGATTGGAAAAAAAAAGTGCCCTCAAAATGGACAAATGGCTTTAGCATTAAATTAATTCCTACTCATCAACTTCATCTATGTTCTTATCAAATATAATCTACACTCTCTGTGTAAGGGGGTCCAACAATTTGTGTTATCATTTAATTCAGATTTCTTCATCTTGCCTATGAGGATATTATCAGAAACCTCGACCAATACCTGAAACAAATCTATACACCTAATGCCTTTATCCATAATGTATGACTTGTCCATTGAAAATTTAGTTGGTACCTACTGATGTATAGGACAATTATTATCTAACCACTTCAAGTCAATGGTTCACCCTAAACTATTCCACTGGGATCAAAACCACGAAATAGTAGGAATACAAATGAGTATATTTGATTTTGTCTCCCCAGATATTTTGAAGTTTAAAGGGTGAACTTGTGATTTTATAAAATTTTACACTATCTCTGAAAAAGTCCTTCCTACATTAGTTCATTGAGCCATTAAAAAAAAAATCAGTAATGAATCACTGAATTTTACCCCTGACATGAATATTACACTATATGTTAACTAAACTGAATTTAAATTAAAAAATATTTAAAAATTGGTAACATCTTAGTGCTTTATCAAATTGTATGGGTATTTTTGTGAATATTTAATTTCACTGCACAGGTGGAATAAAGTAGAGACTGTTGTCCTTGGGATGCCTTTCTGGGTTGGAGATTCATTGATCAGTAGGCATTCTGTGTGGTTTCCTATATGTACATTGCTGCACAATTAAGACAGAAACTCTTGGGTGAGTTTAAAGTGGTCCTTTGGCACTTATACTCCAAGTTCATCTTGAACATTTACCTAGGGTTCAAGGTCAAAAGATGACCTCATTGGCCTCCAGTGGCTTCCATGTATCAGGAGCTCCTGGGCATCTGAGCAGTGGTTGGAGTTGAAGTTAAGGGTGGGCAGATGGTCCATGATGGGAGCTTCATGGAGTTTTTCAGAACACACACGGGAGCCAGGAGGTGGGATGGGGGTAAGTTGGGTATCTACATAGCCACTGATGGACTGGGAGTCGCTGCATTGACCTTCCCATAGTTGGAGATTTCTTCCCTGCAGAATGCAACATGAGCAATGGGGCTTCAAATGTGATACACAGTCAAGTCATGCCCTGAACTAACTGGGTGGGTTCTGGGTAATGTAGCAGATAATTTGGGCAAGTTGGATCGTTTGATCCTGATACCTTTTTTTGGGCTGATGGAAAGCTGGAAGGGTCAACTTGGCTTTGCTGTCTATGTGGCTTTTAGCTTCTGGGATCTCCCTCTGCACTCTGGGCCAGCCACCCATCCTAAGGACTTCCTCCTGTATCTTGTCAAATTTTAGCTCTGCTGGGGGGTTGCCCAGTAAGCAATGATGGTATTTGGTTGGGCTGAGCCTCCTTCACGGTTGTGTGAACCCCAAATACACCTGTCCCCTTCCCTTAGCTTTCACTGTGATGTTGGCTTCCTTCTTGCCTTTGGGGCTTAACAGATCCTTCCTTTCGTTGAGTTCGTTTCCCATCTGAGTCAGGAATTTCTTTCTGTGCACCACATTTGGGCATTTCCTTCAACTTCTCTCATTCTATTTTCTCTTCAAGCCTGGCTACTGCCCGGTCTTTTATTTAAAAAAATAAAAATTGCAACTTTCATTCATCAAGGGTTACTATCAAATTGCAATATAGAAACACACAGAAAGGCTAATAAATGTATTATCTTTATTATGTATATGGTATATAGGAAATATATAGGATATATTTAGGATTACACATGATAGGATACATATATGATATAGGATATATATATATGTATGTATATATATATGACATGATATCGTATATACATATCCTAAATATCTATGCATAGAGAAGTAAGTATAATGGACATCCTTACAGTTACCTGTCATTAGCTATAATGATGCATCTTAAAATTTTGCTTTGTTTTCATGATTTTTATTTTTATTTTATTTTATTTTTTAAGATTTTATTTATTTATTTGAGAGAGAGAGAGAAATAGATAGTGACAGAGAGCATGAGTGGGGAGGAGAGGGAGAAGCAGGATCCCTGCTGAGCAGGAAGCCGAATCAGGGCTCTATCCCAGGACTAGATCATGATCTGAGCCCAAGGCAGACACTTAACCAACTGAGCCACCCAGGAGCCCCATGAGTTATTTATTTATTTATTTGTTTGTTTGTTTATTTATTTATTTATTTTATTTTTAATTTTTTTAAAGATTTTATTTATTTATTTGACAGAGAGATAGACAGAAGAGCACAAGCAGAGGGAGTGGCAGAGGGAGAGGGAGAAGCAGGCTCTGCACTGAGCAGGGAACCCGATGTGGGACTCAATCCCAGGACCCTGAGATCATGACCTGAGCCGAAGGCAGACGCTTAACCATCTGAGCCACCCAGGCGCCCCCCATGAGTTTTTTTAAAAAGGCATAAAATGTTAAAGAACCAAGAGCTCTGTGCACTGTATTTCTTGTACTTCATCTCAATTCCATCCTTTTTCAGAAGGACGGTGTTGATGTTTACCATTCTCAGATTTTAAATATTTACTTACAGACGGATGCATTCATAAACAACAATGGATTTAATTTTTTTCATGTGGTAAGCTTTATACCAGTTGCATCCCAGCACCCGTAGCATTTAATAATTGGGGTGCTTTTTGTACTCAAATTTATAATTTGATGTTTATGCATATGCCTCTCCTGTTACTGCTTTCTGGCATGCTGTTACATTAATGCTTCCTCATTATTTTATCCCTCATTTGGGTGAACATTTATGGTTTTGTTGTTGTTGCTGTCTTCCAGTTTGGTCATGACAAACATAAAGATGTAATTAATGTAAGGATCGAGACAAGGTCATCCTGGATCAGGGTGGCTCTAAATCCAATGACAGGTGTCCTTGTAAAGGACAGAAGAAGAGACACGGATGAAAAGAAGAAGCCACGTGAAGACGGAGGCAGAGACGGGAAGGACGTGGCCATGAACCCAGGGACGCCTGGAGCCCCAGAAGATGGAAGAGGCAGGAAGGACCCTCCCCTGGAGCCTCGGGAGGGAACACAGCCCTGCCCCGCCTGGATCTCAGCAGCCCTGCCCCGCCTGGATCTCAGACTTCTGGTCTCCAGAGCTGGCGGAGGATGAATTGCTATGGTTTTAAGCTACCTGCTCTGTGGTGCTTTGCTCTAATCACGGGGCCCTAATCCTCGACAAGATTTATTTTTTCATCTACGTGACAGAGATAGTCTTATCTTATTTGGTACAAAGCCCTGTGGAAGGATTTGGTTAATGAATGGTTACCTGCCTTAAGCTTCTGGCAGTCATGTGAGCCTAAAAGGAGAGTTTGGAAAGCATTTGGAAATTGCATTCTGCACCTGTGAGTGTCAATGTTTCCGCCCACAGGTACATGGAAGGTTTTCGCAAACTCTTGGGTATCATATTTGGGCAATCAAAATAAATCATAGATAGGGATCAACATTAATTTTCTTTGAAATCTCTGACAAAGGCAAATGTATATATTAATATACACTTTTAATGTATATTAATTATATATAATATGTAAATTTATAAATAATATGTAATTTTAATATATTATTATCTAATATATAAATATTTAAGTAATAGATAATTTAAATTAATACATAACATATTATATATAAAGATATAAACAATACATACTTTTATAAATAATATATAATAATACATAACATAAAATATAATTTCAATTAATATTACGTATTAATTAATACAGTCATTAAAATTTCTCTTTCTATGCATCTTTTTATGTAAATTGAGAAAGAAATTATGATTATAAACACTTAACATATAGATCAAGACTAGCGTACTCACTACCTCCTTGGATTCATTCCAGTGAATGATTTAAAAATATTATTCATTTCCTCGTAGAAAAGAGAGCAGAATGGTGGTTGCCAGGGGCTGGGGGTGGAGGAAACAGGCGACATTGGTCAAAGGGCACAGAATCCCAGTTGTAAGAGGAGTAAGTTCCAGGATCTAAGGCACAGCATTAGGGGAATATAATATGGTGGCTGTTGTTAGCAACACTGTGTGTGTATTTGAAAGCTCCTAGGAGACTAGATCTGAAATGTTCTCACCGCACACACACAAAGGGAGCTATCCGGGATGATGGAGGTGTTCGCCTCATGGTGCTGATCATTTTGCAACATCTGCCTTGTGTCAAATCACCAGCATTGTTCACCTTGGATGTCTCCAACGTTATATGCCAATTACAGCTCCATAAAGCTAGGAAAAAATATGCCTCCTTTCATTCTTTTGAAATTCCTGGGTTGGGAGTTCATTTTACAGTGTGCATCATGTATTTGGAGAACGTTTTACGATGTTCATTTTACAATGTGCACACGTGTTATTCTATAGGTAGAATAAAAGTCAAATATCGGGGCATATGCTCCAAAGTGGGTAGTTTGTGATCCAAAGGTTTCGAGGCCACCGGTGTAGATGAACATGAAGCCCAGAGGGATGACCATCTCTCTGCTGACCATCCTGTCTCTTCTCTGGGGAGCCTGAACTCCTGCCTTCTCGGATTAAAGACAGCCCGGTTTAAATAAAGAGGGTCACGGGGCGACCCCCTCTAATATTTTTATCCTTAGGAAATTCGCTGCTCAGTTACTCGAACGGCATCCTGAAGGGCGAAGAATCAAAATGACCAGGCCTTTGAAATCATCACTCCGAGAAAGGTCAGAGCAAACAATTCTCCGTGAAAAACAATTTGCATAGCAAATGATGCATTAAATGATGATCCCAGTTTTCCGTGGCCTTAATTATAATGGGAGTAAGAATCGAGTCCACAAGTTTGGCTGGTAATGCGACTGGGAACACAGCAGAGTCATAGACGAAAACACACAAACTCGTGTAAGTGTATTTATCCCTTACACTTAAGGAAGGAACAATCCTGCTACATTCGTGTTGAGACCTATTTAAACTCACAGAATCTACAGGCTATAAATAACACCCAAGTGACATTGCATAACTCATCCAATTTTGGAAATCTCTGGCTTTGCTGTTTCCATTTTTCACGGTGTGGTCTGCAAGCCTGATGGCTTTTAAGTATTTCCACGTTTTTGGAAGAGAATTATTGAATTCGGGTTGGCAAATGGGACAGAAGTTGCTGACGGGATTTATGGACTGGTGTGTGTCTCAAACAATGTTTCCTAAACTTTTTAACTGTCGCTCTTCCAAGGAGGCATTTTTAGACTTTTTTTTTTTTTGCTATGATATGGATGTATGAATCCTGATTGCTATGATAAGAAATAATGTGCTTTGTACCATTTTATCTTGAGTTTCTTTACGTGGGATTTTGATCCTTGCAGTGTAGACAAACACAATCAAATGTATAAAAACTCATCGGGAAAAATGGAACAATAGGTGAGCACGAGATTTTTTTTTAAATCATTTCTGTGTAAAGGAGACAGGGAGATGTAGTGGGAAAACGTGGAACTTGGTTGATATGGGTATTCATTAAAGATGAGAAGCAATTAATAAACTCTGGATGTTTTGGTAGATCATGTGCATCTCCTAGTTTGCTCATGTGCAAAATATATAGTCGGACCAAATTTATTTCGATGTTCTGATTTTGTGAAGTCCCATACTGTGACATGTAGTCATTTTACAGAGTGGTATTGTATGACATGATTCCATTATTTAACACTTGTCAAAAGCCCGTATTGCTCTGTCATATTAAAAAATGCATCGAAAAAAATAAAAATAAAAAAATGCATTAAAATAATGAAATGTAGGGATTCGACGGTATTTCAGGATTCGGGGGCTCAAATGCTTATAGATGCCAGGCAGATAATAAAGATGTCTTGAATTTAAAAAGAAACATTGATGGTCGCCACCAGGACAGGGGTTTGCTTCGTCTGACGAGCAGCCATGTCGGAAGAGGACAATGGGGAACAGAGGGACACGTGGTCCACATCCCACACGAGGCACCCAGCTTTGCAAACCCTACTCCGTCGTGCACCGTGACTGGATTCTGGGCAAGTCTCACGCTCAAGAGTAGGCACTAGAACCTCAAGAATTGGCCTTTGCTCTTTGGGGTTACAGGGTTCCTAGGAGCAAGCGGGTGAGTCTGGAGTATTGTAGACGGCAGGACTCCGCAAGCATGGGATCATCTCAGAAAGGTGGTGAGGAGTGCAACTTTTGACAATTTCAATCAGCAGCCAGAGCAGTGGTGTTCGGGATGGGGTGTTGAGGTCATCTCTCAGGCTGAGTGGGGCGGAGCATTGTGTTATTGATCCCGACCCAAGGTGGCAGGCTCTGACCCCTCCTGGGGGTAACCGGAAGGCAGGGAAGAGGCTGCATGCAGTGGGGAGAGCCTCTCTCTTGCTGTGCTTACCTATGGGCTTGCAAGCCAAACTGAGCAATCCCTCCCGCCCTCCGTCTCTCTACATCCTTTCCATCTGGCTTCGAGCGGCATCGCAGATATGGTTCCTACGTCCAGGATTGAGGATCCGGCGGAGTCCTATTACGAGCCATGATCTCCTAACTGACCTTTGGGAGGGCAGGGCAAGCCTGTGGGATGGGAAGAGGTCAGACGTGGGGCAACAGTGGGTTGTATTCTTGACGGGCGCTGGACTGAGCAAGACGAAGTCTTACCTCCGATGCCCCACATCTGGTATCTTGCAATTACCTGGAAGCAAACGCTGAATTTTCCTCCCTGCTGAGAAGCAAAAGGCCAGTGTCCTGAATAAGGAAAGGGAATGAAGGGTGGGAACAGCGCGTGGGGTGAGCTTTGATAGATGTATGAGATGGAACACGGTGGTTGCTCCCAAGTGAGCCTAGCCAGCTAACTCACCTGCTGGGCACGGAGAGTTTGCCTGCTATTTGCAAAGGAGGTCTCCAATCCTGTGGGGTTACCTTGTCAGGGGGCATTAAGATAGAGCAGAGCTCCGGACAGGGAACAACGATAAATTATTCATCCCCATGATGGCTTTGAATGGGGAGTGGGTAATCATCCGAGCATAGGGCCTGCCCCTGCAGAAGGATGGTTCCAATCAGTGACTTTGCCAGCCCACGGTGGCCCCCCATAACTACAGGGTTGACACAGTTGACTTTGGGATTGTAACTGGAGGAAGAGCCTGGGGATGTGACCCCGGGGGTGTGGGCCCCATGAGAGAGATCAGATTGCTCTCCTGAGCTCAAAACCAGCACTGCCCAAGCCCATGGTCAAGACAATAATGTTGGGCACATGGAAACACCACTATCTTTGAGGATATGGGTCAGTCCTGGTGATCCGCTGCCTCCTGAAAACACCCCGGTTTGATTGGACATCATCCCAGAAAGAGCAGAGAAAAGTACGGGATTGTTGAGGAGAAGAGGAACGAGGTGGGGCATCAACAAAAGACCTTGCTTTGATCTACGGTCATGGGGACCCCAACAGCTGCACTGTGAACTCAAGCTGGAGCGATGGCGGCTTGCGCTCGTCTCCCTGGTGACCTTGACGGGTCAAGGGATCTTCATTCCCAGCAATGACTCCCACCAGGGCGCCTCATTAGTCCAAACGCCCGGGATGCCGGTTTGTTGTGAAGTCAGTCCCGGGAAGGCACCTCCTGGCTGGCAGGGTGCAGCCTTCCTTGTAAAGATCAGTTGAGATATTGCCCTAAAAGGAGAAGAAAGCCATTTGAGTTTTGCCAGTATGGGGCACGTGGGTCAGGTTTTCTGTTTTCTACGGGAGAGAGGATGCAGCCAATGTATTTTTAGGAGCTTTATAGACTATTGGGCTGCATCCGTCACACAACGTTTGGAAGCTTTTCTAAAATGGGTCAATGAAAGAAGACACAAAAAGCCACATACGGAAAATGTATAGTTAATGGGGAAAGAATCCATGTTCTTTTAAATTAATGGACCTATTTTGCAGAATTATTCTTAATAAGCCAGCTGCAAAAATGTAATGATTGCATATTATTATTTATTATATAGTATGTACTGATAAGTCAGTTTATTTTACATATCTTACTATAATATGTACTCCAAGTATCATTATTTTAATAAGTCTATTGCACCAAATTATATTTTGCATTGTGTCATTTATTATTTTATAAATAGTATCATTTGATTATTGTATATTAGTTTACTCTTACATGTTATATTATTGTATATTATAAGTGCCACCAATTTTAATAAGTTGCAGGCAATTATAGATGTATATTTTTAAGATTCTATTTACTTATGAATTCGAGAGAGAGACAGAGAGAGCATAAGCGGAGGGAGGAACAGAGGGAGAGGGACAAGCGGACTCCAAGCTGACCATAGAGCCTGACACAGGGTTCAATCTCATGACCCTGAGATCATGATCTGAGCTGAAAGAAGGTTTTATTTTTAAGAAATCTCTACACACAATGTGGGGCTCGAACTTACAACTCCGAAGTCAAGAGTTGCATGCTCCACCAACTAAGCCAGCCAGATGCCCCTATATTATGATATAAAATATCTTATTATTATGGTATCTATACGATGTATCATATTATATTAATCATTTTGTCGTATTTATATATTGTATTATGTATTTATGAAACATTCTTATGTTTTGCTATTATATTACTATGTATTTTCTAAATATCACTTATTCTTAATGAGTCATTTGCAAGGAATCATTAGCATATTGTTATAATACATTGTATTATATATACTGAATACTATGCATGTTCTATGTTCATTTATTCACATAATACATATAATTATATTATTATAGGTATCACTTATTCTTTACTATTCTATATCTTAGCATCCTATAAGATGCATCATTTACTGTAAGTATAATTACTTTCTACTCAGTCAATTGCAATGAATTACACGGTTGCTACATTAATAATTATTTAAATATTTTGTGCTATATATTTTATGACTATATATGACATCTTGTATTATTATGAGTGCCACTTATTCTTAATAAGTCCATCGCGCACAATCATTCCTGACCAGTGTCACCTTCCCTTGCCTAATTGCGAAGCAATGTCAAGGGTCTTCGCATGGTCTTGAATCCTGGATGCCCACTTCATCCAGTTAGTCTTTACAACACTCCTAGGACATAAGTACCTTTCTAATCCTCATTTTAGAAGATTTCAGGAAGATTTTGGGAAGAAGAAGGCGAGAGGCCCAGAGAGGTCGAGTCAGGCAGGTATCACAGTGTCCATGCCGTCCGATGGCTGGCACGTGGGTCAACATTCACGGCAGAATGCCAAGATTCGCTCTCAGTTCTCTGATTTTTAAAAATTGGCTTCCGATGTCAGCCAATAAGCATATGAAACGGGGATGTGATCTTTGGTCTCTATGATGACGTCAACGCCAACCGCAAGGGCGCTATTACCTTTATTTTGCGTTTCCAGAGACCGTCCTCAAGTGTGTCACGGCTTCAGCCACATAGCAATTTCTGGGAGGCAGAAAGCACCAGGATTGGTTTACTTCCTTTGTTATTTGGTAAATTAGCGAACAATAAGGTTTAGGTTACATAGTAAAGGAAATACCGTATGTCAGTGGCTTATCGATCTCATGTGGCCACTGTCTTACAGCTCTTTCCATTTTGCTATGTGTTTCTGGGTAGACATTGTACTTGTCTGTCTCGCCTCCTTGCAGGCAAGGAGAGGTAGGTATAATATAACATCCTCATCTGTTTAAGGCAGGGTGTCCTGAGCCTCGGCACTGTGGACATCTGGGGCTGGGTGGCTCTCGGAGGTAGGGCGCTGGGCACTCTAGGGAGTTGAGTAGCGTCTCTGGTCTCCACCCACCACATGCCGGGAACACCCCTCCCGCTTTGCAGTGACAACTAAAAATATCTGCAGATGTTGTTCAATGTCTTTTGGGGTAAATACTTGCCCACAGCTAAGAACTGGATAAAACCGAGTCCGTGGAAACTAAGTGGCCATATGCTTAAGATCATATGTCCAATTCATGGAAATATAGAAATAGGATCCTTTCAGATCTTGAGGACCTCCTCGTTAGATTGTGCTTCCCCACGAAGCGCCCAGTCTTCAAGGGTTCGGCCTGATAGTCATGCACTGATACTATCTTTCATTTCATTTAATTACCTTCCTGATTCTATTGCTTACAGAGTTTTGGGGACGGTCTCATGGTTTATAGCCTGCTCAGGATTCTTGTTATATCAGGTGGATATTAGCATACAAGACTCGGAAAAAGCCAAGGGTGTGGCCAGCTTGGCGGGGCAGGTGGGGGTGGGCATCATCTTGCTTTCTGCCTGTCAGCCTCTCTAGTCTTCTCCTCTGGATCCTCAAAAGCAGCAAACTCCCTTCCTGCAAAGGGCATCTCAACACGTTTCCACCCCTCCCTCCTGCATCTCTTTCTAGAGTGAATTTTCAGTCTTGTGATAGATCCAAACACCAATGACAGTTCCTTAGGGAAGACCCTCCTCCCTGATGCCCCAGACCCAGTCAGATCCCCTTCTCTGCATTCTTACGGCATGGCACAAATTTTCCTTCATAGCATCTTTCACCATTGGTAATCCTGTGTTTATTTCTGTGATTATATCCCCAGTCTCAACCTTCCTGTCTCAACTATAAGCTGCAAGAAGATAGAGGTGGTATCTCTACCTACTCATCCTTTATCCCTAGCCACTGGGCAGTCAGTGGACATGGGCTGAATTAGTGAGTGAGGAACAAGACACAAAGAAGAATATGACATTGTCCCTACATGCAATGGTTGGATGATGGCCTCCAAAAAGATTTGTCCCTGTCATATCTGGAACTTTAGAATGGGACCTTATTTGGAAATCATTCTTTGCAGATGTGATAAGTGAAGGCTCTGAGATGAGGTCATCTTGGATGAGGGTGTCCTAAATCCAATGACAGGTGTCCTTATAAGACACAGAAGAGAGACACAGACACAGAGGAGAAGCCACATGAGGACAGAGGCAGAGATGAGAGGGACGTGGCCATGAGCGCAGGGTCACCTGGATCCTCAGAAGCTGGAAGAGGCAGGAAGGACCCTCCCCTGGAGCCTTGGGAGGGAGCATGGCCCTGGCCTACCTGGATCTCAGCAGCCCTGCCCCTCCTGGATCTCAGCCTTCTGGTCTCCAGAGCTGGAGGAGGATGAACCTTTGTTGTGTTAAACCCTTGGTTTGTGGTCATTTGTTAAGAGCAGCAATAAGAAACTCATACCCTACCCAAAAGTATTTAATTTTTGAGACATAGTACATTTCTTTCTCATTCTTCTTCCCAGGACATTGCAACTTAAGGGGGAACTGACCATCAATGCATATGGTCCTGTTGAAGGGATTAAATGAGTTGTCATTATTGAAACTATATTCCAAGACCAGCTCTACATTTGGGCCAGTTGTTTATGACAACTCCTTCAATATAGCATATTGCCTTTTTAATATGTTGCCACCCACTTTATTCTAATTGTCTTTCTCCCAAGACTGACTTTGTTCCTCCCCCAGTACATGAGCTGCTTGAAGAAAGGGACCAAGCGACAGTGATTATCGTTTGGTCATTCATACATGCAGAGGTTACCCTCTAATGAGTCTTCAAAAAGGGGTTGTTGGATGAGTACACGCCCATCCAATCTATAAACCCTGAGGACTTTCCCAATGTCTTCCTCTGAGGTTATGACACTGAGATCTGCCAATCGACTTCCTTAGATTTCAACCCTGAGGGGTTCCAGTGACTAGTTTGTCTCTGGTCGCAAGGAAAGGGTGTCCCGTGAGTGAAAGGCAAGAATGCACTTACTTGTCATTCTCTTTCTCTGACTTTGATTTTAAGTGACATGTTGGAAAGTCAAAGCTCATGTCACGCCCCTCTCTCCTGCTTTTACTTTTTTTAACTATCATCTATTTTAGGAAGGCTCATTGCTAAATTTTATTACTTATTTATTTTTTTAACTTTGCCAGCAGGGGATCTTTATGAAACCTAACAGTCAAACATGTGTATCCTTAAGAAGGAGCAATGCAATAAAATGTGTCACTAATTTTGATTATCCCACTAGGATAAGCTCCCTGTAGGAGTTGTACTTTGATATTTTTAAGCAATGGAGAAGACTCTCTTTTGAGGAGCAATGAAGGCATTAAAATCATGGAAGCCATTTGGTTGATACAATAAACTCTTGTAAACTGGATGGTTTTGTGATCGAGTTTCCCCAACAGCTGTTTTGAATAAGATGTTATAGGGATTCTTGGGCATGATATTCTTCTGTGGACCAGATTAGGTCTGTGTTAGCTCAGTAGTTAAAGAATCCTAAAGTCAATTCATTATAATACAGACTTGTCTCCAAACTCTGCCTGTAGTAAGTTTTTTTTTTTTTTAATTTTTTTATTCTTATGTTAATCCCCATACATTACATCCTTAGTTTTAGATGTAGTGTTCCATGATTCATTGTTTGTGCATAACACCCAGTGCTCCATGCAGGACGTGCCCCCCTCAATACCCATCACCAGGCCAACCATCCTCCCACCCCCCTCCCCTCTAGAACCCTCAGTTTGTTTTTCAGAGTCCATCGTCTCTCATGGTTCGTCTGTAAGTTTTTTTTTTGAGGGTTCATTGACTCTAATTCCAATCAGTTCTAATACAAGGCAACCTTGGGTGGTCATAAGCATTTTTGAGGGTTCACTGACTTCAGAGTACAGATACCATTTTGTAACTAGGATTTGGGAGGAGAGAGGTCAGTGGAAATGAATAGATGAGCTTGAATGATCTTTGAGTAATTCGTGTCATCCAAGTGATTATTCATGGAGTTGTAAGAACTAAGAGTCATTGTTGGAAAGTTTGACTGTTTTCTGTGGAATTCAATAGATTTTAGGAGCCCCACATGCTTGGATAGTCCTTGCCGGTACAGTAAAGGGTTAACTTAGCAGGTTTGGGGTCTTCCCACCCTGCATATGCCAAGGACAGAGCTAGTCCTTGACTGGCACTTGGGAGAAAACCAATGACCCAAGATATATCCTGCCTGATATCCGTTCCTTTGCGTACCTGGGGTCTTTGACCCTATCGGATACTATAACAATGTGATTTATGTTGATCCCACCGTTTTCTTTGCCTGGGGCGCTGGACCACCCTCTTATCAGTTTGATCTCTGGGGGAGCCAATTAAAGAATGAGTAACCAGTCAGTAGAATTAAGGTCACTAAAAACTGAACATCAAGGCTGAGATGAGTTCCCTAGTTGACAACACTCTATGTATGTTGTCCCACATCCTGTCTGTTCGAGAGAAGAGAACCAGAAGATTGTGCCTGGTTTTTCCCAGATTCTTCTCTATGCACTTTGGACCCTCACTGATTTTCATCCATATCACTTCACTGCAATAGATCACGACCATAGGTATGACAGCTCTTCTGATCTCTGGGAGTCCTCCTAGCAGATAATTGAATATGAGTATCATCTTGGGGACATCTGACACAGCATGCCCTGCAATGGCTCACATTATGGGGGGGGACCCCTGGGAGGATCAAATAGCACAGAGAGAATATATAAGGTGCTGCCATTTGCTTACACCTGTTTTCTATTTCTTAATAAGTGGCAATAACAATGCTCATAGAGTCTGTTAATACATGTGAAATTCTTTGAACAGCACCACCGTGTTGTGACTTTCCCGGGGTAAAACATTCCTGAAACAGCAAATTGAGGTAGATAAAATGGAGCCAAAGCATGCAGACGACACGTATACCTAGGACCCAGAATATCATGTTGCATCCAGGAGACTGGCGCGGGAGAGCCTTCAGCTGACAGGATGCAGACTCTAGCACACGTGTATGTATGCATAAATCGGGTACTTGTGCACGTTTGTACTCATTGCAAATATATGCAGTGTCCTTACCTGTCAACTGGGAAAGAACAGGTGATTTTGTGTCTCAGTGCAGAATGATATGTGTTAGGGCATGGGCAAGGGGATCTGGAACCCACATGGGAATGCTTGAGTCATCTGGGACGAGCACAGTGTGCAGATGCCAGAGGGACGGTTATAGGACAAGAAGTCTCGGGGTCTAAGTGAGTATGGACTCTTCTGAGAAAAGACGTGTTGGGCAGGCAAGGTCTAAGTTAAAGATCGGAGACTGTGAGCACCTGTAAATGCCTATAGGAGATGCTCTCCTATATGTCAACACATATGTCCTACTACAATACAGTTCAGTGGTCTACATTATAATCAGAGACCCCCGTGCAAAACAAATCTCTCTCGAAAAAAAGCAGAAGTTAACGCAGAACTCATTTTGCAAAAGCTTTCTGAAATTGCTAAGATGCCCCTCCGTGTTTTCTAGTGTCTAAACGGCCCCACCCTCAGCTTGGTTATTCTAGCTTGTGCAACCATTTAGTTGGTTCAAAGCTGGCTGAGCTTTGAAAGGTTGGATTAACCCAGCTCACTTTGTTCTTCGGCTCAACGCTGCACTTGGCTTTGGTTCCAAAGACGCGTTTCCATTGAGAGTCTGCCTTAAAACAACAACAACAACAACAATCTCTCCAATGGATACTCCACGAAGCTGCGCCTGAAATAATACCCTTACTCTATTTGCTGACATTTCAAGCATTAAATTAATATTCTTGAGGTCGATTCATCAGGCTTCTAACCTGTAATTGGGATTCTGAGCATGTAGAGGGACCGTTGGAGGGAAAACAATCGGTCCGTGGAATAAGGCGGCTTTTCATTTTGCAGCCAGTCCCGGAAAGCAAACACAATCAGGCGGCGTTCTGGGGGCCGATGGATACTGCAGTTCTCGTGAGTCAAGCAGTAAGAAAGAGAGGCTTGAAGCAAACACGGAAGAAGCCATGGCGGCCTGGGAAACCCTCCCATGGAGCTCATCCCCAATTTTTATGGCATTGACCCCAATCTGGCTTTTAATACATCTTTATTTTTAAGAGGCTTCCATGCATAGCCAAGGGGAGCTGTTTTCTGAGGGCGTGGAATCCATGCAGAGCCATGAAGGACTCAGGGAGCGTGGGTTCCCTGCCAGTGTGCGGGCTTGGAGGAGAGCCGGCCTGTTACAGAGCCGACATTTTAGATTCCTGTGGGGCTAGAGTCTTGTTATCATATTTGAGAGCGGTAATACCTCTGTTGCAGCTGTACCAACATGTTGGCACTGAAGAGGGTCTAGAGCCCACTTGGGTTTGTGGGCAACCCTCCTTCGTTGTAACGTCCCCAGCCTTGCATTTAAATTGGGACGTGCGTGCAAGGGGCGCCTGGGTGGCTCAGTCGTTAAGCATCTGCCTTCAGCTCAGGTCATGATCCCAGGGTCCTGGGATCGAGCCCCGCATCGGGCTCCCTGCTCCCCGGAGAGTCTGTGTCTCCCTCCCCCTTTGAAGCTCCCCCTGCTTGTGCTCTCTCTGCCTCTCTGTCAAATGAATAAATAAAATCTTAAAAGAATAATAAATTGGGACATCCAAGACAAAGGCAGAAAAAAAGGAGCATCGTTCAGGGTGACGGCAACACGAAGGAGGACCCTCCAAAAAGCTCAGCAGAACCTGGTGAAAATCACAGGTGGATGGTCCTAGCCCAGACTGTTACCACAATCCAAATGGAATTTCGCATTGGTGGGCATGCAGGTTGTTGGTAGCAGCCCCTGAGAATGTCACTTGTCTCATAATATAAGAGAAATCTGGGTAAATGACACTAATCAGCTATTAGAGAAGAACCCACTCGCTTTGGGTTGGGATGGATGGTTTTCCTTTCGGAAATATTTGTCCGAGGATTTCAGAACATCCCCATCTGTGGCGGAGCCAATCCAGTGTTAGAGCAGAACCTTGGTCCGTTGTCAAGAATGCATGCTAGTGCATCTCTGGAGACAGACACACGAAGGCATGATGTGGGCTGCATACCTCAGGTTTATGGCTTCCCACGTGCGTGTCCTGTGGAGGCTCAGAAAGCCAGGCAGGTGAGGGTACCTCGTGCCTGCTAGATTAGAAGTTACCAGCTGCCCTGTTAGGAGTGATTGCTTTTCCTCCAGCTGTTACCCATGTGTGCCTGGGAATTTTGGGTGTGCAGGGGTGTGCAGATGGCTCAGTCATTAAGCGTCTGCTTTCGGCTCAGGTCATGATCCAAGGGTCCTGGGATCGAGCCCCGCCTCGGGCTCCCTGCTCAGCGGGGACCCTGCTTCTCCCTCTGCCCTCCTCCCTGCTTGTGCTCTCTCTCTCTATCTGAAATAAATAAATAAAAATCCTTAAAAAACGAGTTTTCAAATCCTATAGCCTTTTCAGCTGTTTGAATTATTTAAATAAGAACAGAGGGCGATGTACTTAGAAACGGAAGGATCAACACTTTAATATTTACCATAAGGAGTGAGGACAAGGGATTGTACAAATGGTTTTCCAGAAGGAGAGTGGAAATTTTGGACCTAAGTTTATTTATTTTTCTCCCAATACATAAAATACTCCCAGGGAAGCTTATGGAAAAAAAAAAAATTAAGTGGAACTTGAAAGTCACTGAGAAAATGTGGAAGCCAACACAAAATATGCATAATTTGGGACGCAGAGAGATGTCAAGGGAGTGAAAATCTATGTCCTCTTTGTGTAAACCTGTAGGTAAAACCCAGACAAAAGGATGGTACCTTGTGGAACAGGAAAGGGACATGTGCCAATGGATTTCAAATATTTATTCAAATAAATACAAAAAGGTAGATTGCTTCCTCATTATTGCTTGTAAGTAGGTGTGCATTCATTCCCAAGCATACAGATAAGTTATGTACACATAACAAAATTTCCAGCTCAGCAACTGGCCAAGAAGACCTTTTCTGGGGAACACGTTAGCATTTTGCAAAGTGGGGGAAGGGCTTGCACACCCGTATGTAAGAGCAAGCCTGGAGGGGGGTGCAGGGCAGGATGAAAGTGTCCGATGGCTTTCAAGGCAATGCAGCCACTTTGTGGAGACGTCATGGCTCAACCACCATCTCCAAGTGGCTGGAAATTTAAAGATGGGGTCCAATGTGTCTATTAACATATATGCTGTAGGGAAACCTGGGTGGCTCAGTCGGTTAAGCGTCTGCCTTTGGCTCAGGTCATGATCTCAGGGTCCTGGGATGGAGCCCCATTTGGGAATCCCTGCTCAACGGGGAATCTGCTTCTCTCTCTCCCTCTGTCCCTAACCATACTCGTGCTCTCAGTCTCTCAGATAAATAAATAAAATCTTAAAAAAACCCCACATATACTCTGCAGCATTACATCAGGGGAGTGATGATGATGATGAGCAAAATGGTCAAGATTACCCACTGTTGGCCTAGAAGCCCCAGTTAACGCAAATCTCCTTATTTTTTTAAAAATAAGATTTCTTTTTTTTTGTGGTAAAATATCCATAACAAAATATGTACATTTTAACCATTTTAAGCATAGAATTCAGTGGTATTACGTACATTCATGTTCTTGTGTAACCGTCCCCACCGACTATCCACCCCCAGGAATTTTCCATCTTCACAAACTGAGAGTGTCCTCATTAAACACTAACTATCGCCTCCTTCTCCTCCCGCGTCCCTGGTGTCCTTCACTCTATATTCTGTCTCTGTGAATTGGACGGCTCTAGGGTCCTCATATAAGTAGAATCGTACAAGATGAGTTCTTTTTTTTAAAATTTTGTTTATTTATTTGACAGAGAGAGACACAGCGAGAGAGGGAACACAAGCAGGGGGAGTGGGAGAGGGAGAAGCAGGCTTCCCGCCAAGCAGGGAGCCCGACGCGGGGCTCGATCCCAGGACCCTGGGATCATGACGTGAGCCGAAGGCAGACGCTTAACGACTGAGCCACCCAGGCGCCCTGGACTACATTTTTAAAAAAGATTTTATTTATTTGTTTGTCAGAGAGACAGAGAGCAGGGGGAGGGGAGTGGGAGAGGGAGGAGCAGGCTCCCCACAGAGCAGGGAGCCCGATGTGGGGCTCGATCCCAGAACCCTGGGATTATGACCTGAGCCGAAGGCAGATGCTTAACGACCAAGCCACCCAGGGACCCCACAAGATGAGTTATTTTTGTGACTGACAATGTCACTGAGCATCACGTCCTCAAGGATCATCCACGTTGTAGCAGGTGTCAGAACGTCCTTCCTTTTCATTGTGTGATTGGACCTCGTTGTTCACCTGTTCATCTGTGGGTGGACACATGGATTTCCACCTTTTGGTTGCTGTGATGAATCCTGCCGTGAGCATGTGTGAGCAAACATCTCTTCTAGCCCCTGCTTGAGACCCTTTGCAAATCTTTTGTTTGTTTGTTTGTTTTTCAGATAAGCTGCTGATAGGTCATGCTGGGAATTCTCATGAAATAGGTCATCCTGAAATTTTTTAATGGAGGATAGCCCAGCACACGGGGAAGCAGGTTCTCACATAAAACCATGCAATGAATAGATTCCAGGCTTCAAGGGATTTTTTAAAAACCCTTGTGTGTGGCCTCTGCTGGTCCCAGAGGATGGTTGTTATGAGGCATCCATAACTAGCTGTTGCATTTGAAAGCTTTATTAGGGAAGCGTTGCCCTCTGTAACTCTCCAGAGCTTTTAATTCCATCTCTTTGGGCTCCTTCGTGGCAATGGTGCATCGGGGAAGAAGCGTTTAGAAAAATAAATACCGACTCTTCCATAGAGTGAAGTTATCTCTTAAAGCTAAGAGTTTCCCAAGTTCTTGTTTATTTAGCATGAATATGCCAGCATAGTTAGGAGTTAGGTTTTATTCCTCAAAAATAGATATAGATTACCATGTAAAATACATGATAGATAAAATGTCCATATTGCTTTGTGCCAATGATGTTGCTGCAGCAGCTTTAAGGGAGGGTCCCTCAGCTGATCTATGGCAAAATCCTAGATAGAATTCTCTTTTGTATCTCACCTTATTGCCAGTAGATAAAACACCCATACTCTCATTGTTCCAAGTGAGGCAGCCCCCATCAGTATCTATTTTTGGAGGTGCATCAAACATGGCAGCCGATGATTTGTATATGTTCACCAACATTCTCCCCTCTACCCACTTATGATGAAAATCACATTTTAGTTAGCTGTCCGGCAAGGAGAAGTTTCCAATCTGTATGCCCAGGACACATGTGTGCTGCATAGAGCTCATTGTCCCAAGACTTGGCTTTCTTGCAGCCCCAAATAATGAATGAAGAAAGATGGAGCCCAGCTGGGGTTGCATGTCTCTTACAACCTACCCACCAAAGGAGCGATGGTGAGGAATTGATGGGAAGGTCTTTGCTCTATTTTCTCATCTCTCAATTTACTATATGTTTTGAGTAGATAAATTTTCCTGGTTTATGAAAGACATAAGCAGATTGCTCATTGGGCGATGTGAAGGCAAAACTGTTTATGAGTCCCTGAACTCAAGGACAAAGACTTGCAATAGCATTTTCTTGAGTGGCTTATCATATAAGGCATTCTTCATCTCTTTTAAGTTTCATTTTCTTGACGATCTCATGAGGTTGGAGTTATTTTCTTATTTTTGTAAATCAAATGCATTCATCCTGAAAAGAATATATTCTCCCTTTTAATGTCTTGAAATATTACATGCACGGTTGAGGTGAGTAGGTAAATAGAGTTAAAATCCCTGACCTTATCCTCATCACGATTGCCTTCTATCCAGATGTCTTTTGAAATAAGGAATGCGATCTATTTACTGATTTTTTGTGCTTGGGTAATGGGCATAGAGTTTGTTCCCATGATTTTTCTTTGGCATATTTTGGTGTACATCAATTTGTAGACCCAGACTAATGGGTAAGAATCTTGTTATATTTTTATTATTCTGAGATGCACTTAATCCACATGGATAACCATGGTGGTGATTTTATGCCTCCCCCGCCCCAGGCAGGCTCAATATTGATTTTGTGTGGATTATTGGCTGTTGAATGCATCATTGCTTGGTATAATCATATGTACATTCAACACCACTTTGCTTAAGAAATTGCAGATTGGCAGAAATTATTACTGCCAGGCAGTTTTTACTGTGTGTGTGTGTGTGTGTGTGTGTGTAATTCAAGGGGAGAGGGTAGTCTTTCCAGTAGTTCTGAATAATGAAATTCTAAACTGGTGAAGGATCCTATTTATGCCTTGAAATAAGAAAAAAATCAATGTGTTTCTTCAACTGCATTCTTTGGGGGATAAGAATTTCCCTATATAAGTACTACTTATCAAATACTGTATTTGTTAGCTTAGGCTGACTTAAGCTCCAGTAACAAGTGTCCCCCAAACCCTCTTGTCTTAAAACAAAAATTTACTTCTTATTCCAATTCTGTCCTGGATGCTTTATTGAGATATAAATGCATGAATAGATGAATGATAATGTTGAGGTTCTTTTGATAAAACCAAGCAGGCATTTTGTTAGTGATGTGGCATGACACTATTTGACCAAACAACCAATGGAAAGTCACTGACGTGCTTTGTAACTGGTGCTGGGGTATCCAGCTTGTAAGCCTACCTGTACTCTGGTCTCTCTGTCCCTTGCTTATTGCCGCTCCAAGTGGCGTTGAGTAGATCTCTACTAGGAAGAAACAGGTGCTCCCTGACATTTCCTTTTATCACCGCCCACCCATGAGAATAGCAAAACGATTTTATATTTATCCTCATTCTTTCCCTTTGTATTACATGACGCACTTGATTGATCTCAAGCTTAGACACAGAAGGAATTCACAGAAAGTATCTTTCTTTGGCTCTAATATTCAACTAATGTGCATGAATTTGTGCTTTGATTTATTATAGAAGAACAAGTGCACACAGAGGGAGACACCTATGGACTCACATGGACAACGTGATCCGAAGACGAAGGAGGAATTTATGGTGTGTATGTTTATCGAATGATGCAGAGTCCGAAGTCTTGGGGTTATGGGTTCCATTCCCTGTGCACCTATCAACCTCAGAAACCACTAATCACTTGGTGGCCTCTGGGCTCAAAGGACTTATCCTGTGAGACAGACATCTCTAAAGCCCCCACATCAGGCAACGATTGCATAATCATTTATACAAATGCATGAGCTAAATAATGCTTGAATGATTTCAACGAGGACAGGGGTGCGGGGGGAGCTGATTTTCATAAAATGAGAGATGTGGGAACCACCAGAGCTGTTTGTTTAGAAAGAATGCAGTACAAAGAAGTGAAATCAGCTTTTGAGACCTAAGGCAGGTATTTGAAAATAACAGAAGGAGACAAAGTCAAACATGGGAGACACATCGATGACAAACAATCTCAAAAAGCCCTATTGAATTAGCTCCCTTTCCATACAACGCTGATTTTAAATCCATGGCACTTAGAAGCACATGACAAATGTAGAAAGATGTATAGACATCTGAAAAAAACTAGCCTGTCAGTTAGATCAAAGCATTCATGGGAGTTAAATGAGATAATACAGCCAGCTCGTACAGTGGCTTCCACTTTGAAAGCACTCAGTTAAATTGTCAGATATTATGATCACCTGACAATTCAGTGGTATACACAGATCCAGCTCTTATAGGCCAGTGGGATTGGAGAACTAGTCATGGACATTTTAAACAAGGACATTGTTTAAAAATCAGCCATACTGCTGGTTGTTGGAGCTTTTTCTGCGACTCTGACGGATACAGAACACACCAACTACACTTTTCCTTTATGACGGGCAAATGTGCGGGTTTGCTCGCCCACGTCCCCCATTTGTCCAGGGAAAACAGACCAGATTTCACTTTGCTCACAGGACATGCTTTGCTTCTTGCTGCAGACCCGTGACGCTGACTTCAGGCTCACGTTTCTATGACGATCTCCCAGTGTTCATTACCTGGTGCAACTTTCAACACCTAGAGATTTGCCACGGATTGGAAACTCAAGGCGTTGTTGGCATGACTTGGTTTTCAGTGGGTACCATGCTCTTGTACTCTGGGCCATTCCCTCCTTGTTATACCTCCAGATTCTGGGAACAACAGCCTGTAAACTTGTCCTCAGGATGAAGCTAGTGTTCCACGTTACTTGGCATCCTTGCTAACAGATTTCATGGAACTGTGTTTCTGCAGGGAGCCATCTACTTACTTGAATGTCTGCGTTCATTTTCTAGTGTTGCCATACAAAGGAACCTAAGCTGGGTGGCTTAAATAGCACACATTGATTCTCACACCTTCATTCTGCTGGCAGGAAGTTCAAGATCAAGGTGTCCACAGGGTTGGTTCCTTCCAAGATCGGTGAGGCAGGATCTGTTCCAGGCATCTCTGCAGCTTTTGGTGGCCTCCAATGTTCCTTGGCTTTCCGAAGGCATGCTCCTTGTATCTTCACACTGTCTTCTCTCTCTGTGTCCAAATACCCCATTTTTATAAGGATGCCGATCACATTAGAAAAGGGCCCACCCAAATGACCTCCTTTCAACTTGATTACCCCTATAAAGACCCTATCTCAAAGAAGGTCACATTCTGAGGTACCACGGGGTGAGGAGACCAACATATATTTTTTTGGGGGGACAGAATTCAACCCCAACAGTGTCTTAATGAGAACGGCCTCACCATATGTGTAACCCTACTCATTATGGTGGCATTGGTTAGCCAGCTTGCCATTCCCTAGCATGCATCTCCTATGAGTTGTGTGTTGGTTGCTGAGTCAGTAGAAAGAGAACACACCATGAATATTGAATATTACTTTGCAGGGAGATGAGAAAGCATCTCCTTGCCCAGCCTGCACCTGGCCGTTGGTTTGGGTGTGTGGGGAACCCAAGAGTCCTGTGGGCGTTCCCCTCTTCTCCCTGCGAAGCCCTTCTGATGCTTTCTCACCTGCTTTCCTACCTGTTTAGTCTGTTCAGTCTGCACCATGAGGATGTTCATGACTTGGCAAGGCTCTTGAGCTGGTGGAAGGATGTATATCTGGCAACCAGTGACCTTTCTAGAAGGAGCTCTGAGCTCTGGGGTGGTTGTCCCCAGGTATACTCACTGTTCCTAAGCAAGTAGGAAAGCAGGCGAGCCTTTGTTTCATGCCACATCACCTGCTATATTTCATGCAGATGTGTTACCAGCTCTTGTGTGCTTGGAGACCTCCCCTTCTAGCACACCTGGAGGACTCCCCGCGGAGCACAGCTGGAGACCTCCTCTGGGAGAACAGCTGCAGACCTCCCCTTGGGAGCACAGCTGGGGACCTCCTTGGGGAGCACACCTGGGGACCTCCCTGGGAGTACACTCAGAGTCACCAGGACCCTTATCAAATTTGATTTGGAACTGGGTTTTGGACTTTAGGAAGCAAGAGATGAGGAACTTAGGATAATGGCCAGGTCACACACATGGCAAGGACACTGAATTGACCTCTCCCTCCTCGGCTCAGCCCATGTTGATCTCAGACCCTCACAGCAACTCCAGTGGTTTCAACCATTAAGATCGCAACAACCACAATATGACGGTTCTGAGTTTATTTATTTATTT
>NC_138385.1:104779280-104821203 GCF_054177405.1 Leptonychotes weddellii | reverse complement strand
AGTTGCTGTGGCTGATGTCAAAGAGATTACAGGCTATATACAGATCATATAGACCAATGGAACAGAATAGAGAGCCCAGATATCCACCCTCAACTCTATGGTCAAATAATCTTTGACAAAGCAGGAAGAAATATGCAATGGAAAAAAGACAGTCTCTTCAATAAATGGTGCTGGGAAAATTGGACAGCTATATACAGAAGAATGAAGCTCGACCATTCTCTAACCCCATACACAAAGATAAACTCAAAATGGATGAAAGACCTCAGTGTGAGACAGGAATCCATCAAAATCCTAGAGAAGAACATAGACGGTTCTGAGTTTAAATCAGAATTTGGATGAGTCATGTGAAATAGCTGGCTTCCCCAATGCTAAATAAAACTGCTCATAAAATGACTTGTAAAGAGGTATTTATAGGCTATCTCAAATCTTCCATGAGCCTTGGGGTGTCAGATTTTGAAATCTCTACATTTGCATTTCATTACGACCCAGGAGGTGTGATCCACCCTAATTCCAAAGGTGCCGAGATAGGAATGCTCAGAGGGGTCCTGGCCAGCATTGCAGGCAGGCAGAAACTAGTGTCCTCTTCCTTCTCTCTTCCTAGCCGATTGCGTGCATCCCCAGATTAAAAAGGGAGTAAAATCAAATACTAAGCCACCATTTTCCATGGGGAATGAAAATCTGAACCACTTCATGAAACCTCACTTTCTGTAAACCCTACAACTCCTTCTCACAAGTCTTCCAAGAATATTAAAAGGAATTTTAATTCAGATTTTGCAAATAGAGAGACTGTACATATTCTATATATTTCATACTGTTGGCTATTAATACCTCCAAGGGAGCTTCAATTTCCATTTGAAAAAGGCTTAGAATTGAAGAAAATAATAGTCTGGCGGTCTCCATTGCCAAATAAAAAGAGGGCTGTATGAATGTCTATATAACTCCAGGAGAGGGATTTTTATTTCATTTCTCCCACCCTGCCCCCACATCCCCAGTAACATTTTTCCCTCATGAAGGCAATTTCCCCTCATTTTGTTTTTCATTTCTTTCTCAATTAACCCTAGAAGTTTACTGTTTTTACCTTTCCAAGGCACGAACTTGGATTTTGCAGCCCCTGGTGTTCAATTCCTTCCTAGTAATCTTTACAAGCGTGGGCTGGATTTCATGTCCTTTTGGGTTCGCAAGATGTTCCTTCAGTTACACTGGGCTCTGCTCCCCCAGCAGCAACTTTGATGGGGGGTGAGAATATTTAGAGAGTCTTTTTTTTTTTTTTTTTTAAAGATTTTATTTATTTATTTGACAGAGAGAGACATAGTGAGAGCAGGAACACAAGCAGGGGGAGTAGGAGAGGGAGAAGCAGGCCTCCCGCGGAGCAGGGACCCCGATATGGGACTCGATCCCAGGACCCTGGGATCATGACCTGAGCCGAAGGCAGACGCTTAACGACTGAGCCACCCAGGCGCCCCTATTTAGAGAGTCTTGATCTCTTGATATCTTAGAAGGAACAAGAGCATCTTTAAAATTTTTTTAAAATTTAAACTCAATTTAATTAACATATACTGTATTACTAGTTTCAGAGGTAGAGTTCAGTGATTCATCAGTTGCATAGAAGAGCAAGTGCTCATTACATCCCATGCCCTCCTTATTGCCCTTCACCCAGTTACCCCATTCCCCCCCAACCTCCCCTCCAGCAACATTAAGTTTGTTTCCTACAGTTAAGAGTCTCTTATGGTTTGTCTCCCTCTCTGATGGCTTCCCATTCAGTTTTCCCTCCCTTCCCCTGTGTTCTTTGGTTTTGTTTCTTAAATTCCACATGAGTGAAATCATATGGTATTTGTCTTTCTCTGATTGACTTATTTCACTTATCGTAATATCCTCTAGTTCCATCCACGTCGTTGCAAAGGCAAGATTTCATTCTGTCGGATGGCTGAGTGATATTCCATTGTCTGTAGAGACCACCTCTTCTTTATCCATCCATCTGTCGTTGGACATCTCGGTTCTAAATATGGAAATAAGAGCATCTTTTTGTTCACTTCTCTTATAAAAACAAGGGAATGGCCCACATCTGTGCTGAAGACAGTGGAGTTGAGGGGACAAAGGGAATTCGCTCTGGAGAGACCACAACCAATGACACAGAGGGTCAGGTTTGCATCACTTCTACTGTTCTGGATGCATCTTTAGCCCAACTGAACTTGACTTACTTGTACATACAGGTTGGGAAAAAAATATATAAGGGGCTCAGCAGGGTTATTCTACAAGACTTGCCAGAGAATTGGAAGAAGGAAAAAGAAGTTTGAGGACAGATGTCAGCATCAAAGGCATTGTGGCTTCAGGCAATGCCAACAGATTGAGAAAGAGGACAAGCCTGTGGCTCTTCCATCTTTCATGGAGCCTACATCTGGCTATTTAAATTATGCCTTGGTCCGTCCTGTTAGTCCAGGACCTAGGGCCAAACTTCAAAGTCAGATGGATATTTTATCCATGACAGCTTGGACAGATGTATTGGGAAATGACCAGAAAGGCTAATTTCTAAAGTTTTATAGGTGAGCAAGAGCATAAAACATGACTTTCTCTAAAGGCTGAAACTCTGTACAAAATGATAGTCTCTAAAACGGCAAAAAATTGGCAATCTGTTCTCCGTTTCCTGGAATTTAGACGGTTCAATATCAGAAACATTTTCTTTCTTTCTTTCTTTCTTTTTTCTTCTTTCTTTCTTTCCTCTTTCTCTTTCTTTTTTTCATAAGAAAGGCAACCTTGTAGAAAATAAGACAGCATGATTTGATTTATTAAAAATCTTCTGATTATGTAGAAACCGGTTTTGAAATTTTACTTTTTAATGCACTTAGCACTCTTTGAAACTTTCTCTGGAAATTCTTTCCCTCAGCTTAAAAAAAAAAATAACCGCATTTGGAAAAAAGGGAAATTAGCCATCGGCTGTATTATTTTGTGTATGGGAAAAGCTACAAGCTCATTATGTGCGGACTGAAACTTTCTCTGGATGAACATGGTTACCTTTGCTCACAGAATTGAAAGAGGAGGGGGGAAACCCAGACAGTGGAAGGCCATTTCACATGGGGACACAATATTAGAAAACAGAACCGTAGGGAAATTAAAAATTTATATTTAAAATGATTTCTCTTTAAACGATCGTGATGGAAACATAATGAAGCTTCTCTCTTTAGGAAAATGGCATTTATTATTAAAGACCCATTTTAATAGAATACTTCTATAGTCCTTTCTCCTTCTTTTAATGCTGAATTGCCCAAATGCATATCACCAATGTGAAAAGTGCTAGTTTGTGTTAACGTACAGGCTAAATATTCTTTAGGATGGGACCTTTGTATTTGTGCAAAAATTCTTCCTGAAATTGGAAAGAGCAAGATTCCATAAGGACAGGTTAGCTTTGTAGGTGGAGGGTGCTCAGAGAATTCTAGATTCTTGGTGAGTGCAATATGCTAGACCTCAAGGCATCCCACACAACGTGAGCATTGCCCTTATAAATCAAATAGGGTGGTCCCCGAAAATAAAAGGTACTAAGGTGTTAAATGAGGTAGGTGCCACTAAAATCGTGTCAAGCTTTGTATGTGTACACACACGCACACAAAGACACAGTTTCTTCTGAACTATCTAGTAGTAAGTAGAAGACATGGTACCCTCTCCCTCCCAAATACTTCAATGTATTTTGTAGAACAATGATACGCTCTCAAATAACCATATAATTGAAATCAAGACAAGGAGCATGAGTACAACTTTACAAGATGTCCTTGTAATCCCCCACGCCTGAGACACAGGACTTCAGTGCTTTGGATGAAACCCATGGACCTCAGATCTTCTCCGATTCAACCCTGAGCCTTGATGCTTTGAGCCAGAAAGAGCATCCGACTCCTGGACTTGAACATCCATCTTTTTACAATGAAGTTGCAGAAAGTACCGGGTCTGTGTGAGTCTCTGGTCCCTTCTGGATTCACAGGGCTAAGTAGGGCCACATAAGTTTCAGGGCCCTGGTTCCTTGTGCCTTCAGCCTTATCCAGCCTGGACATCACCCCAGTAGTGGAAATGGGTCTGCTTAAGATTGACCTCGAGGTGGGTCAGTCTTAGCATGGCAGTTCCACCGTTGTCTTGCTTGACCCCAGAGTGCTGTTTGACCCTGTGATCTGCCTCTTGGAGTATTTCGGGGTCTCCGTTTCCCTGCACCTATGAGTGTCCTCAGCAATCGTTCCAGGGAGACAATGGGGAAGCTTCATTCTAGCAAGAGTTTAGGAGAAAAACTTTGTCATGAGAGGAAGAAAAAAACCAGCCCATCAGCTAGCATTTCAACCAAAGGTTGGGTTCAAATCATCCTGGGACAGTCTTTGCTCTGGCTTACTTACTCCATTAATTTTACTCTTCAGGCATCCCTGTGCACAGGGACTATTAGGAGGTCACCCTAAGAAAGCAATTGGTATTCAACAGTATACACGAAAAGAGAAAGAAACCACACTTTGTCAAAACAGTCTGATAATCCCATATAATTGAATGAGAAAAGCACATTCTCCATCTCTTCTTATTCAGATAGGTACCTAAACATCAACCAGGCTCTTCTCAAACCTATGAATGTGCAACATTTTAAGGCAGCTATAATTATATCTAGATATCTAGATGACTAATTTTATATGTCCCCTTTCATTTTCTATATGGGATCCTGCCTTAACTTCCCCCTTGGTTTTATATGATAATCCTGGAACAATTGTCCACACAAACATCTTTCTTCCCATTTTCCTGGGAATACTCATTCTAATTAAGAGTTGAGCCTTATAGGATGCTTTTGGCTGTTCCCAATAATTCAAAAAGGATCGCTCTCATGTCTCATCCATTTTTAGCATTCAACAGATGTTGAATGAATAAGAAATCCTTTTGACTATCATTTCTTTGAAGATGAGTCACCTTAAAATTTTACAGATGTTAAATCTAGATTTAAGGATGGCAGGATCATATAGGATATTCGTAGTTCTCTTTCCCATTTAATGTTTTTTGTTTTGTTTTGTTTTGTCTGCATAAAAGAGTACTTAATGATTTAAATAAAACGTTTTGTTTCTGTTGCCAGTAGGTGTTGTGTTAGGTTCTGAGTTAAAGCTGTAGGATTTGGGAAGGTCTAGTCTCTAACTTTAAGAAAATAATTGAATGTATGTGATGAGGGATATAACTGTTTTGAAAGCATAACCTATCATGGAAGAAATGGGGAGAATTATAGAATAATGAATTAGACATTTTTGTAATTATAAGGAATAGTTTGTGTGAACAGGCAGAAGTTTGATGATAGACCTTTCGTAGCATAAAAAATATAACTCTGGGTTTTCCCAAGTCTCAAATTTCAAAATAAACAGGCTTAGTTAATTTCCCGGGGGAATGTTCCCAATTGAGTGACAAAGCATGCATGAAATGGAATGATATAGGGTTAGACTTTAAATATCGGGACTGTCTGACATGCCAATGATTATTTTGAAGACCTAATTGCCGTTAGGTTAGATTTATAAGTGATGTATTGATCCCCACCATAGCCATCTGTATTCCTGGCTCGGTTATGATGTAAGGAACAGGATTCTGATACTGCCCCGAATAAAAGGGACAGAAGATATGCACAAGACTTATTTAAGTAAGGGAGCATCACCATACATATGTATGTGCTGATTTAATGGTGCGGGTATAAGTATTGTAAGGATTCAGAGGAGAGAGCAGCTGATGCAGTCTGAGGTTTTCAGCCAAGGCCAGAGAGAGAGATGAGGACAGGAGTCTGGGCACCGAATCTAGTTAACACTTGAACACAGTGCAGGAAGCCTAGTGGAAAGTGAAGCAGGAAAGTGCCCATTGGCAGCTGTTACCAGAGATGTGTGCTACAATGGGCCTGAGCAAATGGGGAGGAATTTTATGGGAAGCTCTGTAATGGCCATGCCCCCAACTTAGGAGGTCTGGGGACACAAGGTTTATGAGTATGGGAGGTATTGATTTGAAAGATGTACTCTTGGACATGATTTATATCAGTGAGTGTATGCACGTGAGTTGCGGGGAGAGGGAGAGAGAGGATGAGAGACAGAGATTAATTATGAGGAACTGGCTCATGTGACTCTGGAGACCGAGGAGTTCCCACAGTCCACCCTCTGCAAGACCCGGGAACGTTGGTGGTGTCATTCGATCCAAGTCCAAAGGCCTGAGGACTGGGAGACCAATGATGCTGATCTGAGTTTGAGGGCAGAAGAAGATGAGATGAGATATCCCAGCTCAACAGTGAGGCAGAAAAAAAGAAGAGTGGGGGCAATTCTTCTTTCACCACATTGTTCTAGTCAAGCCTTCAACTGATTAGACGAGGCCCGCCCACGCTGGGGAAGGGAATCTGCTTCAGTCTGTCTACTGATTCAAATGCTAATCTCATCCACAGGCACCCTCACAGACACACTTGGAAGGAGTGTTTAATCTGGGCACTCCCCCTGTCAAGCTGACACATAAAATTAACCATCACGAACGTATGTGTAAATATTACCCATATGTATCCACCATATATTGCTTTACAGAGAATCTACCACCTTGCTTCGCAGAACCTTCCCATGAAGAAAATAAGAGAGTTGGGTTCCTTATACAGAGGCATAAACTGAAACAGGGGTGTCACAGCAGAAGTCAATAAGGACGTGGACCCATTACTCTACATTTATTATTTATTAATTTCTTTTGGGGGAAATCTTAAGTTACTGCCTTGAAATATGTGGTGTTTGTTTTGAATTAGGATGAGGCTGTGTTGGTGAATGTTCACACATCTTTCTCATCTGAACAGGTGTTGCATGTATCCCCATTTATTGCCGATTTAGACTTATAATAAATTAACGTCCAATGACCATTTTTTAGATGGCCACTCTAATCTAAAGTTTCAGTGGAAACATAGGAAGGAAATTAAATCATGCATCTGGAAAGAAGTGTGGACATCGGTTGGCCTGAGCCTCATAATTTAGTAAAGAAAATGAAGCTGGGAAATTGGGTGGTGTGAGCCCAAGCTCACAGAGGAAATTAAGGGCAGGGATAATTCTAGAAATTTAGGCTCTGTGTTTTGGTCCAGGGACAGTGTTGAATGATGGCTCCCCCAAATATCCCAGAACCTATAAATGGGAACTTACTTGGAAATAGGGTCTTTGCAGATGTGGTTAAGGATCTCAAGATGAGGTCTTCCTGGATTAGGCCCTAAATCCAATTGCAGGTGTCCTTGTGAGAGACGCAGACACAGAGGAGAAGCCACGTGAAGATGGAGGCAGAGATGGGAGGGACGTGGCCATAAGCCCAGGGATGCTTGGAACCCAGGAACCTGGAAGAGGCAGGAAGGACTCTCCCCTGGAGCCTTGGGAGGGAGTACAGATCTGTGTTTCTTGGATCTCAGCAGCCCTGCCCCACCTGGATCTCAGTGGTCCTACCCCACCTGGATCTCAGACTTTTGGTCTCCAGAGCTGGGGAAGGATGAGTTTCTGTGGTTTAGAACCAGTCAGTTCATGGTTCTTTGTTACAGCAACCCCCAAGAAAGAAATAGACTCTGTGTCAGGCTGTTTGTTTTGTGTGGTTACCAGAGTGAGAATATGATGCATCTGTTGGATGAATTTCTCCTGCCATGTTCCCAGGAACCCACACCCTCACTGTGACAAAGCCCGTGTCCCCGGCTAACAGTATCGGGAAGAATGACTGATGAGTGCCGTGCTTAATGGCAATCTCTGATTTCTCCTGTGCCCCATTTGCAGACGGGCTGTGGGCTTCCAGCTCAGACCTTGGCACTTACTGCAGAAGAGTTCTGTTTGTTTACACGAGTCAATTCAGACTGGCGTTTTCATATCCTCTCCCACTTGACGGGCCGTTTGGAATCATAACAGGAGGTAGAGTTCTCCTAAAGTGATCATAGAAATGCTACAAATCCTTGGCATTGGCGATATTATGATATGTTTTTCTGACCTTCTCATCCCCTGCCAGGAGTGAGTCAGAGGCGTTGGAAACACTTCCTGGAGGTCGGCTGTCATGGCGAGTCTGCTCTTTGCCACAAACCGCCTCTTTGAAATATGTTAGTGCAACCAAAACATAGCTGTTTGAAAAGGTCAGTAAGTCATTATTTAATTAATTAATTTATTTTGCAAGATGCAGAAAGCATCAGTATTGTGGGATTTTCTTTCTTTCAGTATTGAGTTCTGTAAATGACGGAAAAGTTGGATAAATACATAAATTGTACTCTTCAAAGGATGGTTAAAAAACATAGCTGTTTTTATTTTTCATTTTTTATATTTTTAATTTAAATTCAATTTGGTTAACATATAGTGTATTATTAGTTTCAGATGTAGAGTTCACTGGTTCATCAGTTACATACAACACCCAGTACTCATTACAAGGGCCCTCCTTGGGGCGCCTGGGTGGCTCAGTCGGTTCAGCGTCTGCCTTCGGCTCAGGTCATGATCCCGGGGTCCTGGGATCGAGCCCCACATCAGGCTCCCTGCTACGCGGGAAGCCTGCTTCTCCCTCTCCCACTCCCCCTGCTTGTGTTCCCCCTCTCTCTGTGTCTCTCTCTGTCAAATAAATAAATCTTTAAAAAAAAAAAAAAAAAAACAAGGGCCCTCCTTAATGCCCATCACCCAGTTACCCCAACCCCCCACCCACCTCCCTTCCAGGAACCCTCAGTCTGTTTTGTAAGATTAAGAGTCTCTTACGGTTTGTCTCCCTCTCTGGTCATTCTTCTTGCTTCTTCCCCTATGATCCTCTGTCTTGTTTCTCAAATTCCTCACATCAGTGAGATCATATGATACTTGTCTTTCTCTGATTGACTTATTTCGCTCAGCATAATACCCTCCAGTTCCATCCACATCGTTGCAAATGGCAAGATTTCATTTTTTTGATGGCTGCATAATATTCCATTGTATATATATGGACCAAATCTTCTTTATCCATTCATCTGTCGATGGACATCTTGGCTCTTTCCACAGTTCGGCTACTGTGGACATTGCTGCTATGAACATTGGGGTGCACATACCCCTTCGGATCAATACATTTGTATCTTTGGGGTAAATACCCAGTAGTGCAATTGCTGGGTCATATGGTAGCTCTATTTTCAACTTTTTGAGGAACCTCCATACTGTTTTCCAGAGTGGCTGCACCAGCTGCGTTTGAAATACAGAGGCTCACTTCATAACATCTGTAGCCATTTTTCCTGAATTACAAAATTAAAATGTTACTTTATTGAATTTAAATGTGCTTCATTAGTAAACATATCAGGGTAGCAAAGAAACTTACGTCTCTAAAGCAAACACTCAAATGTCAACATGTCTGAGATTTAGTTTCGTAGAGTCCTTTTAATAGCGGGTAATTTCGGGAGGCAGATCCTGGCCTCTGGATATGTCAGGGACCGTCTAAGGAAATGATACAGCTCAGCTCAACCCTAAGAAGAAATAAGAATCGTACAGATTCTTTTCTGTAGTATCCAATGGACAAATAAAGCACTCACTTATGTTGGCTAAAAAAAAAAAAAAAGAATCATACAGATTGAGTGGAGGGGGATCAAAGGGGCAGAGGCTTTAGTGGGGTTCCCTGTATGTCAGGCATCTTGCATGGGGTACCGCCTTCTCCCATCTGCTGTTGGGGCATAAAGCCTGTTTTCCTGATTTTGCAGAATGAATCCTAAAAGCAGAATTGCTGGGTCCTAGGTTAGGCAGGTTAACATTTAATAGAGAATGCCACATTTTTTTTTTTTTTAATGTGAAGCCAACGGGATTGCAATCACTAATTCCTTGGCTTTTCACCTGAAGAGACTGTCAATGTCTGTTAAGTTCCTGCAGAGGGGTAAAACTAGTAAGTAGTGGCTTTGATTTAACTTCCCTTCATTACTAAAAAAGTTTCTGTTTCTGTTCATCTGCTTTTTCTGTGAATTTGTTTACTTGGGCTGCGTTCGTGTCTCAGCCAACGATGACTTTGAAAAGGAACCACCGGGAAGCGTACGGGACCATTGGGAAATGCAGAGATTTAGAGAGGTTTTTCTCCTCCCCTCTTGCTCATCGTCTGCAGCCACGTAGCAAGAAGGGCATCCTCAGGGTGTGGGGAAGAGAGTCAAACATGGTGGGTAGTGTGCATCCTTGCTCACTGCCTGACGCCTGCCTAATTACAGGGGAAGGGGTGTCAGGTTGTGACAATCCTGTGCTTTACCATCTAGCACTGTGGACACAGAAATCCTTAGGACAGGCTAAGTTGGCCTGAGAGATGGATGCAGGGGAGTTTCCTGGCACTGGACTTGGGGAGCATCACGCACTTGGCCATTGGCACCTTGCTCCCTCTGCCGTGTGAGCATCCTGCCCTCTCCCTCTGGTCCATGTTGGCCCCAGATTTGCTCAATCAATGCCTGGTTACCAATTGTCAAAGCATCAGGTGCTGTGTTGGGTCCAGGTCATAGAAACGAGCTAAGGAGGCATGCTCCTTCCCATAGAAAGAGAGGTCCGACCTCTACCTAGAAAATTGGGTATCCTTTCTCTTGCTTCTCTTGCTTGAAACTGCATGCCCCTTGTAGAAATGCACCCAGGGTGAACGGGGAGCCTTGTCTTTGGAGGGGACAAAACAATGCTTGTTCTCCCTCAGGTTTCATTATGTTTTCTTCAGAAGGTTGTTGAGTCTGGTTTCAAAAGAATAAAGATTAGCCTTTGATCTCACTGCCTGTGCAGTCTCAGGTAAATCCCACTTTTCTATTCACATAATGGATCCTGTCACGTTTGACAGGTGTCAGATGGCCTCAACTATTATTTATAAGGAGGCGTTTGGTGTTGTGGTTAATTCAAACCAATCACCTGCACTCTTTTATCCTCCTTTACGAGGTAAAAGTTCTTGTCCCGTGTTTCAGCAGCTTGAGGTCACCCTGGAATCTGGCAACAGAGGAAGGAGCCCACCCAAGACTGTGCTGGGAGGAGTGTCTCACCCACATCCACGGTATCACAGCTCCTAGCGCGATTTCCATCTAACACATGGGAATATCGGGTCAACGTGAGATTCAAGAACTTTCTCTGGTTCCCACACCTGGTAAAGAGCAAAGCAGCATTTACTGGACGTGGAGTTCAAGTTTTGACCAGGGCACAAACCTAGCCACTCTGTTATATGTGTACATGTAAATACACACACATGCACATATATGTCTGCATATAGATACACATATATGCATATAGAATATACTATATATAAAATTTTATATTTATATGTAAATACACAAGTATATAGACTACATATACAAGTTTATATGCATTATATACACTATATATATACATGTATATATATATTTATACTATATAGAAAATTTCATAGGAATATAGTTATATATAAATGTAATAATAAATATATATATCTAAATATAAATATAAACCACTCAAAGATTGACATTAAGTAAACCAAATCATGGTAAGGGTAAAATTATACCAGTTTAATTCTATTATAGTCATCTCAAGTAATTTAATAGTGGAATAATGAGAAAAATAGGCTCTATGATTATATACTGCATGAATAAGATGATTGAAATTTATTCCCAATTCCATTTTTTTTGCTTTGTTTTTTGACGTGGGTCAAGTGTTCTGAGAAGTACAAAAGATGGTATGCATAAAATGTGGTAGGAAAAACTATGTGCAGCGTATATGAAACTGTTTTTGCTGGTTGTAAATAGGAACACGTACCCATGCAAATATGTAAGCTTTTTTAATAGAAGATAAAACAATTGGAAACTGTTTGTATTTTATTCCCAGATGTTTAGGTTTAATAATTAAGGCTTGCTAACTTGAAAGAAAAGGGCAATATATCTGAGAAAATTTATATGTCAGAAATCCACATGTTATCATGAAGTGTGTAAGGGCACACACTCTAAATTTATAATATAATATAATATATGATATATTTCTAATATAATATAGTATAATACAATATATCTCTAATATAAGATACAATATTGATAATATAATACAGTATAACTATAATATATCTCTAATATATCTCTAATACAGTATATCTCTAATACAGTATATCTCTACTATAATATGGTATATTACTCTAATATAATGTAAGATACAATATATATAATATAAAACAATATGTCTCTAATGTAAGAGACAATATTTCTAATATAATATAACATAAGATAATATATCTCTAATATAACATATCTCTAATATAATATAATGTTATGTAAAATGTATAAAACATAGACTTTTTCTTATTTATTATTCTATATGTTAGAAAGCCAAGTGCTTAAGCTGTGAGTGCATGCTCTAAAACCTATGTATAATATACAACATGTAACACGCAATATGTAATATAAAACATATCACATGTAGAGTATATAGAGGCCGGGAAAGGGATTTCTCCTACAGCCTCCGAAAGCAACCAGTTTTGCTGACAGATGTATTTTAGACTAGTGAGACTTCTGACCGCTAGAACTCTAAGTGCATAAAAAACCGGGTTGTTTTAAGCCTCCATGTTAGTGGTAGTTTGTTAAAACAGCCCTGAAAAACTCATGCAAATGTGCTGTCTTTTCTGCTTTCGAGAAATCTCCTATATTCCTTCATCTCTTCATGCAACACACATCAGTTGAACTCTTACCATGATGGTCAAGAGCAGATAGATAGAAATTTGCCTTTCCTGGCAGGACGAGAGAAACAGACCACCCCTTTCGAGCATGAGATGGGGCATAACCAAGAGAGCTAACAAGTTCTAAGGCACCAGGCAATAGAAGCGCAACCCACCAGATAAGCAAGGATTGGTGGATTGTGTGCTCTCAGGGGAAGAGCACGTGTGTCCAGGTGTGGTGGGCGTATCATGTTCCAGATGGTGGTCTCATTGTGCTATGTTTCATTTTCTCAGGCATTTCAGGTTGTCCTGGATCAATTTGGTGATTTCGCTCTCGGACATTTTTCATCCCCCAGAAGGATGATAACCAAAGACCAGACCAAGGCAGCTTCCCTCTGGCTCAATGAAGGGACGGAGTCATCTTGGTTCTACCATGGAAGGTCTGGTGACCATCTGCAATATACTCTTGAACTCTGGTTTCACGGACCATTGACCATGTGAAAAGGAATGATGACACTTGTGGGCATGCTCAATTTGAAGGTAAGATGAAGGGGGTTTGATTGGAGAGGGACAGCTGTTTACTGGGGAGGGATCATGCAACTGTAAGGAACTGCAGCTTTTGTAAAACCGTGGGCAAGCGTCGCCATGCCCGCGCTCAAAATGGGGCTGTTCCTTGTGTGCTGGGAAATTTCTGTAAAGATTTAACATTTTAAGTGTTTTGGAATATCTTTAATATTTTAAATCTGACTTCCTGCAGGAGTATGACATGATTGATAGAGACGGTAATTAAAGCCGTCGGTACAACGGTGACATTTCAGAAGAAGCTCTTAGTACAATCAATGGATGTGTTCTGTGCTAAGTGGTTTCATTTCCTTGTATCTTTTTGAGCCTCAATTTCATTAGACTGATCTTCCCTTATTAGAAAAGAACATTTTCTCAGAAACATAGTATATAAAAATGTAAAATATGTGATACTTTTTAACATAATATGTTTATAGACATTGAATGATTGATTAGAGTGTATGCAAAATCATATGAAATTGTGGAAATACGTATATGAAAAAAGTGGCTCTGCGTAATATTTTGGCAAAATTCTCAAAACTAAAAACTTCAGGATATGGGAGGAGGATGATTCATTTTCTTCATTTGACTGAAAACAGAGAAACTTAAATCCCTTTGTTACTGACTTACCAAATCTCCTTTTCCAATGGTGCCTCTTATGTTACAGTGAATAAAGTATATACATATTTTTTTGAGTTTATGATGAGAAATTGCTATGGACTGAATTGTGTCCCCCCAAAAATCCATGTATTGCAGTCTTTACTCCCAGGACCTCAGATGTGGCTGTTTTGGAGGTGGGATCTTTAAAGAGGGGATTATGGTAAAACGAGGTCATTAGGGGAGGTCCTGATCCCATAGGACTGGGGTCCTTACAAGAAGAGGGGATGAGGACACAGATATGCACAGAGGGATGACCAGGTGAGGACTCAGGAAGAAGACGGGGTCTACACGCCAAGGAGAGAGGCCTCAGGAGGAACCAGCCTCAGCCCCACCTGGATCCCAGACTCCCAGCCTCAGCCCTGCCTGGATCTCAGACTCCCAGCCTCAGCAACCCCTGGATCTCAGACTCCCAGTGTCAAGGACTGGGATCAATAAATATCTGTTGTTGAAGCCCCCTGGTCTGTGGTACTTTGTTAAGGCAGCCTGAGCACAGGAATACACACATCATTCCAGAATGTTCAATTAAATAAAAAGCAAAAAGGCCCTGTTTTAAGAAGACTTAAAACCAGAGAGTCATTCTGGGATGCCTGACTGAATTGTGTCATTTCTGTGCATGGGGGCCTCTCTCGATGGCTTCCATCTCTCCTCCAAAGGAAGATCCAGGTGTCACGGCATACATCATGCTAGCCAGCCTTGAGTGTCTTCAGGGAATTGATTGTTTCACTCTCCCTTTATTATAGTCTCTGCCGAGGAGTTGACATATTGTAGTCGGTGGGTTTTAAGGACTGGAAGGGTGAGGAAGAGCGGGGCACAGACCCTGAGATTACAAAATACGGAAGAATTATCCTCCTCCAAATAATAGATCATCATGCTTCTTTTCCTCTCTCCATAGCAAGAAAGACAGACACCAAGAAATGGAGGGTTTGAGAATTATCATCCAGAGAAGCCTACTAAGTTCTAATGATATAATGGTAGAAACTGGTTGAAGTCCCAAAAGATATGACTCTTTTTTTTTTTTTTTTTAATATTTGAGTCTTTCAGGTTCTGAACTTTTAAAATACTGCAGCACATTCTAAACTGGGGCTGAAGTAGAGGGGGATTTCGTTATTCCTACAGTGTTATTTATTATTCATTTTCTACTTTAGTGCTGCTGTAACTCACCGCTTTTGTTTCTCTTTCTCTTAACTCGACAAAATCAAAGCCATCTAAATTAAAAAAAAAAAAAAACAAAGGTAGTAATGGAACACAGGGCATATTCTTAAATTTTGCAAAGCAGAAACGGTATTGACACTTGAGCAGAGCCTGAAAAAATCTCTTTTATAAATGCTTTCTAGTTCAGGATTCACTGTATACATCAATGGTTTTCAAATGGATTTACTGAGATTCAAATAAACACATTTCCTAGAGGAGAAAGAGCATAGAGCTTGAAGTCAAAATATCTCAATCTAGATCTAGATGAAGGAAGATAGGAGATTTCTCCCTACCTGGGAATTTGGACATGGTGGTTCACTTCTCTTGGATTCCATGCCGTGGTCTCTGAAATAAAGAGTTATATCTACTCAACGGGGTGGTAACAAAGATTCAGTGACATGAGGGAAATGTGAACGATTTGTACAGTTCAGAACGCCTCAGAAATGGCAGGCCTTGTCTTTAATACAGCACTGTATGTCCACAAGACCTTGGGTTTGTTGTGCACCTTTCCTTTAACATATGTTTAGCCAACCTCCAGCATCCGCCCAATATTATTAGTGGCTTTGGTACCACAACACACACACACACACGCAAAGGGTGAAGTGTTTCCAATTCCTTTAAAAGTTGTACAGGAACTTTGAGCTTGTGACCAGTCTTTGGACCCTTATGGGCCAGAGTATCAACAGCTTCCCTAATGTCTGTTGGGTAAGTCAATGAAAGCAAAAGTGACCTCGCACAACAGAGAACTTTCCAATGCCAAGTGTCGATATTTCTGAGGTTGGGAAACCCTGGCTGAAAGGATGCATGTAATCCTGAGCAGTTGGTTAATTCATGAACGAGTCACCAGGTACCCACTAAATTTAAATATTCCATGCGCAACGGAGTTAGGTGTTTGGGATGTTGCTGATTCCAAATTTTGTAGGAAATTGAACATGCCCTCAAGGGGCATACAATTTACCAGAAGATAACTTTGTGTCCTTAGTGGGAGTTTTTGTCTTGCTTCTGAGCAGGAGGAAGGAGAAACAAGATATATACCTGGACTGCCTTAGGTCCGCACCAGAAGCTACCGGTTGAAATCAGTGGGCACAAAGCACCTATTATTTTTGTCACACGATATCTAGGAAGTGCCTACCCATATGGAAAGTTTGAGTGTTCCATGGCGCACCCCAGAGTTTTGGAAGAGATTCAAGATTCTCCTGATCGTCTGATGGAGTCCAAATCGGCTATCCCACTCTATCTAGATCTCTCTTGGGCTTGGTCTTTTGCTTTCAACTTCCAGAGACTGGATATATTTTATTTTATAAAGACTCTGAAATAGTGCGTGGACCAGTCAATGGACTCTATGTTCTAAGCCATATTGGAATTAAATCAGTCCTCCCATACTGGGCCCAAAGTGTCTCCCATCTGGACTCAGGGACTTGTGTATTTCCCCCAAAAGAATGCTTACCTTGAGCATCTGTCTTGTCTCTGCTCACATATGCTGAAGGACATCCCACACAGCTGAGGTGTCCCATCCTATTTGCTTTCTTTGGTTGCATTCATCATATTTTCTTATAAAACCAATCACTGAGAAGAGCAAAGCCATGTTAATACACACAAATAAATGAAATCAAGGGAGGTAACTCCTGGTACATGCAATTTTTTTTTTTGGATACCTATAACATTACTCTTTAGCTTAATGTTTACGCTTCTCTGTAGTTGTAAACATTTATTTATTTGGGGGCTAGTTTTATGTCCTCATGCTGGAGTAACACAGAACAAATCTTGCTCCATTTAAGTAGTCTTTCTTATGTTTGAAAGGAGTGACTTGTATCTATCTTTTCTTCTTAAACCAAATACTGTCAGTGCATGCTCTGCTTTTTTTTTTTTTCTTTTTAATGCAATGGTCACATGGTCACATTGTCTTTCATAGATTTTTTAAATTTCAAAGAATTTTGCCCAGAAATGAATCACTACCTAAGGCACAGTGACCTCCAGCAATCTCATTATTCCCCTTTTCCTGGAGCCCTCATCAACCCCCCAGTCGTCCTCTGAAACCATCAGTTTGGGGTCAGATAAGTCCTGAGAGCAAGGGTGCATGCAGAGGATGGTTTGCTTTGTACACCAATGGAAAGACTATCTTGTATGCTTCACCTCAGTGCCCAGAGAACCAGCATTACCTGCCTATTAGGTACAGGCTGATTTCTGCAGGATTCATGTTGTTCCATGAGCTTGCTGAGCATTTCTGTTCATATTGGTCTACTGACTTGTTGAACCTGACACCCCATCTTTGTCTACGTGTGCATCTCTCTGTACCAGATCTACATGGGAGAGGAATCCAAGCCGGCCATGATGTGCCAAGGGGCTTGGATTCATTTCAGGAGGAAACTTCTGGAATAGTCTGCTAAGTTTTAGACAGAGAGGATGGTGTCTTGCTTCCAGTAAAACATGGCTTACAATAGGGGGGACAGAGTGAATTTCATGGCACACTTTATCAAGGGGTTCTCATTAAGAGATGAAGGATATGAATGTAACCCTGGGGGCACCTGGGTGGCTCAGTCAGTTAAGCATCCAACTGTCTTGGTTTCAGATCAGTCATGATCTCATAGGTTGTGGGATCGAGCCCTGTGTCAGGCTCCTTGCTCAGTAGGGAGTCTGCTTGAAAGATTCTTTCCCCTGCCTCTAACCCCCACTCGTGCTCTCTCTTTCTCTCTCAAAATAAATAAATAAATCTAAAAAAATAAAATAAATAAATGTAACCCTGCCTCATTACCATCCTTCCAGGTTTCGAGAAGAAATTTGTTTTGGCGTTTATGGGCCATATATAATCTTATTATATAATATAATCTTATTATATATCTATATATCTATATTTTATATAGATATATTTACATGTGATGTGATACATACATACATATGTTATATGTTATATATTTATATTATATATAATACATTAAGTACATATAAATATATATATATATATATATATATATATATATATATATATATATACTTGTCATGAGAATTCTTCAGGAAAAGAGAAACTTGAAAGTTAGGAAAAATTAGAGCTAGAAAGAATATCTATTATCTGTTATGTATACATATGTATTATGTGTACATATATACACATATATGCATGTATTTATTTTAAAATGTATCCTGAGAGCAAGAATCAAAACAACCCTGAGAGTAAATCAGATTGATTTTGTAGGATAAGTGATATTCAGGGAGTTATCTGCAAATTGAAATCTAATATGCTTTAAAAAAAATCTCATTATTAGATCTCCTAGTGCATCATTAAATCAAATTTAACAAATTAATGGCATTTAACACGCTCACCTGACCCTGTCAACCCAGGTGAGGGATGTAGGGGCTGTGTCTGGTCCAATCTGCAAATCTCTAATCCCTCACACTGCAATTTTATTAATTTAAATAACCCCTTTGTTCTAGTGAATTTCATTCGTAGACTATAAATAAGGTGATTTGAACTTTACATAGCTAGATAAGCTTTTGTTTGAAATTAACAAAAAAGTTGTTGCTTCTTAATGTGTTTGGATAAATTTGGAAGAATAATAGCTACTCCCAGCTATTCATGCAGCTGTTTGTCATGAGCATTAAGAGGAGACAAGACGTTGCAAGCTCCATGGAAACCAGGATCGTCTTATTCTCCCCTAGGAGCAGTACCCATGCAAATCCAGCACACGGAGAGACACTAGAAATGTCTCCTGACTTCACCAGGGTGCATCTGCATCTGCTGAGCATTCCTGTGGCCTCTTCTCTCTGTGTATATTCTCCCTCCCCCTTCCCTATCCCTCCCTTATCTTATCCCTCCCATGCTTCCACAACTAGCCGTATTAATCCCAACCTTTGAAATCACTGATATTTCCAATGAAAGTTAACTAAGCATGGGCTCTAACTCCAACTCATTTTACAAAGTTTCTACCCCCAATCTTCTATCATCGGAAGAAAGTGTTATCCCACATTTCCTGGAAGTCAACATTGACAGAGCCTTTTGCTTAATTTCCTTTTTCATTAAAAACATGAAGAAAAAGTTTCTCTGAGGGAAGAAATATCTCATAGGCATCCGGGAAAGTGACTGGACACGTTATGTAATTAAGAAGGACAAACAAGGGGCGCCTGGGTGGCTCAGTCGTTAAGCGTCTGCCTTCGGCTCAGGTCATGATCCCAGAGTCCTGGGATTGAGCCCCGCATCGGGCTCCCGGCTCGGCGGGGAGCCTGCTTCTCCCTCTCCCACTCCCCCTGCTTGTGTTCCCTCTCTCGCTGTGTCTCTCTCTGTCAAATAAATAAATAAAATCTTTAAAAAAAAAAAAGAAGGACAAACAAACATTGGCTTTCTCGTTCCAGTTTATTGGGTTGCACGACATATAAATTGGATTCAACAGATTGCTAACAAGAACTACAGTAAGAAAAGCTGGATCAGTCTTTGAGCAAATAAGTTTGGGAAGCAATGGACTTGATGACATTATAACATTTTCTCTGCAGACTCTCTGTAAAATGCCCCACCCTCAGAATGTTTTATAAGGGAAAGCATGTTGAAAATACCCAAGAAGGGGCGCCTGGGTGGCTCAGATGGTTAAGCGACTGCTTTCGGCTCAGGTCATGATCTCAGGGTCCTGGGATCGAGTCCCGCATCGGGTTCCCTGCTCAGTGCAGAGCCTGCTTCTCCCTCTCCCTCTGCCACTCCCTCTGCTTGTGCTCTTCTGTCTGTCTCTCTGTCAAATAAATAAATAAAATCTTAAAAAAAAAAAAAAGAAAATACCCAAGAAGGAGGACATAATGTGCAATATACTTCAAATTAAATTTAAGTAACAAAGCTTTAATCTTGGGAAAAGTTTACGGGGGTAATATATTGATAAATACACTCTTGGAAACATCAGTCTAATGGGTTTATCTTGTTTATCTACATGGTCAGTACGTTGGGAGAATTCCAAACAAATACTTGTAGATAAATATTCATAGAAACACTAGTTACAGTAGCTGAAAGTTGGAAACAATCCAAGTGTTCGTTAATGGGTGAATGGCTGAACAAACTGTGGTCTATCCATACAGTGGAATATTCTTCAACCATAAAAGGGAACGGAGAATTAACACCTGCTATAATATGGACGAACCTTGAGAACATTATGCTCAGTGAAATAAGTCAGACACAAAAGGTCACATATTACATGATTCCATTTATGCAAAGTATCTAAAATGTTTAAATCTATAGAAACACAAAGCAGATCAGTGATTGCCAGGGGTTATGGGGAGGAATGAATGGGGAGTGACTAATTAATAGGGTATGAGGTTTCCTCTCGGGGTAATGAAAATATTCTGGAGCTAGTGGTGATGGTTGGCCAAGATTATGAAGATCCTAAATGCTGCTAGATGGTTCACTTTACAATGGTTAATTCTATATAATCTGGATTTTATCATGACAACAATAAATATATCAGGAGCAACTTTGACTCAGGCGTCATTCAAGGTGCTGGGGATAAAACGATGATCCCGAGAGACACAACCCTGCCCTCTTAAAGCTTCCAGTCTGGTGAGCAAGAGAACCCACCTCATACAGTCTGATCGACTGTTTGTTGAGTATTGGCTTGCAGTTGTGGTCGGTGCTAGGCAGGAAGTCATACCTTGTTAGAATTTTGTATAGTCTTGTCAGTTGCTTTAAATTTTTTATAAACTTTAGATCTTTATTGTAGTTTAGATATTATTACAAGTCCAGGTGGTGGGTCAAAGTGAGTGTGTTTCCCTATTTTTTTTTTTTAAGATTTTATTTATTTATTTGAGAGAGAGAATGAGAGAGAGAGAGCACATGAGAGGGGGGAGGATCAGAGGGAGAAGCAGACCCCCCGCTGAGCAGGGAGCCCGATGCGGGACTCGATCCCGGGACTCCAGGATCATGACCTGAGCCGAAGGCAGTCGCTTAACCAACTGAGCCACCCAGGTGCCCAGTGTTTCCCTATTTTTATCCCCATCCTCCAGCCCCATTAGAGATCTAGAAATTATGCAAACTCCACTTCCTGTTTTTCTAAGTCAGATGCTAGGCTTTTAATGTTACAAAAAATAATTCTCAGACATAGTGTTTTGAAGATTGGCTTCAAAATTTGCATCTACATTCATCACTTTTGTTTCAATTTTACTCATTGCTCTCTCAAAGTACTGTGATCAAGAAACTGGTATTTTTCTCCAAAAGATCACATTGGGTAGCCTTACATGAGGAAAGATTCTATTTGGAAAGGATTCCATTTTTCATATAGAGGATAAATATACAGCTGAGCCTTGAACAATGTAGGGATTAGGGAGACCGACTTACTGTGCATCAAAAATTCGTATACATTTTGACTCCCCAAAAACTTAACTACTCATTGCCTACTCTTAGCAATAATATAAACCTTACCAATAATATAAATAGTCAACCAAACCATATTTTATCCAGGTATTCTATAGTATATTCTTATAATAAAGTAAGGTAGAGAAAAGAAAAAGTGACTTGAAAAATCATAAAGAAGAGAAAATACATTTCCAGGACTGCACTGTATTTATAAAAAAAATGTATCATGTAAGGGTTCAAACCCATGTTGTTCAAGGGTTAACTGTACAACCTCTATGATTTGGGTAATCTTCAGTGATGTTTATTCTCAGTTTTATGGTGTTTGTGAACATGAACTAAATGTTCCCGTAGTTCATAACTTACCTATAAGAATGATTGTCTTTTATGTCCAAGGAGGGCCTTTTGTCTGAATTGGAGACGCCAGTTGCATATTCAGGAATGGATGTTCTACCTCAGACAGATGACGTGCTAGTCATCAGACAGTATTCCCATTCCAGATGGCAGTATGATACAGCAACCCTGATGGGAAATAAGTTATCAACCCTCATGGTCCTTCTCCATCACCACTGCAAATTCATGGCAACAGGATAAGCACATGAAACCAGGATGTTTTGCTGAGCTTTTATTTCATGGTCTAATTTTTTAATGATGTTTGCATGGCAAAACCACCATAGGATATTCACACTCTGTATAGGGTATTTTGGAGTTGAGGTACAGTCCTTAAAATGTGGAATATTATGATAAGCATCTACAAAACCATTATTTCTGGGTGTCTGTCTCAGGACTGAAGGAAGTGATGGTTAAATGATCCTGGGTGAAGGGTGTGCCATGGTTGAAATATGCCAGAGATGAGTGATCAGAATGGGCTGGGTCTGGCCAAGGTTAAGGGACACCTGTCAATACATATGTAGCTGGATGGGTAACATCCAATGATCTACATATATATTCCTCTTTCTACTAATGAAAAGTCCCATTTGAAGAAATAGGTTATCAAATTTGTGTGTGCAAGAGGTCAAACTGAGGCTGAAATCACAGGAAAATGAACACGTGTGCCTCGTGCTCACAGCAGCTGGTTGGACCTAAGAAGCCCTGGGGCCCTCTGCAGAGATTTGGTGCAAGGCAGAACAAGGACAATTGTAAGTCACAGCCAAGGAGAGGTTGAAATGCTGAATCTGTGTTTTCCTCGCTTCGGGGTTGCATTGGGTCAGCATCAGACGCATTAACAGGTAATATATGTGATTAACTGATACAAGAGATTTATTTTAAAAGATCTTAGCAATGAGTGATGGCCATTATCTAGAAGCTTCTCTGTTCTTTCTCCCTTTCTCAGGATGAAACTGTTCCCTGTAGAACGTGAACACCTTTTGGCTCTGCAAAATGGACAGGTGTGTGTTCATAAAATCGCATCCTTGCTGCCTCTGGTTCCGAGGATCTTTTAATTATTTAGTTTTTATAGGCCTGCAGGCTCTTGTAAGCTTAATTAAAGCTCTAATTTCCTCTGGGACATGTAGATGAATTTGTTGGGCAAGGACTAAAAATCTCCAGTGAATGAGTTTGGGGGGAAAGAAAAGAGAAAAAAAGGAAAGACTAGTGAAACCTAATTCTCCCTAGGCTTATGGGAATCGGTTTAAAACAAATGTGCACACAGTAGGGAGAAAAGTATGTCCTTCTCTAGGAGTGTGGGGAGAATTTAGATTAAATTCCACAAGTTAAATTTGACATTGGCTATTTTTCTGCCATTACTGTATCTGTTTAATTCCATCTCTTTTTCCTTGTCTTCTTCCTAATATTTTCCTCCTCCTCTTCCTTCCTCCTCTTTCTCCTTCCTCCTCCTCCTCTCTCTCGTTTACCTCCTCCTTTCCTGACCATGGGAGAAGCACAAATCATGAAAATATGGGTAAATAGAGGTAAACTCTAACCAGAAATCCAGGGGATTGTTAGGAGAATTGGCAACTGAGACCCACAGTCACAGAAACTATCTCTTCCCCAAATCCAAATAGATGAGCAAAACAAAACAAAACAAAAATACATAGATTAGATAGATAAGATAGATAAGATAGATGATAGATAGATAGATAGATAGATAGATAGATAGATAGATAGATATGATGGATGGATGGATGAATGGATAGATAGGTAGGTAGGTAGATACATTAAAAACACGTTAAGAATTATGTTCAGTCTCCAAAACACCTGCTAGCTTGGTAGTTTACTAGAAAGGACTCATATCACTCACCAAAAGTTAAAAGTGCCCCAAAGACTGATTAAAGCAGAAGCTACTGTGCTTTTAAAAAAGCAGGAAAACAGGGCGCCTGGGTGGCTCAGATGGTTAAGCGTCTGCCTTCGGCTCAGGTCATGATCCCAGCGTCCTGGGATCGAGTCCCGCATCGGGCTCCCTGCTCCTTGGGAGCCTGCTTCTCCCTCTGCCTCTCTCTCTCTCTCTCTGTCTCTCATGAATAAATAAATAAAATCTTTAAAAAAAAAAAAAGCAGGAAAACAAAGCTGTTTTCCCACGTGACAAATAAAGACACGGCTAATGCATCCACTATCATGTTGACACAACACGGGGAGTCCCTTAGACGTAGCATGCAGTGCATTCATTCAGCACATGAACTATGTTAGCAAAAACCCAAAACATCTGACATATGAGGGATAAAAATGGCATTAGTGACAACTCTATTTGTGGGGAGGGAATTATTTTCAAAGAAGAAGAGATGATGGGAAACAAATGGAGATGTTCAGTGTCATCACTTTGAAAGTTAGTATGGATAATATATAACCATAGAACAAAGAAGACAGAGAAGCGATAAACGAGATGATGAAGGCAGACGCATCCCGGTGGTCAAGATGGCGGGGAAGCTGAGGATGTTACAGGTGTATAAGGCAGAAACAGACACAGGCAGAATCCATAGGCAGGAGCTTTTCATGAGTGGACCAGCCAAACGATTCCTAATGAGATATGGAGCTTTCTTGCCACTCAGCTTCTGAATCCAATGCAAATGAACAGTAGCTGTGATAAACATGCAAACTTATGGCCTCTGGATTCTACTGCATCCCTAGTATATCAGTACATCATGCTCACTTATCAACATCCTAGAAGAAGAATGTACGTTCAACAGCATTCAGGGATATGGGAAAGATCAGGGTGAATGAATAAATACCAGGAATACTTTTCATTCCGCAAGCAAGACCTCGGAATCACTGTGAAATCTATCAACTGTGTTCCCACAGAAGGTGGAAGCCTGTGTGTGTGTGTGTGTGTGTGTGTGTGTGTGTATCGGAGACAGAATTTATAATTGTATTGATTGTTCTCCTTCTTCTTGAATTCTTATCTGTAGGGCAATTCTATAAACAGCAGAGATAGCAGACAGTAAATAAACCAGTTAATGAAGTTGGGGCACTCATTGAGACAGTCAATACGTATTAAAATTAAACTCCGAAGGTATACTTAGAAGTTAAAAAAATCAGTCCTTAAGTCAGGTTCGGGTGTTCTGGGCTCTTTCTTCTATGCCCTGGAAACATGAGTTCTCTGCTTCATTGACCGTTGCCTTTTTAACAGGTAATCCCCCAATTTTGAAGTCACCACTGTGAAATAGTCTCAGGTTTCCTTTTTGTTATTGTTACTCATTCATACAAAAGCAAAAGCCTAAGATTCCAAGAAATAAAGGACGATTGCATAACTCCAAAGTAGCTACAAAATTACAGGCAGCGTGTGAGGGGTTAAATGTAAGCCAGCAGGTGTGCCTAAATCCCTTGGCAACTCTGCTTCGGTGCCAGGAATTAACAGGCTTTTTTTTTTCTTTCAAGGAAATTACATATACAACGAGGGAGAAACTCAGGGGAAAGGGGGTGTTGAACCTAGAAAATGCCAAGCAACACCATTTTGCTGTGTATAGCAAATTGCCTAAAATGCAAAAACTTGATGTTGACATAATGGTTCGGAAACAGCATCTCTGCTAGTGAGTTAAGAAACCCAGAAGAAAGAGCCCCAAACAACCCTAAGCACACGCGAGTCTTTTCCCTGTGAATACTGCAATTTAGATATATGCTTACCAGCCCTTTTTCATGTGCTTTGCAATGCTAGACAGGTGTCCTGACAAAACACAGTGAAATCACACAGACTGAAATAACTAGTGCCTTATGCTGTTCAGTTGGGGGAAAAAGAAGTCCAGAAGGAAGAAAAATGAAAAGCGCTGGGGAAAATTGGGGACCTGGGGAGCAGGGAGGGATGAAGAAGGCCAAGGAACAAGAGGGGGTGTCTGAGGCAGGGAGGGCTGCATGGATGGATGCCCAGTCTCCATGGCAGTTGGGTTGGGTGTTCAATGACGATCCAACAGGCCTGCTCAGCAGGATATTGTTTATGGCCATAAACCACCAGCTGGAATGCACTCATTGGCATTCTGAGCCTTCACCATTCTGTTATTGACCTGTCCCATGGATGCGCACACTCTCCAACAGCTAAGAACCTTTGGCGACCGACCCATTCCCCAGCCAGCCCAGACATGGTGAGCAGAGAGATTCTACATCATGCGATGCTGGGTGGGTCTAGCGCTTGATGCATAAAAAGACACGGGGAATGCAAGAGTTAGATGCCATCCAGGGCACCTGGGTGGCTCAGTCCATTAAGTGTCTGCCTTCATTTCAGGTCATGATCCCAGGGTCCTGGGATCGAGTCCTGCATCGGGCTCCCTGCTCAGCAGGGAGCCTGCTTCTCCTTCTCCTCCCCCACTCATGCTCTCTCTACCTCTGTCGCTATCTGTGTCTCTCTCTCTCAAATAAATAAATAAAATCTTTGAAAAATAAAAAAGAGTTAGATGTTCTCCAAGACAAATTCTCGGTGACTCTGGTTGCCTCACTGTACTGGAGATAGTCTATTGGGCACCTTTGAGCAATAAGGCAAGATGCAGCATGCCTTTCTGGAACACAGTGAACCACTCAACCCGTCGTATGGGCTTCAGAAATCGTTTGTAAAATATTCGACATATAAGAAGGGTTTGTTCCCTTCTCCTCCCCAAATGTCATAAACACCAGAAAAATCATGCCATTAGTGAGCAGGAGTCCATGTTATGTGTGGGCTCTTGGGGACTGTTAAACAGTTAATCTAAAGCAAATAAAGTAGGAAAATGAAAAAAAGAAGTGTTAAACGCTTAACTGTTTCAGTGATTTTAATTAAAACATTTGTCATGCTCGAGACTAATTAGTAATTACATAAGAACTTTATTATGTCGTGCCAACAAAACATTACTTTGGGTTTCACAGCAAATTTGAGTTTAAAGTAAATAATTGTTTAAGTCAGAATTAATTACTTCATAAATTATCTAGCCACAGGATCATTTTAATGAACTTGTGTTTGTTAATAAATTTGTGAAGGTCTTCTTTGCTCCAGGGCTAAAAGGCATATTGTTTAATAAGATATTGGACATAAAGCAAAATACACACTGATTGTAGGTGGATTTAATGTGTTTCTTTTGTGTAGTATTTAAGACCACGGTGTGTTATTTAAAAGTATATCAATAATGTGAAAGGTACAGAAACAAGTTAAAACATTAAAATAAACCATATTCTTTTGTATGTTTCAGTTGGGAGATGATGAAACCGTAAAATATAGTTTGGGCTTTCAGTGTGTGTGTGTGTGTGTTACAATGTTTCAATATTGTGAGGTTGCTGACATACAGCCCTCCTGTTGCAGAGTAACAAGTACCTGGAAAAACGATTTACAAATCTTTCCTGCAGTAACAAGGACATGCAATAATTACTTACAAATATTTCAGTGGAAGAGACACTGAAACACTTGATAAATTGAAGATAGGAGGTCCAGCTGATCTGCCTTCAAGACAGGAATGCGAAAATCCAAGCTATTACTATAGTTTCTCTTTGAGCTCTGGGAATATAAGTCATTTCGTTTCTATTCATGTCAAAGGATGCATTATTGATAGCTCTCTAAATAGAAGGCCTTTGTAGAAAGCCACATTCAATATAGATAAGATAAATGTACGATGGAATCCAAGGAATAAGAGCTAACGAGTCACTAGAAAGGCAACAAGGGCAACGTCTCCTGACATCCATTCATTATACATGTGTAGCCGGAGAGCCCGTGTGCCCAGACTGCATGCATATACAAAGACCATGCCCGTTCTTTATTGCTTTGAAACTGTGCTGGTCTCCCTTAAGAGTTCCAGGTGTGGTTGAGCTCATGATCTCAGTCTGATTCAAAAATAGCACCGTTCTGTGGGTGAATACAACCTTTACTCTATGTCTCGGGTTTCTTCTCTTTGTGTTCTTTTTCAAGGTGGCTTTTGTGTGACAGCTGCAGGGATGGACCCGCGTGGGGAGGGGAGACAGGGGTCTCAGGTTTCTCCTTATTGTCTGCTTGATAGGGAGCTGGTTTGAGCTCCCACTGGCGTGGAGGCAGCTGGGGACATGCTGGATCCATCTGCATAGCTCCCGTCTACATCTGCTACTGGAGACTTGTGTCCTCATTCCAGCAGATGCTCTGGGATTCAATGGCCTACTTCCCTTGCTACTTAGACTCCTTGGGTCTACACAACCTCTGGAGGTTTAAACACTGAGTGCAGAGAGTTTGTGATGCAAACTCTATTTCTATTTTTCTTTTTAGGTTTCTATTACCTGAGGGTATATATTAACATGGGTAGCCTAAAATTTAAAAAGATTTACACAGATGTAAAACTGAGCATATGACCCATGAAGGTGTCCAATTTCTATTTTTCTTTTTACATCTAGGACCTTTTCAATGGACCATCGATTCAACACATACGATTCTCCATTTCTTCTGGGTTAAACCATGTTCCCCAAAATATATGTTGAAGTCCTCCTACCAGGCATCTGTGAATGTAACCTTATTTGGAAATAAGAGTTTTGTAGACGGGATCAAATGAGGCCATTAGGGTGGGCACTAAGCAAATATGACACGTGTCCTTATAAAAGAAAGAAGAGGAGACACAGACACAGAGGAGAAGCCACATGAAGATGGAGGCAGAGATGGGAGGGACGTGGCCACGAGCCCAGGGACACCTGGAGCCCCAGAAGCTGGAAGAGGCAGGAAGGACCCTCCCCTGGAGCCTCAGGAGGGAGCACAGCCTTGCCCCACGTGGATCTCAGTGGTCCTGCCCCACCTGGATCTCCCACTGCTGATCTCCAGAGCTGGGAGATAATGAAGTCCTTTTGTTTTAAGACATCCAGTTTGTGGTTTGTTCAGATGGCCCCGGGAAACTCATATATTTTTATACAGAAATGCTAAAGATAAAAAGGCCGCCAAAGCACCGGATGTTCTCACACCCTCCTATGAAAGGAATCCAGGCTGGACGATTTTTCTCTATATAATTGTGGCTTCCATTTCTTCTTTTTTAAAATCCTAGAGCAGAATAAGGAAGAAGAAGAGCATTAATTTCTAGCACTCTGCACTGGAATCCTGTGGGCAGTTTATGTTTCTTTTGGGTGGGAGTTTAGTTCGAAGGCAGTCATTTAAGTGTTTAAAACATACACTCTCTGCTTCTAAGGCTTTGATTTAGTTCCTATCATTTCCCCAGGGCCTAAGCAGCCCTAGAATCCTACACGGACTCACTATTGGATGCCTACCAGAATGAAATCACTGGTCTAGCATGTCTTTCTTGCTCTATCGCTGGTAGATAATTGATAGAAAGTTTCTATTAGACGTAACTCTGTGGGGGAAGCACATTCCAGTCCCTGCTTTGCGTTTGCTAGTTTAGGGATTGTCTAATGTCAGTGTGTGTGGTGTGTGTGTGTGTGTGTGTGTGTGAGAGAGAGAGAGAGAGTAAGAAGTGGACAGAAAGAAGGAGACAATGAAGAGGCAAAATATGACCACCATTTTGTCTGGTAAAAGAAAAGGACAGTGTTCTGACGTAAAACAGAATGAAAAGCTATTAGGGAGATGTTTGGATTTTCATTTCTGAATATAAAATCCTGGGGGGAAAATTGCAGCGGAAGAATTCAGATGGAATCGGGAGAGGATTAGGAGGGTAACCCCCCCAGGAAGGGGTAAAGACACTGGTGTGTGGTTGGGTTTGGTTTCTCTGAGTTTCTCCAAAGTGGAGACGTGCCCTGATGATCATGTAATCTGGGGTCCCCGTTTTATTATTTGTCCGTGTCCTCTCTCTCTCTGAGACACATTTTTTTGTAACCCACCCCCACCTCCATACACATACTGATTCTCACGGTAGAAAGGAAGCTCCTTGAAGCCATGGGCTTGATTAATTGCAGCTTTATGGGTGGGGGGTGGGGTAACTGGGTGATGGGCGTTAAGGAGGGCACGTGATGGAATGAGCACTGGGTTCGATATGCAACTGATGAATCACTAAATTACCTCTGAAACTAATAATACAGGATATGTTAATTAAATTGAATTTAAATTAAAAAATAATAATAATTGCAGCTCTATTCCCCGAACAGGGGTTGGCTCAAAGTATATATTCAATAATTATGAGTATATATTTCAATCGGTGCATGAATGGGCTTACTCATTGACATTGTAAAGGTCTTCAGACTCAGAAATACCCATTATATTCAATGCCTTTTCCTAGAAGAGCAAGTATGAGTTATTCTCAATTTGTAGTTTTTCAGCTAACAGAAGAATCAGAGAATCTGTGATTTTTCTGTGCTGATTCTCTGATTGATGTGTATGATTCAGGATGGGATCATTTTTCCTCGGCTTACTTTGTTTTTCAACCATCGACATCAAACAAGGAGTGAGGTTTCTATTACCTGAGGGTATGTATTAACATGGGTAGCCTAAAATTTAAAAAAGCATGTTAGAAATTTACCACTCCTCTGGCTCCTGGTTTGGTTGTTGTTGTTTTTCCTGAAGACTTATTTACGGTTTTGACAAATTTCTCCCAAGTTACTTTCTTCATTTGGGAGTGAAGGAAAAGCATTGTCACATTGGGTCTTCGTTGACTTGATTTAGGAGTCCGAGTGTTTGTTCTGGCTGAAGGCATTATTGATGTGTCTGAAAGCGTATTGCAAAACAAATTAAAGTAATTACATGGAAGTAAAAATCCATTTAATGGCAAAAACAACATTATTAAATGCTAATCAAGTGGTGCATCTTAATTAAATAAAGTGAAATGTTTTACTTCATTTCGGAGGGTCTTGCCTTCAGTCAGGGACTTTTCTGGCGTGGGGAATCTTGCTCTTGAGATGGGTCCTGGGCTCTGGTCTTCCGGGATGATCCATCCAGGACAGAAATGTCAACACGGCTTGCTTTGTGGGACTTGAGGAGTGAGGATTCCTTAGGGAAATGTTCTACACCTAAAGGACCCTATGGAAACCTAGTGCTGTAAGTGAGAGGTATGCAGCTGAGTAGATCAGAACACCCTCTTTTTCTACTAGGCAGACCAGAATCTATAGTTCGGTCTTGTTGCATCCACCCTTGTGAATTTGGAGCATCTAGCCTAGTCTCAGATCCCTCCTGCCTAATATCAGGAATATTAGATAAGATAATATACATAAAGGTCCTAGCCCTGAGTGTGGGACGGGGTAAGCATTTAATTAACAGCAAACATACATGGAATGACTGCCTTTTGAGTCTGTGGCCAAGTATACAGAATAACAAATCTCCCAAAGATGTCCACCTCCTAATTCCTAACATCTGTGACTCTGTTTCCCTAGGTGACAAAAGGGACTCTGCACATATGATAAAGTTAAAGACCTTGACCTGGGGAGATGATCCTGGATTCTCTGCTGATCTGTGATGGTAATTACAGGGGTCCTTCTAAAAGATAAATGTGACACAGTGTGGGAAGGACATTGCTGGCTTGAAGATGGAGGACGGGTCACAAGACAAGGAACGTGGGTGCCTTCAGAAGCTTGAAGAGGTCGGAACACAGATTCTCCCCTAGAGTCTCCCCAAGGAACAAGCCTTGCTGACAGGTGGATTTTAGCCCAGGGAAATGCATTTCAGACTTCCCACCCCCAGAACTGTAGGAGGAAACATTTGTGTTTTATGAAGCCACTATGAGTATGGTAATGGGTCTCAGACAACGATGAAGGGCTCTCCCATCCCAACTCGTGTGTATTCATGACTTTAGGGGCTCACCTGCTTCTCTCTGTCATACCTAGGGTCTAAATAATTGAAGCAAACAATCCAGTGGGCTGTGGCAAAATAATAACACATTCAAGACCTTTTTTTTTTTTTAAAGATTTTATTTATTTACTTGAGACAGAGAGGATAAGAGACAGAGAGCATGAGAGGGAGGAGGGTCAGAGGGAGAAGCAGACTCCCTGCCGAGCAGGGAGCCCGATGCGGGACTCGATCCCGCGACTCCAGGATCATGACCTGAGCCGAAGGCAGTCGCTTAACCAACTGAGCCACCCAGGCGCCCAAGACCTTTTTTTTTTTTTAAAAGATTTTATTTATTTGCCAGAGAGAGAGGGAGAGTAGAAGCAGGGGAAGTGGCAGGCAGAGGGAGAAGCAGGGGGACTCGATCCCAGGACCCCGAGATTGTGACCTGAGCCGAAGGCAGACGCTCAACCATCTGAGCCACCCAGGCGCCCCAAGACTTATTGTTTATGATGCGTCAGTCATTGGTGTGAGCATGTAGTTCGTTTTATTGTCACGAGACACTTCTAGGTCAATGGTATTATCCCCATTTTACAGATTGAGAAACTGAGGTACAGGTGGGTTAAATAATGCAGATACACAGCGGGCCACTGGCCAGGCCAGAATTTGACCCCATAAAGCTTCATTCCAGAATCAGAGTCCTAACCACTCCATCCAAAAATAACATGACATTTTGACATTGATGTTGGCCGTGGCTACAATATATTGATTGATGGATAATTATGAATATAATTATAACTATACTGCATATGACTGTACCTATTATTGCCTTTCTACACATTATGACAACCTTTGTGTGTGTCATACCCAGGGGAAGGGTCACGTTGCGCTAATGACTTCAAACCAATGTGAGGAAAATGGAGGAAGCATCTAAGATGATGTAGAAAGAGAAGAGTAAACCAAGATACAAATCCATCTTCAGTCTCCACTTCTATTCTTCTCCCCACTCCAACTTGGCGGATGCACTAAGAGGATTCAGTGGAACATTTTTCCTGTTCCTGGTTAGTCATTCGGGCAACAAGATGGATTCCTGAAAGCAGCTTTCTGGGTCTAGAGCCCATCGGTAGAACCACATGCCAACACCGGTGATGCTTCGCCTCATTGCACAAAGCGGTATCATCCAGGATAAACACTTCGATGGTTTCCATCAGCAGACAATAAGAAATTTCTACATAAGTAGAGAAGTTTAGAACACCTCCCAGTTGAGGGGAACTTTCTGTCATGCTCAGAGACTGAGAAGGTTGCCAAGTGCCAGAGCTAATTCTCTTTTCTCCTGGAAGATGATAAATAATCCAGGCCGTCTTATGTATTTGGCAATATTGTACTGTTTTTCAAGAGTGTCAATCTTTACACTGATACAGATGATTACTATTATTTAATGTGTGTGTATGTGCATTATACTATCTTCCAGACTATTGTGTTCATAGCTTCATACACATCATCTACTCCTTCAAGGCAACTCTGTCAGCTGGGGATGACATTTTTCCACTTCACAGATGAGCAAAGTAAAGTTCAAAATCATCTACCAATTAAGTGCCCAAGTAGGGGCATAAGCTCAAAATTATATGATGCTCAATCCCATTACTCAATTATTATACCATAAAATGTGTCATGACTGGCAGACTTCATTTTGTATAAAAATTCAGTATCCAGCATCCTTCATGCTAAAAAAAAAAAAAAAAGTGTTATTTTAAAATCTATCCAGCAAATGAACATGTAGATAATCACTTCAAATAGAATTAGTTTTTTAACCTTATATGCCATATATCGTATTCATTTTTTGTGGTTTTTTGGCTGCTTTGGCAGTATGTGCTGCATTTTTCTTGTTATTTTGATGCATGATTGATTGAAGAGAAGGAAGGAGGTGAACGTTTGCTAACCCTTAGTATTCTTTTATTTACATCTAGTAAAATGTAGTGGGGGTGGAAAATCCAGGCTTTTTTCAAAAAGGAAATTACTGGGGATTTTTGCAGTCTTACCTGGGTTATGTAGCTTTTCCATTCTATCTCCTGCCAACAAACATCATCAACCACAACAGCGTGGGTAGGAGGTGGTGTATTCATCTCATGCAAATCCCAGGCCAATTGCCAAGTCGATATCTTAGCATCGTTTTTCTGGAGTGGTTTTGAGGCAACTATCTTAATGGATTTTTGTGCATAGAATACCTTTTTGCATTAGTACCTTATCTATTTGATTTTTCTCTGTCCCTTTTAAAAAATTATCGGACTCATAAAGTCCCTTTCTGCCAAAAGGGACAGATATCAACCTTAAATCAGCTTAAGCAAAAATGTAAGCAGTGTGCCTTCAGCTAGTTTAGGTTTGGCCCAGACGTATCTGGATAGAACGGTTCAAACATATGGTCGACGCTCTGATTCTTTCTCCCTGTTCCGGCTCTCTGTCATTCCCTAGACTTATTTCAGTGGCAACACAGTTTCTCGTCGCCCTAGAGAAGATGGCCCCATAGAACCCGTGTTCACATTGCCAATGGGAAGAAAATAATAAAGCATCTTCCTTTTTTCTCTCTCTCTTTCCCAATTATCTGGGGAAGAATTTTGATCCTAATTTGATCTGGTACAGTGGTTTCCAAAGTGTCATCTCTGAACCAGAGGCACTGAGATCACTTGGGAACCTGTGAGATGTTCAGATGCTTGGGGTCTTGCCCTCAACCTACAGAATCAGAATCTGTAGGCATGGGGTCCCCCTATCTGTGTTGTAACAAGTCCTCCATGACCCTGATGGTGTTCCATTTTGCAAGCCAAGCTCTACTATCTCCCTGGAGCATCCCAAGACCAAGTGAGATATTTCACCAAGGCTGGGCCACTGGCTCACTGGAGGAGGTGGAGGGGAGAGGTTTGATTGACAACCCAAGATTACATGGGGAAGGATTAGTTCCCAAAGGGAAATGGGAATTCTAGGTGTCCAAAAACAACACCATGGGTCACACTGCTCATGCATATCTTCAGGCTTCAGACTCTCCGGGGTTGAGCTATTCTTCCAGATGTCCTGACAACCCATGGCCAAGCAATGTTTCTTCAACCTCAACACACCCAAAGCCTCGTAGCAGAAGGAATGCATGACATCTTTAGTATAAACAAGCATTTGGGAAAGGGGAACAGGGAGACCATGTATGGAGACCCACCTCATGGGATGCATTCTCTTAAGAAAAGGGAGCTCACCCTCATTCTCCAAACGCAAGTATTTTTGTTCTGCCCATAGGGAGGATCTGCCATATTTATTGTACTCCATGGATATACCTAAGGTGCATAGGGTTTCGTTCCTGGGGGCTGTAGAGATTTCCCAGTCAGTCTCCATCAGTATGGTTTTGGGGATGTGAGGATTGGGTTACCTTATGGCCTGAATGGTGGCGCCCACAAATGCGTATCTTTAAATTCTAATTCCCGGTAACTCAGAATGTAATTGTATTTGGATGTAGGGTCTTTAAGAGATAATGAAAGGAAAAATAAGATCATTAGGATGTGCCTTACTCCAATAGGGCCTGCGTCCTTATAAGAAGAGGTGAGGACACAGAGGGAAGACCAAGGGAGGACATGGGAAGCAGAAAGCATGCAAAAGCCGAGGGGACAGGCTGACAAAGGAAAACCAGACTTTTTTGTAAAAGCAAATTTGTGACATATGTTCTATTAGTGCTTTAATAAGACCAAACTGGCGATGAGCAAGAGCCAAAAAGATGACTGTAGTGTCTTCAATTTTCTCAGTTTCTACTCAAAAGTATTAGTAGACTAAGATTGCCATACAGAGTACCACACATTGAGTGCTTTGCCTGACATTTCTGAAGGTCCTAATTCTGAGATGAAGCTGTTAGCAGTGTTGGTTCCTTCTGAGGGCTGAGGGGAGGAATCTCTCCACATATATCCATGGCTCTCTTGGTCTATATACCCACCCTACTGGTCTGTTTCTTTGGAGGACCCTAATACAATATTCCACTTATTACCCCATCCATTTTCCACATATTGCAAAGCATTTGGAACCATGTTAAAAAATTTCTTTCTGGACCATTTTGCATGATAAGATGTTGTGTGGATAATAAGTCATTTGATGAGAATGTGGGCGTCTAACTCCAGTGGGGAGAATGCATCATAATGATAACGTTTGGCAAAAGAGGGATTTATGGAGGGTTTTTAAAAAATCGAAACTTGGACACTTCACTTGAGAAACATTTAGCTTTGTTCTGGTGCATTCCCACATTTTAATTCTGTTGCTAATTAAATGAGACATTACGGTTTTCTATTCATGTCACCGTGAAGCAATTTTTAAGCTATGGATGCATCTGCTCCATGAATGCACTTTTAAAGATGGAAATGAAGACAAATGGGCAATTTTGCATAAAAGTTCTTATCTTGGTGGTCGTGGACTTGATGATGTATGTCAGACAATCTACGGCTAACTTTTCTCATGTGCATGGGGAATGGGAAAAGACAACCTTTTTAGGGGAACTCGAAATTACAACCTTGTTGAGTTAAGTGCATTTGTTTTGGTACCTTTCCATATTTTTCATGTTTCTTCATACTCCACAAGCATGAGAACCTTTCTTATTCTACACAGACCTTCAAGGGATTCTGGATAATATTGATCATTTAATGTGGGGCAGCTGGCTAGAAGATAAGGAGGAAAGAAAAGGAGACAGTCTTCACTGTTAGGCAGAGTCTGGCCCTCTTAGCTTTGCAGGTGACACTTTGGGAGAAGTATTTAATCGTAGGCTTTGAAATGAGTGAGGATAGAAGCAAAGGAGGGTGTGTTGTCTTAATGGGATTGTGTTTTTTTTTTTTATTGAAGTATAGTTAACACACAGTGTCCTATTAGCTTCAGGTATAGACACATAGACCAACTGAATAGAATAGAGAGCCCAGAAATAAACCTACACTGATCTGGTCAATTAATCTATGACAAAAGAATATGCAAGAATATGCAATGTCTTAATGGGATATTAAGATGCTGGATGATTAAGATGAGTTCTACAAAGACATGGTTTCTAGTGCCTCAGGCCACCCCATCTCCTTATCCTCTCTAATAACAGAGGTTCAGCTCCTGTCTCCCTAGAGGTTGGGTTGGTCCACCTGGATCTCACTGAGGTGCCTTCATAGATCCCCTGTTCCCCTGATATAAAGAATTATTTCTCTTATTCTGAGCAAGATGGCATCATGGGAGAGAGATCTACATGTAGGGAAGGCTGTGTGTTCACTGATCTACCCCTGAGTTTCACTGTTACCCTTGGGTTATGGCATCTTCAGTTGGACTGTTGGTCCATCAATGTTATGTAATTCAGGTGTCTTTTTGAAAGTGATACCTAAAGATTTGGGAGGGAAAAAAAAAAAACTATTTCCCTTGGGTCTTCTTAGCTCATATGGGAATGGCCAGAATTTCCCCCAAAAGCTTTTTACTTTCTAAGGGAACACCAAATGTAAATGAAATTTCAGTTCTGCAATGTAGAAACATAGTCATTGATTTTCTTTGCCCTATTTTTTACACATTTCTCATGCGATGTGCTCTTATATGGCACCGAGTCTGGTTGAAGAAAAAGGTATTAATGATTTTACCTCAAGGAAATAAAAACATAGAAGATCACACATTTATAGCATCTTCATGCACACAATTGGTTATTAACTGACTAATGAACCATCTTAAATCCGTGTGGAATGAGATGGAGTGCCGAAGACAAATACATTCCCTAAAAATTAATCAAGCATTTAGTTCCACTTAATTTCAGGTAAAATATTATTATAAAGAGAGTTACTTTATGATATATATATATTTTTTTCCTATAACATGTTGTTTATTCAGAATTAAGCCCCATTAAGCCCTGAAAATAATTCTACTGTGGCTTAAAGCCGGATTGTTACATTATCAGGCGTGCACGTTTATTAAGAACAATTTGTCTTCATGCTTTGGTTTGCAGGTTGTAAGTGTTAAGAAAAGCTCCCCGGAGCTCGCAGAACATGTAAAGGAATGCACCGACTTTGATGAAATGCAGCGGAGTCCAGGGCCCACTGTTAGGCTGCATGACTCCTGCACTGATTTCTAAGCTGTGACCCAAGGCGGTCCAGCATCTGCCCCTCCCATGCCTGTGTTGACCTTGTTTTGTCATTGTCTTAATCATAATTCCCTCCAGAAAGCAGTCCTCCAGGTGGGACATTATTCCTGAGGATGCCCCTGGAGGAGAGGATGGGCTACTTGGGGCATGAAACTGGAGGATGGACTCTCCCTCATCACTACTGGTTCATCCATCATCTCGTCACCATCGCCTTGGGGTCTCCTACCTTGAGAATGCCATAAAAGGCCACCTGTGTTGAGAGGTGGGGTGGACAGCTTCAGCAGCCCAAAGACGTGTCTCTTTCTCAGGACTGTTGGTAAATGCAACCACTCTGTCTCCATCCATGGGAGAATATTTAAATAAATTACGGAAGCGCAGGAATGCAGACTATCACAAAAACTTTAAAGACTAATCACAGAGAAGACTACATCCAAAGGATTGTCATTGAAGGTGCAGATAGTTGATCCCTGAGCCCATCCTCTGTTTGCTGGGAAGGCACATGTCCTCTGATTGCCCCTACGCAGTGACAGTGGGGAGGGGACACTGAGGCAGGGCCATTTGGGGAGATGGAGAATCCTCTGATAGATGATTTTGGCTGGACAAATCCCCAGCAGCCTTGTGGAAATGTCAGGAGACCACAGAGCTGTCTCCACCTGTCCCTACTTCCTTCCCCACCGTCTCCCTCATGGGGTCAGATCGGTATCATGGTCACATCCAGCCTCCTCCAGCTTCCTCCCCATTTTCCTCCCTGGAGTTTTCCAAATATATCTGCAAAGGACTGATCCCCCTTTGCAGGCTTCTTGGGAGACCTGGACCAACACAATATGGGGGTTCCATAAGATAACTCTTGTCAAGCACATCACATAATTTTTTTTTTTAGTATATAGGAACGTCTCAGCAAATGAGAGCTTAAATAATGAAAACACAAAATAAAAATGTCAATTATCCCTGAATGTCACCACAGAGCTATGATCGCAATGAATCTATCTATACAAGAAACATGCACTTGAGAAATACTCTGTACCTTTGCTAAAATAACACCAAGATGTTCTTTGTGGGTTTTTTTTTTTCACATTCTGCTTTGTAAGATGTTATCAGTTTCCTCTGGAATGAAACAATGTAGTTTTTCACTTTTAGTAAACTTGTAGGGATCTTTGCCTCTGTGTGTGTGTGTGTGCTTATTGTCTCTTTTGCCATATAATTTATTTACTTGTAAGTGTGCACCACTTAATTTATTTTATTGAAAAATTTTTATTGAGATATAATTGACATAGAGATTATGTAAATATAAGGATACAATGTGTTGATTGGATACACTTACATGTTTTAATAATCATCACCACAGTGCTAGGTGACATCTCTCTCATGTCACATCATTGCCATTTTTTGTGTGTGTTGAAAAAAATTTAAGATCTAGTCTCTTAGCAACTCTGAAACATATAATACAGTATTGGTAACATCACAATGCTGTGCATTAGAAATCCAGAACTTACTAATTTTCTAACTGCAAATTTGTAACCTTTGGGCAACATCTCCCGATTCTCCCCACATCCCATTTACCATTAAATCATTTATTTTTTTTTATTGTGGTAAAATACATATAACATAAAAGTTACTGTTTTAGCCAGTTCAAAGTGCACAATTCAGATCCATCTGGTATATTCACAACATCGTGAAACCTCCATAATTATCTAGTTGCAGGACATTTTCATGGCCCTAAAAGGACACCCTGACCCCAATGCCCTCCCTCCTCAGCCCCCGCCCCTAACACCTGACCACCTCCAATCTGCTTTCTGTCTCTATGGACATCCCTGTTTTGGACATTTTGTATAAATGGAATCAGACACTATGTGGCCTTTTGTTTTTGACTTCTTGCACTTTGCATGGTGTTTTCAAGGCTCATGGATAAATGTTTTTTAGGTTAATAAAAGCAAAATCACTGTATGCTCCCATTTCTACAGTTATGCGTGATGCTCAGAACATAGCTGCCTGTTGACTCACACCCTGTCCTTACGTGCTCTACCTATTTTCTGCTTAATAATTTCGTAAAGTCAGTTTAAATTTATGTGTTTCCTCTGTGGTCATCTACGCATACTAATATTTCAAGCCATTGAGAAATTATTGTGGAAATGTGTACAATCAGATTTTAATCAAGGTGGGAAGCCTGTCTTACTGTCATTGGGACTTAAATTTCTCACTTTTTTTTTTTTTTTTTTTGGTGCGAGATTTTATTTTCCTCTTCCTAAGCCAGAGTTTCTGAGCCCCCGCACTATGGAGAGTTAGGGATGAGTCATTCTTTGAGGTGGGGCTGTCCAGGGTTTATACGATGTTAGCGGCATCCCTGACCTCTACCCACTAGACGCCAGTGGCTTTCTGCAAAGTGTTGATCTCAGATCCTCAAACAAATTTCCAGAAGTTACGCATCATATCCTGGAGGGAAACTAGGAGTGGCGAAAGAACTCTTAATTGAGAACCATTAACCTCAACCATGGAATTAGGGCATGTACAAAACTAAATTTCCTATTATTATTCAGACAAAACAGAATGAAAAGGATCTCCAAGAATTAGAAGGAACATCAATTCAAGCACAAAATATAAAGATATTTTGGCTCTTCTTCTGACCTCCATCCCAAACTTTCGGTTTTTTAAAATGCTATTAAACATGATAATGACCCTGGAGATTCTATATAAGACTCTATTTATTATCCATATGAAATGGCCGGGGTCCAAAAATGCTAAACAATGTGCTCCAAATCATAGTTCTGGTTGTGAGTGAAGATTATTTCTCTGGCATATTTCATTTTTTACAAAGACCTGAAATATTCTATCACAGTCAGGAAGAAGTTTGGGGGAAAAAAAAATCCACGATGAAAAATCGAGATCAGGCTATGTAATCAATGCAATTGAAATGCAAAATGGCTCTTACTTCTTTGGTAGATGGGGAGAATCACCGTTCCAATTGACCTGGTTGTATATACAAGCTAGAGACAGGTTCATTGTACCACTCCTTGGGAAATTTTACACTTTTGCATTGTTCAGGCTCTGTTTTTTTGTTGCTGTTCTTTAATTTTCTTTTAATATAATGAGGTTTGAAAAATTAAATTAAATTAAATTTTTACAAAAGCAAATTATTAAAACTGTGGAATCCAAATCTGACAGTAGGGAGGGTTTAATATGCACAGGACATATCTTGATGGCTAGAATAAATATGGGAAATGCTTGGCACTTCAATATATTATTGAAAAATATTCCTACATCTGTCTTAGGAGAGAAATATTTTCAAATGGAAAATAACATTGATTGATCATCCTGTTTATCTAAAGACAGTCACTGAATTGGGGGTCGCTTCTCTGACAACAGAAGACCTGCAGATTTTGCTTTTTTTCCCCTATGATATTAAATATTGCTTGTAGCTCAGAGTCCACTTTCTTTTATTTGAGGTAAGCCAGCCTGTGGCTTCTAGTCTAGGTTTCACTGTAAATTGTAAGGTAGGCATTTTAGCTGCAGCTGGGATGATAAAGGTCTTGAGACAGAGCTTAAATGCTGAGTTGCAAAATTAAAGGGGATAGTTGTGCTTAATCAGCTTCTCGTGGAATGGTCACTTAAAAATATTATGTCACCTGCCCTGAAGAAACCTCTCAGGTTATTTGTGGCTGGCTTTTATGTTGGGATGAAATGCGGGTTAGCAAAGATATTTATCTCGAATAAGAACTATTGCAACGATAGGAGATGCTGTAGGATGGGGAGCTAGATGATACATCATCATGTCATGTTTGCAAAGCAATTTCTTTTTTCTTTTTTACTTAAAAGGATTTTCTTTCCTTTCTCCACTCAGTCTGTCTAGGTGGTCTCCTGCAGCCCATGGTTTTAAATGTTACGTTCAGTTGATGATCCTCACGTTTGTACAGCAAACTCATACCTCCTCGCCTCTGAGCTGTTGTGGAATCCATCATGGTGTCTGACCGTGGCAACAACATCCCACATAAACCACATCCAGGACGGAGCTAAGGATTTTCATTTATTACTCCCGCACGATTAAGAGAAACTTACTTGTGGATATATGAGGATGTCCTGATTTTTCCCTGTGATATGCTTCATTACTATTTCATTAATTTTTTTTCTGATGTTTATTGTTTCCCTTAAACTTATTTGGGGATTCCTTTAGTGTTCTCTTACTAATTTCTATAATTGAAATTTTAATTACTTCAAAAAACTAATCCATGTCTATACATTTATATATCTTTTGGGAGATCTATCATCTATCTATCTATCATCTATCTATCATCTATTTTCTGTCCATATTCATCCGTCTATCCATCCATCCATCTATCATCCATCTATCCATCCATCCGTCATCTATCTATCCATCCATCCATCTATCCACGTATCCATCATCTATCTATCCATTCATCCAACCATCATCTATCCATTCATTTATTCATCCATCCATTATCTATCTATCTATCTCTCTATCTAT